>NW_009952963.1:897368-914581 GCF_000747805.2 Chaetura pelagica | reverse complement strand
AAAGAGCCATTCATTAAATTAAAAGTGAACCAGTTAAACTGGACCTTTCATTGAAGAAAGTCTCCCAGTGATCCGTGCTTTATTTGGTGGATTGTCTTACAATACAAATAAACCAAGGGGTTTTTTATCTTGGGATCTAAAAATACTAGAAAGAAAGGAAATCCAAGCAAGGCAGAAAATACTAGGAAATAATTTCCTATTAAACAGACCCTCTGCCTCCATATATCTCAAATCATGAAAGTACACAAGAGACAAGGGCTCATATTCCTTTCTCTCTAGGTTAAAAGCCAGTGACAGAGGAAATCGAATTCAAAGGTATCATCAATGTTTGCAGTGTTCAAAAATAGATAGAAAGAAATATACACTAAAAGTCCATCATGACTATTTGCTGGCAGCTAGCTACTAAATGCAGATGATGTTGGTGTCTCTAAAAACAAATGAAAAAAGATAGGATCCTGTGTGCAATAGATATATATTTAAAAAAAAAAAAAAAAAAAAAAAAAAAGCATAGATATTTAGGACAGGTACAAAATACTGTTTGTTTGTTGTTTTTTTTTCCTGAACATAATACTTCAGCATTTATTTAGATAGCTGTTTTGGCTAACTTAAAACAAATTCACATGTCACCTTGTCTCTTTCCTTTCAAGTATTATGCATAGCTTTACAAATCCTCTTTAGAAACATTGCATGACAATAGGCAAAAAAGAAACCAGTATAGTTTGGTAGAATAATTTCTGTCAAAGAAGCAAAACAGTTTGAGAATTTTTTTTCTTTTTTTTTTCCTTCTGCAATTGAAATCTTAGTGGTTTTATTTATATTTTTATTTTTGTGAGACACTTGCATTGTGTATTTCCAGGATTAAACTGTTCTTTATCACTGGGAATTTAATGAGAAATGAGCGGAGTAATGTACTCTGAGTTGCAGGACTGAAATTCAGAATAAAAAGGAGTCTTATACACTGCAATTGCTTGAATACATAGCTGATTAGATTTTGGAAGGCTGCTAGTGTTTTGATAGAATTTGTATTTTTGGACAGTAAAGCTTGGGATGCTGCAAAGGGTGTCCTGAAAAGTCTCTTGATCGTGCTGATGAGCACCCAAAAGGAACTTAATCCTTTTACATGTTGCTTACAGACACATACATTTATGTACATTCACAATTTTTATCTTCTCTGAGCCCTAAAAATAGCTTTGCCTTTTATCTTTGCTTGTCAGCAGTGTCCATACATAAACACTGCAATCTCATAAAGTCTCTTTTGTGCCCACAATGAGCCTCTAATTAATACTGCATATAATTCCATAACATTTATTATTAATAAGTATTAATACAACTTAAAAAAATTATAGAACCATTCTCAGGATTATGACTGTGACCTAGCAGGTCTGGGATGAAAAAATGTACAGAAATAATAACTACATTTCTTGTTTCCTTGGCATAAAAGTGAAAAAAAAAAAAAAAGAGGGGGAGGTAAATAAAATACATGAACATCAGGGTGTTTTGTTAACCATATCACTTTCCTGCGCCTGTGATTCTTTTTAGTGATATAGGTATGATTGTACTGAGTGTAAGTACTGTGTCTAAGTTTAAAAAAAAAAATCTGCATATATTCATACACACTTATGGTAGATAATATTTACAGGTTGAACCCCTAGTAATATCATGGACCTTCCCTGGGCTGACGGGGCTATCAGAGAAGTGAGTGAGAGGGAGCACAGTGGGTCTAGGGAATGTGGAAGTCTGTGGTGTGAGAAATTAGTGATAAAAGCTAATGGGCACAGATGAGGAAGAGGAAAAATATTTGTTTTCTTTTTCTCCCCAGAAATCTCCTAGAAGTCTGTGATATTTAATGCTGGGAGCAACAGTAGGAATTTATTGTACCAGCAGATCATCTCAGAATGGAAGGAGGATGGGGCTCTGCAGCTTTTGCTCAGCCATCGTGGGAGTCCTTGCTTCCTGGGAGTTCCTCCCTGAAAAGGTACAGTATCCACTCTGTGTAGAATTCTATAAGATACCTTCTAGCATTCACTAGTGAAGTGCAGCTGTTTCTAGGATAAAGCATAATTTTCACTGAACTGGAAGAATACATAATGGTTCAAAGATTTATTTCTCAATCCTTTACCTTTTAGGGGATTTGCAATACTATTCAAAGCTATAAGTTGCTATGAAGTGGGAAAATAAAATCTGATAATACTAAATTTATAAAATAAGTTCATACTGATTACTTATATTGGAAATTCTGGTCCAGTACAAGTTAAAAGCTAAACTAATACTAACTAGTCTAATTCAGAAGGATTTGCTTTGTCTTTGACAGAAGTACATTTCTGACTGCCATCCGACATTAGGAGAGCAGATTTTCTGAAGCCTTTAGTTCTCACCTAGGCAAATAAATACAGATTCAAAATATTTTGTTCATCCAGGACACATCAGATGGGTTTAGTTAGTTTCAGAAATCTGTCTAGTCACTCTGGAGCCTAAACACTGGCAGTTTAGCCATTCTGAAAATCTGGCATTTGTGCAAAATGCAGTACAGTGCTTTTAAGTTAACTTGACAACACAGTACACAAGGGCCATCTATTCCTGGGTTGCCAAGTGTTCCTTTTTTCAAGGTGATGTTACCTGTGGCATGTAAGTGTGGGCTACTGTATATCAGATTTGTCCAGAAACTTTGTTTATAAACAGAAAGGAACTTTGAACTCTGCCTGTTTGCCCAGGATTTCCTGACATTCAGCAGCTTTGCTGGAATTGTAGTTTTGCTGCTGTTGCTGAATGTTCACGGCTACTCAGGGGCTGTTCTCACATGGAGGATGTACGATCCTTTGTGGTCGGAACAGGCACATTAAGCCCAACATTCTCAGCCTGCTGGACTGACTGCACATGCTTGCAATTGATTGTAGAGCACATTCAGATTTGTTGCAGTCACTCTGCACGTAAATGCATGTTCCTGTCTCGGAGCCCTTTCTATCCTACAGACCTTACTGTGAACAGTTTACAGTGTTAGTAAGAGAAAATTTCCAAATGCTTTGCACACTTGAACTTCAGACAGCTTCCTCATCCTAATTAAGGCTGGTGAGTGGGAGTGCGCCAGTCCTCTTCTGGCATATGAGTGGTTTTTTCTGACTGATACAGATGAGAGAGGTTTGCTGTAGCTTAATAACAGTTGTGCTTTGAAGAAATGTTTGGTTTATAAAGTTAAAAAGAAAAAAATTGTTTGGGGTTGTAAAGGCCCAAAGGGCATAATCTGTACTATCTGATCCATTTGTGTTGGGAGCTACAACTCTGAGGCGCAACACAGCCACTTGATTTCTTAAGCACCTGAAGAGGAGAGGGAGGGGGCTTGAGGGTAGAGGAGAGCGGAGCAAACAAACCTTGGCCAAAGCTTTCATAACAGAAGTTTCATTGTTTTAATTTAGAAACTGTCAAACATGTAGAAGTTGCAATTTTTCCCAGCATTTCCATTAGCACATTTAAATCACAGTTGCTGGAAATCTTGTTACAGGTAAGAATGTACTTTACATAAGTTCTCAGAGAACAGTGAGGGATGCAAAATAAGAAACAAAAACCTTTCCCTGATTTCTTTCCCCCCTCCCTTCCGCAAAGTCACCAAAAAATGAGGGGATTAACTATTATGAATCAACAGGAGGCACTTGTGAAAGAGAAAGCACTGCCATCCAGATTTGAGGGAAATGAAGCATTTATTGGAACAAAAATACCCTCTTTGTTCAAATGTTACTTCACTGAATTGTGTATTCCCTTCTGAAGAGCATGAAAAGCAATTGAGGAAAATGTTTTATTCCACTCTTCCTTTCTTTTAACACTTGTGTTTTTCTTTGTCTTCCTGTTTTACCTTCTTTTCTGTGTCCATCTTTCTCATTAAATTACTAGCCAATGCTTTTCTAATTAATGCCAGTTTAATTTAATGTTAAACGAAGCTATGTCTGTGTGGGGCATTTGATTTATTTTTGTAATTCTGGCCTGACCATTGAGATCATCAGCATCTGCGCAGCACTGCAGAGTCCCTTGGGGCACTAAACAACAGTTCAAACTCCCTTTTTAGTATCCTCTTCATAAAGTGGCTGTACCTGTTTACCTTGCAGCTTTCTGAATCCATTGATATGTGTTCACTTTCTTCTAAATTATTAATGTCATGGAGTTGGGTGCAACATTATTGTAATACAGCTGCAAATTGATCTAGAGAAAACTTTTTAAGAAAAATGATGACTTAGTGCTGGCAAATTTTGTCTGTAAATAAGCCATAAGCACTGTTATAATTATATCTGTCATTGGAAAATACTAAAAAATGTTGCATCTGATTATATTTCATTTGGTGGGTTGTTTACAAACAGTTTTCAGATAATTTTTTCCTTACATACCCACAATTTTTTATGCAGTTGGTCACCTAGATCACGATACTACTTCTGTCCTGTTTTGGTTATGTAGCTCACTGTGTCAGAAGAGCCTCATCAGCAAGCCTACCTGTACACTGATAGAACAGATGCTTGTACAGAGGCATAGGAGCAAAATTCCTCATAACATCTTCCTTACCCACAAACACAGTTTTTCTAGCAGAATATATTTATGGAGAGTGGTTCAAAATGGTAGTAATTACTGCTTAAAGGACTTTGTGATTGGTTCTTTTCTGGACAATAGCATATACTAGTGTTCCCCAAGAAATGGTGCTGGTCAGAGTGGTCTTATGAACTGTTCATCCTGTTTTTCAGGAGCACTTGGAAGCCCAATCCTCAGTTTTAAGGCATCAGGGAGGGACATGCTCTGTGAAATCTTGAGGCACTTGTGTGAATTAGCCCCAAAACATCAATGTTCTGCTAAGTCTCTCTAAGAAGCAGGAAGCAGCAGGCTGCAGTGTGTTTCCTGGGATTCACAGGAGGGGAATGAAGGAGCGGTGATGGGCAAAACAGTTTTTAAATGTCAGCACTGAAATGATTAGCAGTACCAAATCTCTTCAGAGAACTTGGGCTGTCATGAGTCCATATCTGACACAAACCAGGTAACATTATCTGCAAAGGAAATCTAGGCAGTTAGCTAAAAAGAGCAATGGCATGGGTCTTCATGTTGTCTTGTAAACATGGCACTTACAAGTATGAATTAGACGTGGTTGGTTGTTGTTTCCACTCATTAATTTTTTCTGTGTATTATTTTTTTTCTAGTAGGCTTGGAAAGACAGTGTCACTTTCAGATGTGTGATGAATGCTGTCTGTCATAGTCTAGCTCTTAATGACTTTATAGCTCCTCCTGCCATGACAGTTAAGTTTCTTCTCTGCTGGCACCATCCTGCATTGTTTGGGTGAAGACAGAACATTATTAAGAAGCATCATTATAGTTCTCCTAAGACACTCTGCATTGAAGCAGAAAGTGTTGGGATACAGTTTAATTTTGAGATTTGTTTTTATTTCAGGGGAAAGATTCGTAATGTGATTGTCTTCTTACATGGTAACGTGCAGGAGGAGGGTACAGATTAGAGTGTTACAGGGAAACTAAGAAACTGTACATACTTTGAGACACATATATGCTTCTGACATGGCTCTCACCCATTGCTTCATATAACTGCTATTTACATTTGGAGCTAGGGGTTTCTTAAATGCTCAGAGCCCACAATTGAGCCCAGATTTCCAAAAGTGCTTGGCACCCAGCAGTTCTCACTGAGACATTTTTATGGCCAGATAATCAAAATTGCTCAGCGTGGTGGAAACTAGGGAGTTTTGAAAATCTACCCACTTATTTTAATGCCCAAATGGAGGCTGGTTTCTTCAGGAAAGCTGTTTCATATATTACAGTTCCAATGACTGTGTATCAATCCTGTAAGTACATTTTTTCTCTTATGGGCATACAGTCTATCGTATATGTGCCCTTCAAAAACTTTCCCACTCATTCTTCCTTATAAATTGCAATTACATTAGTTCCATTGAATTTGGAAAGTTGTTGATACCATACGAAAGAATCAAAGTTCAAATGAAAATCAGATCCAGTAATTACGGGATTTTTCTTCAAGCATTTTTCTGTTCAGACTTGGCTTGGAAATGAAATAAAGACAAGAGACACCCGTTTCCAGGTTAGGAAGCAAACAAAACCAAATTGTAAAGGGTGAGGACTGCTTTGCTGAACTGCTACTTATAAAGCAGTTTGACAGCTGAAAAGAAAAACATTGAGGTAACTTGTAAAGTGAATAAGCTTTTAGCTGTTACATTTGCAATTTTCCACTTAGTGTTGCCTGTCCTACTGAGCAGAGAGACTTGGTAATACATAATACGCCAGTAATAATAGTCAGCATTTCCTTTGTACTGTGGAGACATTAACTAACTAGCCTAACACCCCTGCAAGGTAAGGAAACAGTATGATTGCCACCTTGCCTCTGGCAGAGCAAACACACTACCAGAGGTTAAAGTCAAGGTTTGCCAAGTGAGTTGCTGGTTTTGTTGTTCCGCTCTCATTTCTTCTAACAGTTGCAGAGCCACCTTTTAATGTTTAAGATAAATGCTTCCTCTGCACTATGCCAGGGACCTGATCCTTATCAACACACGTGCCGTACCATTTGTGATAATGAAGGTTTATTATGAGTATTTCATGATGGTCAGGTTATTTCACATCGACCCACAAAAGGAGGGCCTGTTTTACTTAGGTAATTGTTAGACACGAATGGCGATTCCTGTGCTTCCTGGAATTTCAAATAAGTGCAATTAATAGCAATCTCTATGACTTATAAAGTAATTTGGTAGTAGGTATAGGGAGGAACAAAATGTCTCATCTGCTGGAGGAGGGGTATGTGGATGTAGAGTCAACACATGCCACAACTGAGACAAAGAGATGTGGTGGATCTTGGCTTTGTGGAACCTGTGTTAGGTGAACATCCTTGTGTCTCCTGCTGGGACTAGCTGCCAGAAGCTCTTACAGTCTTTGTAGGGGTTGAACTGGCACTTAGGAGTCTTGTAACATGCAGCTTCTGGTTCTAAGGGGTCTGGTGTCAGATCTCTTTTCAAATCTATTGCAAGGCTCAGTGTTCCAGCGAAGGGAATTATTCTCTCTTCACTTGCGGCCCAGTAAGTAGACCATATTATCAGAGTAGGTCATCCTAACAGAAGGCCTTCAGTTGGGCCCTCTGAGTAAGAATCAGCTTCCAGTGTGGTCACCTATGGACCTTCAGTTTTACCTTACTCCTGTTGGAACAACATGGTTCCTTGCTAGCTATCATCTAGAAACTGACTCTTTGCTAAAAGTTGGGTGGGGCTGCATTTTCAAAAGCACTCAAGTCATTTTTCCTAGCTTCTGTGCTATTACCAGCAGAGATACTAGCACATGACACAGATACTTATGAGTGTGAGTCTGTTTAAAAGTCAGCAGATGGAATCCCTTCTTTGAGTATAATCAGGTTCCTACCTCTTACTGATTTCAATAGATGGAGGTTTATACTGTTTTTTTAGTATTGGACTACGGCATGTTGGCATTAATAGAGAGATTTTTGAGTTCCCCTCAGGCTCAGTTTTCCCACACCATATGCATCCTATGCCTATTAGTTTGACCACTAGCTCTTCTCTTGCAAACTCCTGAAAGCACTGTGGAACTTCTGTTTACTAGATTTGGTACCCATTTTTCTGGGAAGGAATGACCTTGGAATCATCCCACATGTCTTTGTTATTACACTGTCAAACAAGTGTTGTCCACTGTGCTGTCTCAATTGCTTGTAAGTGGTAAACTCCAGAGGTGAGCCTGGGAGAGGAGGTTTGTTTGCAAATTTATATTTAAAAGGACTTAATTTAGCTAACAGTAAGCAATAATGGGAGTAGCTTTGGGGAAGAGAGAGGTAAGAAGTGGCTTGCATGGTGTGGGTTGATGAATTCAAAAGGAATTTGTCTTTTAATTACTTTGCTACTTTAGAAAACGTATGTGTAAGACTTTCCTTCAAACAAAAGAAACTTAAGCTTTTTAGACAGAGGTTTCTAACTACCTTCGGGTGTTATGACACTAACTGATTGTGAG
Organism: Chaetura pelagica; assembly: GCF_000747805.2. Taxonomy (NCBI): domain Eukaryota; kingdom Metazoa; phylum Chordata; class Aves; order Apodiformes; family Apodidae; genus Chaetura; species Chaetura pelagica. The sequence continues at coordinate 906,592 of NW_009952963.1, read as the reverse complement.
TTCAACCTGTTGCTGGATCATCTTCCTTAATCACTCTTGTTAAGAAACTTTTGCCAAACCAAAAATTACTAAGGCTGGCTTAACATGGTGGTAAATGAACTTTTTCATCTGCTTTCTCCCAGCAACGAGTGCTCACTTAAAAGTCAGGTGCTGAAAAGGATGAAATCAATGCTACATCAGTACATTTTTAATAGCATAACTAGTGGTGGCTGACACTACAATATGTTAAAATGCCTTGTGTTGTATGCTACAAAACACAGAAATAGTTTGGGAAATTTTTATTACATGTCTTCTTCCCTCATGTGGAGTGTTTGTGGTTTATCTTTACCAGGCTACGGTTTTTAAAATCTAGTCCTTCTCTACTTGCTGTCTTTCCCACTTGGTTTTGATATTCCATTTTTGCTTGGAATGCCTCTCACAAAATCTGAAATGAGATATACATAAACTTTGCTTGTGTAGTTCTTTCTCCTAATACAGTGTAATTTCTAAGATTGTTTGATATTTTTATGCTATTTAATGTAGCAGGCAAGTTCTTGTGAATGCTGATAGAACCGCTTGTTAACAAAGTAGCTCTACTTCTCTAGTTTCTCATACCAGGTGGTCAAGAAGATAATTACAGTTAGTCCTTAGGAAGCACAGGTTCCTTACAGTTCAGAGATGTCAGTTGACTGTGAAAAGCAATTAATTTTTTTAACAACTATATTCATTTATCTTTCCTGTTAGAAATGTTTTCCTTCCAAACAAAAAAATTTGCTTATTGGCTTGCCCTCCCTTCTTTTTCCCTGTAGAATTGTTCTGCCTGATTACTTGGACTTTTTGTTGTTACTTTTCAGTGAAAGGTGAAGCTTGACATTGCACTACATGATACTAAATGAGTATTGGAGACCTCAAACACAATTAGTACAGGGTACAAAACCAAACATTCATGTCTGCATAATTTGTGACAGCATCTGATGGTAAACAAACTTGTGTTCACATACACTGATGACTTAATGACTAGCAATTGCTATCATTAAAAGAAGACCTCAAACAGTGGCCACTTCCTTGGTGGTAATTAAAAATCCATTGGCAGTAGCATGCAGCTCAAATTTACAGCTTGATCTCTTGCTCTAGCATTCTGCCTCCTTTTGCCCTTGTAATTTCCACTGGAGAATTACTCACTTCCTTATCTAAGCTGTTTAATTCCCCTGGTGGAGTAGAGTAAAGACAACACCTCTTGGGGGAAACAGTAGTAACATCCACCTTAATACATATGTTTCCAGCTTTCCTTTCATTGTTGTCCTATTTTCTTTCTTGTTTTCCTACCAGTAGTTAAAAGTGGGAAAGAGGAGACAGGTAACAAGATTGCTGCTGAAGTCCCAAGCCTAGATCGTTTGGTATATTACTTTAATGTAATTTCAGTTGTGAATCTATCTTGTGTATAGATTTTATGCAGAGTTCAGTCTGCAAAATGAATGATATAATTGCCCTGCAGGGCATGCAGACCAAATACAATTAAGTCCACATGAGCTACTGTCATAGAATCATAGAATATGCTGAGCTGGAAGGGACCCATCAGGATCATTGAGTCCAACTCCTGTCCCTGTGTAGGGCACCCCAAGAATCACACCATGTGCCTGAGAGCATCATCCAAACCCTTCTTGAACTCAGGCAGGCTTGGTGCTGTGATCGAACTTGTTTTAGTGTCTGACTGCCCTCTGGGTGAAAAACCTTTTCCTGATATCCAACCTAAACTTCCCCTGATTCAGCTTCTTGCCATTTCCACAAGTCCTGTCACTGGTCACAGGAATGAAGAGATCAGGACCTGCCCAATCTCTTCCCCTTTTGAGGAAGCCACAGACTGAAATGAGGTCCACCCCTCAGTCTCCTCTTCTCCAAGCTGAATAATGCAAGTGACCTCAGCCTCTCCTCATAAGTCATCACTTGTAGACCCTTCACCATCCTTGTGGCATTCATTTGGATGCTCTCCAATAGCTTGATGTCTTTTTTTATATTGTGGTGCCCAAAATTGCATGCAGCACTCTAGGTGAGGCTGCATCAGTGCAGAATAGAGCTGGACAATCACCTCCCTTGACTGGCTGGCAATACTCTGCTTGATGCACCCCGGGGCACACTCCTGGCTCATATTCAGTTTGCCATCAACCAAGAGCCCCAGATCCCTCTCTGCTGCACAGCTTTCCAGCAGCTTGTTCCCTAGTCTGTACTTACCACCAGGGTTGCTCTGTCCCAGGTGCAGAATCCAGCACTTGCCCTCGTTAAAATTCATGTGGTTGGTGCCTGCCCATCTCTAACTTGTCTCTCTTCATGTCTCTCTTCAGGGCCTGCCTGCCATCAAGGGAGTCAAGAGCTCCTCCCAGTTTTGTATCACCATCAAACTTGCTTAAAATTCCTTAGAGTCCTACAAGAAAAGGTGGTTTTAGACTTGTTATTAAATCTTTAGATTTGTTATTAAGTCTTTCAGTATGTGGCTTGTGTCATGTTCTAGAATTTCATTAAAAATTTATAATTAACTAGAGGGTCAAATTTCTAGTTTCCATCCTGGTAAAGAGTAGCCTGAAAGTGTGTTCCCTAGGCATGATAATGGCTGAGAAAAGAGAAGGCATATAAAAATAGTACCCACTTTGTTCTTTTTGGAATCTGAAGTTACTGGTTGCTTTTTGTTTGTTTATTTGTCTCTTTGGTTTTAAGATCTTAAGACTGACTCTCAAATTCCTGGAATTGTGAATTTACACATTAGTTTTGCAAATATAGGAGGGGGTAATTCTTTGAATGCTTAAACTTGTGTAGTCATGCTGGGAAGCTGCTGAAGTTAGTGATGGAAGGTGCTACATTTACTCTGAAAAGTGGAGTCTGGAAGCAGCATTTGTACTACAGAGAATGTATATATTACATGGCATTTGTAGCAGCCTATGTAAATTAGGATGTTGAAATGGTAATATTGCATCAGTACAGAGATTCCTTTTCTGTTGGACATGGCTGCAAATGCCTTGGATTCAGTAATTTGTGGAAGAAATGTGTCTTTGCTTTGTAACCTTTCACGCAGAGCTCTGTGTCATGCTGTTTGCAAGCCCAGAATTAGCCATTGTAAAATGAATCCTTTCTACTGTTGAACAAACATACCAAGGCCTTCTGATACTTCACTTACCATGTAACATCACAGGCCATGCTGCTCCAGCTGAGCCTGCTTAAGCCTTTTGTTTCAGCCAGATGCACACCTGCCAAAAATAACATGAAGGTTCACCAGCCAGTATTTCATCAAACAGGGCGCCTACGCTCCCACGTCCCAACCAAAGAATGTTTGTGTGTTGCTGCTAATTTCTGCCAACAGATACAAGGAGTGGGGAATGCAGGAACTGCCACTAAGTTTCCAGAAGAACAAGGTTTGACATACCTTGGCCAAAGAGAAATCCGTAATCCTTAAGGAACAATGATTCAGTTTTCATGGAAATCAGCCTACAGAGAAGTGAATGGCAGGGAGATGTGGTTCAAATTCAATAGGATGTATATAAAGTAAGCCAAAACAGTTTCTTAGCAGAAGGCAGTTTGTGATCTGCAGTGGAGTTGCTGTGGAGTTACATGAGACTGACATCAGACTGGCTCACAGGAGCAACTCATCTGACTTTACCCACTGGTAGCTGAGGTTACTATATACCTCACTGAGAGCAGGTCTAGATTTTGAGATTAGCATGATTTCAACCACCGTGTCTTTCCCAAATGTTCTTTTTTGAAGGCAATCAGCATCTGCTTCAAAGGTATTTAATCTCTTTTCAAAGAGGAACAGTCCACAGGGAAGGCAACAATGTGTTGTTACAGTGCAAGCCACCAGCCTACTAGAAATGAAACATCTATTGATGTATCAATTCTAAAAGATTTTCTTGTTCTGTGACACAGGAATTTCTTCACTGCTCAAATCAGATCTTCATGGTAAAAATAATAGAATGGTTACTCTCTCACTAATCCTACTAAGTGCAGTTCGTGATGTGTATCTTGAGCTCGAATTTATTTCTATTAAAGAATATTCTTCCTGTGTTTGCTTCTTTACTCAGTAAATTAATGTAAGAAGAAGGACATTTAGGATTTAAAATGTTTAGTTAGAGAATAAAAACTAAGTGATTGTTTTATGTTGTCCTCATCATTATTAAAGGTACTGCATAATCTTTAGTGGAAACCCCAAATGAATTTGATGAATTAATGGGTCGGTTCCTTAGCAGGTATGGTTTGTTGTTAATGGAGCTGTAATAAGGCTGTGTTGATTTGTACCATGAATCCAACTCTTTGAAGTATAGAACTATAAAGTATTAAGTATTCTCTGTGGGTATGCAGAATTACTGTGCTTAAGGGGTGTATGTATACATAAGTTAAATTTTTTTTTTTTTGGGCCCCTGACCACCTTTGTGGTGTGTTGTAAAGAGAAAGTCTGGGAAATTCCCTTGCTAATCTACCTCTAAATGTTCAGTAGCTCTTCCTGCGGTTGATACTATATGCTGAGTTTTGTGCCGGGAAAAATTTGACCAGATTTGTCTTTTTTTTTTTTTTCTTTCTTTTTTTTTTCCCCTAAATAGTTTAAAAATGTCACTTTAGGTGAGAGAACCAGTAAATTCAGCAACAAAGAAGTTCAGACTCCTTGGTCATGGAGTTCCTGAGCTTCAGTGCCATTTCAAGTGGTCTAGATTTGCAGTTCTGGCTTGGCTCAATCGCTGATTGAAAGTAATCCTGAAGTGTCTGTAGGCTTGCAGTGAGCCAGGAGCTGATAGCTTTTCCTAATAATCTGGACTGACCCTTGAAATTAAAGCTCAAGTAAGGACCAGGGATGTAAAACACTATGAGAAAGTACAAGAATGAGTCACTGGAAATGGTACCTACACAGTAAGTTAAAATATCTATCCTTACTTTGAAAAATGTAAAATTTCATATTTAGGTGTAGGTGTGCCCACTGGGTGGAGAGGGTGTAACTGTCCTTTAAATTTCATATTAATCTATGCATCATTAGAATAGAAATATATTCACATCTGGGACTTTGCCATCAATCTTTCTGATTTTTTTATTATTCCATATATTTAAAAGTTGAATTACTTTGGAAACTAAGATTTTTCTGACAATGATGTTTTCTAATACTTCCTGTTTTAAAATCTTCCTGGTTGGTCTGGGTTCTCCTATGTATGACCTTCTCAGCCATCCATATGCAGTCTTCTGGATTTTGTGGGTAGGCTTTTCTGTAAAGCAGATACATTTTGCAGATACAACAGAATATTTCTGTTGGAAAGGACTTTGAATCGTCATCCAGCCAGCTGTCTGACCACTGCAGAAAGACCAGGTCTGAACCAAAGTTAAAGAGTGTTATTTAAAGCATTGTCCAAAAACCTTTCACACTGATAGGCTTGGGACATTGACCACCTCTCTTTAGGGAGCCTGCTCCATGGTTTGAACACCCTCTCTGTAAAGGAATGCTTCCTAAGGTATTTATAAATGCTTGCTAAGTACTTACTGTGTTTTCTGTTTTGGGCTTCTTTTTTGCCCTAGACTCTGATCAGTCTAGCAATTGAATAAATGATATTGCTAGTTCAGAACCTCTGTCTTCTTTTTAGGAAGAGATTGCAACTTGAAAAAAAGTCCGAACATCACTGGACTATACTGAGAACTTATTATAATTTTGGACCTTCTCTTTCAAGCAAGGACTCAGTCTTTAAACATCATAGCTATTTCTTTTTGATGTCTAAAAAAATCTCCATCAGAACTTACAGAAAAGGTTCACTTTGGGAGATATAATTTGAATGTTAAGTAAAGTCCTAGTAAGAAGTCCAACAGAATAGCTTCTGTTTATTTGTGCTTCTGCCTTGCTTAAACTCTACTATCTGCCACCTTTTGATAGCAAAGTTGTTTGAAACTTCCTAATTTTTTTCAGAATTGGATGTGGTTGATCTGATCCACTGTAGCTGGTCTGAGTCTGTAAGGGAAGTTAATATGTTTAGCAAGAATTAAAGTGAAGAAATAAGGTGTGTATATAGGTCCTTATTTCTTGTTACCATCCTTACTAGCTGTTATTCTCAGTTCTGAATTTGAGTCCTGAAATGTTTGAAATTGATACATTTCAAATGTATAATATGAGTTCTATTTACTTTAATACTTTGGTCCACCCACTAAAAATAAACAAAGCCTTCTCAACAGAACACTTGTCCTTAATTAAAACATCTTCTAAAATGAAAAAAATTATTAAAAATTGAAACTCAACTGTTATAATCTGTATTCCAATTTTACTGGGAGAATGAAACCCTCAGGTCAAGAGGGTTTATAATCTAATTCTGAAGTTCTGAGTGCATGCAGTAAGCTGAGTAGCATCAGCTCTAACTAGGGTATTCTAATTCTTCTATGATTTTAATCTCTAGTAGGCATTATAAACACCCAATTATGCAATAAAATATTAAATTATCCTAGAAGTGAGAGTGATGGAGATTTTCAGCATTTAGAGGGAATCCACTGACAGTGCATTTGACAACATGAATCCAAGGACCTGATACAAAACAGATGATAAGAAGAGAGTGTAGAACTATCCTACTTTATCCTCCACAACATGATGTTCAGTTGAGCTTTGCATCCTTAATATTGCCTGATGGAAGGGAAGGCTTGGTAAACTGAATGGCAGGGAGATGGTTATGATGCAGAAGTTCCTGTGTATTGCATAAGATGATCCTGTAGAAGTTAACATCTACAAAAGTTGTTTAAGTTTAGCAAAAGTCCACAGTCTGCCAAGCTTGGAGGACTCCTAAACTGGCTTAGTATTTAAAATGGTTTTTTAACTAAACTGAAAATAGCTTGACTAGGCTTGGACAATTATTGTCTTCACTGTCCACATGAAGGGGATGAGAAATGAAGTAGACACTCAGGTGTTTGTTTTCCTTAGAAAAGAGACTCTGGTGTTGGTATAAGCAGTAGAAGCCTTCCCTTCCCCCTGCATCATGACCACTTCCCCTTTGCAAAGCTGTTATATAGAGAGCGAAGACCTACAAACAACAAGGGAGCCTATAAATAAATACAGCTGTGAGCCGACAAAGGCTTCTGACAGATGATGCTTATTGAATTTCTCACGTGTGGTCCAGTTTTAATCCAACTGTGGGGCTTGCTAAGATTTCAAAGTATATATTGTACCCAAGCCTGGGATTACCCTCTGTTGGGCAGAATAAGGAGCTCTCTGGCTAGCTAAGTAGAAGAGAGGAGTGGGTAAAAAGAAGGGGGTTTTTTCCCATTGAAGCTAAACTCGTGTTACCTTTAGATAAATCAATCCAAGATCTACTGCCTAATGTTTACATGAGAGGGTTTATGAGAGAAAACAGTCATGTCACTGAAAAGTGCTGGCTGACACATGACACCCCCCCCAATAATTAATCCTGATGTCATTGTCCCATAAATGCAGTAATCCACATCTAGATTTAAGTACATTTTGTCATAACGTTCAAAAATTGTAGTCAGTTATATAGGTAGGTATGGCCTGCTATGGTAGGTGTTGTATGGACAGGATAATAGCTTCAGTCCTGAAGTCTTCCACTTGTGCAGAAGTTCCAGGTCTGCTGGGTACAGAGTTTGTTGGATCTGACCCATAGCCACCATGGGAGCTCTATTCAGGTAAATTGACAAAGCATTAATTACTTCAAAGGAAAGCTAATGAGGCAATAAACCACAAGGGTGAAACTCAAATGGTTTATGGTACCATTAGTAGACTGAAATGGAATTGTAATTAGAGCAGGGCAAACGATTCATAGTCCACAATTTATCCAATGGATTTAGTGCTTGTTTCTGTTCATTAATTATGCACAAATAGGCATATTTTAGGAATTTATTCATTGTTAGAAATTGCTCAGCAACCACTTTATATGGAGACGTTTCTGCCAATAGCAGTAGCCTTGCACAGTTTTCATCTGGTTTCTCTTTGCTTAGGGGCTTTGTTCATGTGTTTGTGTTCTGCTAGTGGGTCAGTGAAATACTATGGGTGTGTTTACTTCCTGGAATTTTATAGAAAAAATGTTTATTATTCTGGGATATGTAGTAGTTACCTAAATTTGCTGGAGAAACCTTTCTTGATCTTCAGGGATGGGTTTTTTTTTGCGTGAGAAATAGTCTATTTGTAAACAGAGAGCATGAAACAGTAGAAGAAAAGGAACCTCAGCAATACTTGCTCAAACATAAATCCCCAAAAAATGAATAAAACCTGTGTGTCCAAATAAAAGTGAGGGTCAAAATTTATGAAACAGGCTCAGGACAGCTTTGTTCTGCTGCTTAGATCTTGACTTAGGTGCAGAATAATTCAAACGTGTTTGGGTGATCTCAAGCTTTGAGGTGGTTTGGGGTTGAGCTTGTAAAATTCCTCTTGCAACTCTTCTGGTTTGTATAAAATACATGTATAGTATAAGGGATGATCCTCTGTCATGGAATGTCTTTCCTGTCTCTGGTATGATCAACTTGGAATTATTTATGCAGGGGAGCAATGTTGCTGAGTGGGATCTAATGTTTGGAGATGACTGTGTCTACCTACTGATCCTCCTGTCCCTGGATTGTGTCTTCATCTTGCTGCACACATACTAGTGTGTAGCAGACTCCTTTTCAGACCAAAAAATACAGGCAGTACTTCTGAGAGTCCCTAGACTATATATCTATTAAGATGTTCTGGTTTGTCAACATCTCAGTCAAAATGCCAAAGCCACTCTGTTTTTTGGATACAATCCTGTTCTCTTCAGAAGAGACAGAATTAAACCACAAATCTTTCTCTTCTTCTAAAGCTGCTGTATACAATAGCCTGTTAGTCAGGGCTTTACTTCTGTGTATCTCTGGTGATCGACAAGCTTAGTTTCTTGGAGTGGAGATGCTTTGTGCTGCCCAGTGGTCACCTGGTTTCATGTTTGCCTTCCTGAATAAATCATGCATTCTCTTTTCTGTATGACATGTTTAGTTTCATGATTTAAGAGCTTTAACATACAGCTCTTGTTTGTTCTTGCTTTTGTTAATAACTAATCATGAATTATCCATGAATGGACTAATTAGGCATTAACCGTATATTATATACCTACCAAAGAATCAGATCTTTCACAGACATCTGTGTAGGTAGAAACTTATTGAAATATCCCTGGGCTAGGAATGTCTGCATGGATTAAGAAAGGTCTTGCAAATTCTGGCCTGCAGGGTATTTGCAGCATAGCTCAAAAATCAAAACAAGGCATAAATGGAACAAATGCCTT
>NW_009952963.1:847376-896896 GCF_000747805.2 Chaetura pelagica | reverse complement strand
AGGGAAAAAAGCTATCATCCCAAACTATGCAAATGATGAAATATGAATCAAGAATTTGGTAAAAGACTATCCTTTCAGAAAGGACAATATTATTTGAACTGTTTTTTATTTTTAAAAGGGAAACTTGGAGTGAAGCTCAGGTAGAATGAAATGCAGAATAGAAACGCTGCTCAAGTGCTATGAGATTTTTTTGTGAATTCTGACTTTTTAAATGGAAGAAGCAGAGAGAAACTTAATAACAGTTTGGGTCTCTTATATTCCAGGTACTTGTTAACACTATCCTGCAATGGTACCTTAAGATTTCTGCATGCAGTGCAGCAATGGGGGATATCACTAGAGTAGAAATGCAGTGAGCAGAAGCTCAATGAAAGAGTCCTAGGTATGGCCTACATAGACATTGAAGCAAATACCCATGTTGCAAATACCAAAAACCATGATGATATAATGTTCTTAAGTGAACTGTTTGCCAAATTAGTTCTGGTCCTGTTGCCTGACCACAGGAAGCCTCACATGGTTCTGTCTACCTTCTGTTGTCTCTCTCAAGAAGTCATCAGCATATCTTTAGTCTGCCCTTATCTTGAAACATTTTCTTGGGTTGCTGATACCTGCTGGGTCTCAGAATGATAGTGCCAAATCCAGTGTCTTGGTCCAGTCGTTCTTCTGAGTCACAAAGGCTTCTAGCTGCCGGGCTCCATACCAACAACATTGCATGGTGTATCCCCTGTTCAGATTTTCTATGTCTTACTTGGTACATGACCCAGCAAAACCCATCAACTCTGAGTGTACAATCAAATAACAAAGTTGTCATTTACATGTTTAAATTTAAAAGATTGTGGAGTCTGTTTTTATCGAATTACTTTTCTATGAAATATTAATAAGCTTGGCTGGGGTAGGTTTTTTTTAAGAAAAATACCACAAAGCATAAATCTATATTAAAGACTAAGTACCTACGAAATGGAACTTTATGCACAGTTGCTGTGGTTTCTTGCTTTCTTTTTACTCAAGTGTTAGAGAGGAAAAGTAGCAAAACCCACAAAATTTTATTTTCTCTCTCTGCCATCTTTTAGTCCTGAAATTTTAGTTTTAATGCTGTTGTTTTCTGTACCATGCATTTCTGGATGCCTGACTAAAGTGCAGATGACATGATACATGATGAAAGTCGAAGGGTTAATCTTCTAGGGACTCAAGACTAATGGCCCAGTAATGCTCACTGAAGAGGGGATAATTGTGGGTGTTTCAGATCTCAGTCCTAGTCACTTTATAATAATTTGGAGATTTCCACTAGATCTCTGGTAGCAGTAGGAGTAGCTTTTAATAAGGGGACAGCAGTGCTTAACATTGATGAACTGTATCTTGGATCAAAACCTTGCTCTGACCTCTCCTTTTACTGCTACTGCAATAATCAGCTCTAGATTTCCTTGATACACCTACTGCAATCAGATTTTCAGCACAGTCCTGTACATGTGTGTCCTTCAATTTCATCTCTCAGATCAGTGCAACTTGTGCACACCGTTTAACAACACTTCAGCAGCAACACTTAATGACTTGTGTACTGGTCTGTTTCTGCTGCAATCATAGAGTCTCTGGCACCAGGGCCCACTCTTTTTTAAGATTTACTTTCTTGTCTTCATCTGCTAATATGGGAAGTGACTTAATTTCTCACTGATGAACAAAGGACCCCTTCATAGTAGGGCCTATGTTTCCAGGTGCTACCATTGCTGAATACACTTCAGTGAAGAGTCCACAGCTATTTTAAGTCTCTGCAGAGATGTTTGGGACACTCATTGGAAATGAAACCTACACAACCTTAGCTCCTGAAACCTCCTGTTGTAAGTCTGTATGTGGCAAAAGTTGCAGAAATTCAGATGAGACTTCTATCTCTTTCAAATTAGCCCTAAATTTTCATTAAAGCTCCTCTTTGCAGCTCCCCCTTCTCTGTCCTGCTTATTATTTTTGGGTCTGAGAGGGTGCATATTGCTTTTGTGGCTGTATATGCATGTGGTACCTAGCATTTCTGTATATATGTGTATTTCCATAGATGTATGCAAATATAGGTGCAAATGGTACATTCATGCAATCAGACAAGTCATAGAAAGTAAAAATCATAGAATCATAGCATGTCTTGGGTTGGAAGGGACCTCCAAAGGTCATCCAGTCCAACCCACCTAAATAGGTATCATAGAATCATAGAATCTTAGGGGCTGGAAGGGACCTCGAGAGATCATCTAGTCCAACCCCCCTGCCAGAGCAGGGTCACCTAGAGTACATCACACAGGAACTCATCCAGGTGGGTTTTGAATGTCTCCAGTGAGGGAGACTCCACAACCTCCCTGGGCAGTCTGTTCCAGTGCTCTGTCACTCTCACAGTAAAAAATTTTTTTCGGATATTCACCTTGAACCTCCTATGCTCCAATTTACACCCATTACCCCTTGTCCTATCACTGGTCATCACTGAGAAAAGCCTAACTCCATCTCCCTGACACTCACCCCTTACATATTTGTAAACATTGATGAGGTCACCCCTCAGTCTCCTTTTCTCCAAGCTAAAGAGACCCAGCTCCCTCAGCCTTTCCTCATAAGGGAGATGTTCCACTCCCTTCATCATCTTCGTAGCTCTGCGCTGGACTCTTTCGAGCAGTTCCCTGTCCTTTTTGAACTGAGGGGCCCAGAACTGGACACAATACTCCAGATGTGGCCTCACCAATGCAGAATAGAGGGGGAGGAGAACCTCTCTTGACCTACTAACCACACCCTTTCTAATGCACCCCAGGATGCCATTGGCCTTCTTGGCCACAAGGGCACATTGCTGGCTCATGGTCATCCTCCTGTCTACCAGGTAGGGACATTTCACACTAGAATGTGTTTCTCAGAGCCCCATCAAGCCTGACCTTTAATGTCTCCAGGGAGGGGGCCTCTACCACCTCTCTAGACAACTTGTTCTAGTGATCCACCACCCTCATATTAAATAACTTTTTCCTAATGTCCAACTTAAATCTCTGCTTCTCTAGCTTGAAACCATTTTGTCCTACTCCTTGTCCTATCATTACATGCCCTAGTGAACAGCTCTTTCCCAGACTTCTTATAGGCTCCTCTCAGGTATTGGAAGGTCTCTATACAGTCTTCACCTAGCTGCCATGACTTTTCAAGAGTGGCTTGCCACCTACCGCAGCCAGTTCCTTCAGGACTCTGGGATGCATCTCATCAGGTCCTATGGACTTGTGTATGTTCAGGTTGCTCAGATGGTAGCAAGCCTTATCTTTGCTTCTCTTGTGCAAATGATTTGGATTTTGAGACTCCTCCCCTTGCTAATATGCTCCACCAATCTCTCTCTTATTGAAAGAAAGAAGAAAGATGTAAAGCAGGAGAGAGAGCAGTATAAAGGTCAGCTAGCACTGCAACCTGACTTGGAGATTTATAACCCTCCAAATTCTCCCTCTCTCTGGCAGCATGTCTTTACAGACTCACATTATCTCTATTAATACCAGCCACAAGGTCATTACTCAGGCACTGAGCCTTCCTCCAGCATAAATATTTATACAAGGCTGACCTGCAGCTGCTGCGTTTGCCTTTTATTTGATTTCTGCCGCCTTTTGTGTCTGTCAGCTAATGTCTTTAGCTGCTCTGTCTGGGACAGAGGGAGCTGAGAGAGGAGCCAGGGAGGGGTTAAGAAGGGAGTGAAAGACAGGAGGGTAGGGGGAGCACAGAGAGATTGAGAGGAGAAGAAAGAGAGGAGGAGGATCTACAGGAGGTTGACATTTTGTGTGATTCTCATTGATGAAGACATAATAATCACTTTATTTCACACCAGGTGAAAATTTTTAAGAAATCTGTACTTTGGAATGAGATTGCAAAATTTGTGAAAATTTCCTTTTACCTACTCAGAAGATAGTACAAGAATCTTTTATGTATACAGTATTGCTTTTCCTAGAGATTAATGGGATTTTTGAAGCCCATTTCAGAGAATCAGCTAAGGATACCTTGCAGGTAGACATGCATGAATGACTGCATAAATATAATATTTCATAAGTCTCTATCAGGCATGACTTCATGGATGTGCATCTATACAGACGTTCACATTAATACTATTCTGAAACCTTTTTTCTTAGCTGGTGTCAAAGTTGGGTGCAGATACCTGTAGTGCCCAAAAAGGAGTTGAGGGTGCTTTGTTTCTTGAGGATACATGTTCTAAGGGGTGAGGACAGTCTCAGCATCTGCCTTGTGGCCTTGTGCTTGTCTGAGAATGGACAGGTGTATATTAGGAGCTTGGGAACTGGAATGGAAAATTGAAGTGTGGTGCCTGCCAGTGATAGATTAGAAGTAAGTTTTTCAAGTGCAATAAAGCCAAAGAGAGGAATCATGAGTTTAACCGTTTCACAAGGACTTGACTCATAGTGGCAGTTTAACTGCTGGAATGTCCCTGTCCCTCCTGAGCTGAAAGCATTCAGTGCAGTGGTAGCAGAGATACCCATACCACAACCAAGGAGCTTTACTGTAGCAATGGATTAGTACTGCCTTAGCTTTTTTTATTTTGGATCACTTTAAGCCTGATAATTTTTCTTCATTAATTTTGCTTTTATCTGTTTTGCTTAGCTATTGAGTCACAGGTCACAGAGTCCATTAAGTGAACTGTAGTCTGTACCCAGTATAGCAAATGTTATGGTCCACTGTGATGTTTTTGTTGTTGTTGAATAAATCCTATTCAGCAGTTGTACAGGAGGATTCCCCCTAATGCCCATTAAGATCTCAGTCAAAAAGACTAAAATTAGGCTAACTTGTTTATGGCCTTCAGTTATGTTTTATGTGCTTTCTGAAAGATTCCTTAATTTCTTTCTTCCTTCTTTTGAGGGTTTGAGAAGTGTAACTTTTGCCCAACCATCAGGATAAAAATCCTACTCAGTGTTATCATGTCAGTGATAACTGGAGAGGCTCACTGTGGAGAGAGAGTGAGGGTACTTTCTTAAACCAAAAGTGTTGTCTTTTGTCATTACTGTAAGCAGAGATTTTTGAGTTTGAATCCAAGGCAAACATCCCTTTGTGTGGTCGTGGTCTTCCAGCCTGACTTGAATTGACTGAACTAATCACCTAGCTATAATTCTGAGAAACTTCTAGATTTTGTGTGCAGCTGCTGCACCCCCTTCCTGAATAAAGAGATCTTCAAGTCTTTGAACTGTTTTGTCAATAACACAGAAATGGCTTATTTCAAGAATCTTTTCCTTTCCTTACCTTACGTGCAGTTGTTTTTCCTTTATACTGTTGATTCTGAAATACTGCATTTGCACAGGATCAAAGCTGCCTCTTTGTCTCTGAGTATTTTGCAATTCCAAAAGTTAAAAAAAACCCAAACAACTAAAAACCAAACCAACAAACAAAAACACAAAAAAACCCCCAACTGTGGTAATATTCTTTGAGCTTGCTTTCTTTGGAGAAGTGCAGGAGATTCATTAACATGTCTGGTGATCAGCCACACCATATTCAACTAATTCTCCACAAGCTAGTGTGCATAGCTTCTTGGAAGCAATCTGGATCCTTTAAGATACTCACACAGAGCTATTGCTCAGCTCAAGCTGAGGGTCTTTTAAATATATTCAGTATTTTTCAATACAGCTTCTGTGCCTCTCTGCATATGTAACTTAGGCTTTACACATACTCTCAGAAGCAGCCACTTATGAAAGAATAGCAGAAACAGTTTGTATTTCAAATAAGTCTTCATTATGAGTATATATAAAATTATAAATATATATATACACATGCATGTATAATATACACCACAGAAATAACATGACTTGCAGTCTTGCTTCAGTGCTTTTCAGCAGCTTCTGCAGGTTAAATTCCCTACCTTACTGCCCCAAGAAAGAGGAGGAAGAGAAAATAACTGAGTTTATTCTCAGTCTTGGGAAAGTGAATGGCTAGGCTAGGGGTAAGGTAGGTTGTGAAGGGGAAAGACAGTTGGATTCTTAGGGTGCTTAGAATCATTCTCTGATGCATTACTGTCACTAATGGTTAGGTCCTGTAGCTGAGCTGATGCAGGTGAGAAAGGAGGGTCTGGGTCTCTTCTCCCTCAGGTTCTGCCTAACCTAGCACAGGTTGGGGGCAGTCATGTTGTGTGAGGTGAGTGAGAGTACGACACCTTATGCTTACATCTCTCTTGCCTGACCTGGCAGATGAGGCAGTGGGGAAGAGAATTCCATAGTGGAATGGAAGGTGGGGAGTTCTTTAGCAGTTCCAGTGAAATTACAGAAAGCAAATTTCAGGAGGAAAAGTGTATGTCTGTCCTGTCTTACAAGATTGTCATACTGAACACTATTTCTCTTAAGCTGTCTTCACACTTTCCTTTTTTGGTTACTTCTGTCAAAACAAAAATCTACATCCTGAGCATGAAAACAGAAGTTCATGTTGAAAAGCTTCAGCTGGAGCTATAGGAACTCTGAAGTAGAGACCTAGATGCATGCATGTGATGTGCATGTATATGTTTGCAAAGCCTTGCACACACCCAGTAGTTCTTTAGCCAACAATGCCATGGAAAGATCCCTCCCTCTACTGATTTAGATTGATCGTCTGTATCCTTTTGTTACAGATGCTGATACTAAAGAAGATGGGGAAATAAAATGTCCTGAAATTTCCGATCTTAGAGCTCTATAAAGCCAAGAAATAAAAGGAGGCAATTACAGCTTTCCTAGTGTAGCCATTCTAGTTGAAAAATGGCAGATCTTCTGGTTGAAAGGAAGTTTTAAAATTCTTTAAACCAATTCTTTCCCCAGGATCTTTTACTTCAGCTGATCAGCAAAATCATGTTTCAGTGCATCCAAAATGAAACTCCTTTAGCAGCAAACGAATTCTCAGCCTATGATTCAGGGCTAGTAAATGACTCCCACCGTCTCTAGTCCCCTAAGAGATTTGGGCTTTACACAGAATCTTTAAGTCTCCATACGAGGAGTCATACTTAATGTGCTGCCAATGCATTGTACTTGAGCTTGGATAGCCTGGTGGATCTCTGTGGAGCCTACGTATTGTAAATGGCTTTCTGTAACTGCAGCTCTAGGAGATGATGATTTGCTGTAGCTCTCAGTCAATTTTCCTTCCTGCTTTGCTGAAATGTCTGGGATTCATGTAGGGGGTTCATTGTTACTACTTTTTTTTTTTCCTTTTGTTTGTTTTTTTCTAAAAATATTAGCAATATAGAAGATCTAAGCCTATTAGTAACCAAAAAAATGCTTACATCTACTGCTGAATTTTATTATAATTGACAAAGTCCATCTGAAACTGATCAGAACAGTGAAGGTGGAGGAGAATAGCTGTTGAATAGCTAGCTTAGTAGCTAGCTAAGCTATATGTACCTCAAGTACTTTTCCAGTATTTTAATTGTATTTGGGCAATTTTTATTTTAAAGCTGTGCTTGTGAATTGTAGTGGTGGGCAGACATTGAAAACATACACATCTCAAGACACCAGCTTCAGTCCCAAGTCTCTGTGCAATGAAGCAATTTTCAGTACCTGTATGATGAAAAATAATAGTGACTTGTGAGCTAGGAAACATGAGTTCTTAACCTGCCTGTGGTCATACACCACATTGGTTTCCCTTCTTAGTGTCTCAGTGTTTGCATATGGAATATGGTGCTAAGGATATTTACATTGCTCTATGAAGGCCTTTCTGATCTGTACATGTTTAGCAATGTGAAGCCTGCACAGCATGGTCTGTTTCTTAACTGTATTGCCTCTGTTTAAAAAAATAGAAAACACGTACGAGGATAGAAATTTGAACACATTGAAAATCATGAAAGAAACTCTTGCTGTCTGGTGTATAACTGCAACATGGGCATTTTGACACTTGATGGTTTTAACTAAAAAATAAAATTATCTGATTTTTGTGGTTTTTTTAAAATGTGACAATTGCAGTCCATTTCAGGTAAAATCTTAAAAAAAATCTCTCCGAGGCACCACATAAAGCAAACTTTTTGCTCTGAACCCCGCTCTTAACTTTCATTTAATGTAAAACACATGCAGTTGCTGATGTGTATGTGAGTGCATATTATGTGTTCCTCTACGTATTTGGAGGTTGTGCATTTTGAGAATACATATCAAGGATGCTGAGCTTAGGTGGAGAGGACAGGCTTTTATGTCTTTGAACCTGATCTCTGAAGTGAAGCATGAAGATAAGATTGAAGGTTTGAACAACAGTTTTCTATTTGACTCACTCATTTGGCAGATGGTAAATAACGGAGTCTTAGAAGAAATCGAGTGTGTATCAAGAAGTTTTAAATTAAGGTGAAGCCATGAAACAGAATACAGAATCTGTAATTGTTGTAAAGTGTTTGCTCATTTAGTTACAAGTACTGTTCCCTGCAAGCACTCTAAGTTGTTACTTCAGCACACTGAAATTACAGCAGCTGTTGGTGTGCTTGGTTATGTGTGTGAACAAAGGATGATAAAGAGGAAGTATCCCTGCTCAGAACTTGGATTTCAGGATTTCCTTAGTGTTTATACTCCCCTGTGCAATTTAGAGTGCTAGGCCTAGTATTTCTAAGGGTTAAAGTTCAAGCACTCTTTTACATGAGCTACAGGCGGAGTTTCAGTGGGAAAACTTCCAGCCACTGCTGGAAGTTCACTCTAGTATGCTGATGTGAACCAAACCGACATCCTGGCATTTATGTAGTTCATGATCTTGACTGCAGATTTGGGAAAATTGTATTTGCAGGATTAAAGTGGGGTTAAGGAGTTGAGTAGGAAATGCTGAGACACTAGAGGAGAAACAGCAGGGGAAGATGCTGATACTGTAATAACTATTTTAGTTAAGTGATTGGGGAAGGCCATGTGGGAGCAAGGGTTGAAGTGCAAATGGTCTGCATCTTCTGGGGAAGGCATGCATGGAAGCTACTGTGTCAGGTCTTGAAATGGAGTGCACTGACACAGCTGTCTACACTATTCCTTTCCCCTGTGTTGTGAGCATCTCATTTTCACAGTCAAAGATTACGTCTAAAATGGTGTAAGTAGTCAGTGTTCCCTTAGCTATGAAATACCATCTTTGCTCAATTATTGGAAAGTCACCCTCCCACAGGGAGCCACAAAGCTGTAATGGAGTTGAACACAAACATTTGTGTTGTTTAAAAACCCTGGTGTAGCATTGCTGTACAACTTTTGAAATGTCAGTTCCTGTAAATGCTCTGAGCCTGAGACCAACAGTGCAGAAAGTGCTGGAAAAACCCGTTGTGGAAGCGAGGTTTACCAACCTCTTCAATGTTTCATGCTAGCTTCACAGTGATCTCTGTGGCTCCCTGCTTCTTCAATGGCTTCTAGCTTTCTGGTTGTGACATCTCTTCTGATGTGCTCCGACAGAGGGAATATGCAAAAGGACGGCTGCAGCTCTGTGCTCGGGAGATGTCATCTCCAATTGACATCAGGCAGGGGAGCAGCAATTAAGGCTCCAACCGACTTTCTGCTCAAGCTTCAGGCACACTGGGGGAGGAGGAGAAAGAGAAAGAAGGTACAACGGAAAAGTAAGATAATGGGAAGGGAGGGAGAGAAGGAGTAAGAGCAAAAGGTAGAGAGCAGGAAGAAAGGAAACTAAAATATGAAAGAGTGGGAAATAACAGCATGGGACAAGTCAGGAGGAAAATGGAGAGAAAATCTGAAATGTCTTAGGGGGAAATGATGAAGAGAGGGGAAGCATGAAGAAAATAAGGGAATGAGCATGTGACTGCGTGAGAGGTGAAAGAGAGGAAGTGGTAAAATAAGACAAGTGGCAAGGAAATCAATGTAAGCAGAAAGGTAAGGGCAAGTTGTATGTTTTTAGCTATTTGCTGTTGGCCGATGAGAAGAGAAGCATATTGTCCTAGTTGTCCAACTGTGTTGCTGGAGAATCCCTTTATTCCTGACTTCCAATGAGCTACTAATGAGCTGTTGTTTCACAATTGTGTGTCAGTGGGGGAAGAACATCTTTGTAGAATTGAGAGGTACATGGGCTGGAGAGAAGGAGAATGAATGCATGGTCTTAAAGTGCCTTCTCCCTGCACATCTGGAGAAGACAGCTCTGCAAAGTGTCTCAGTTGGACCCAATCATGTGCATAGTGGACTTTCATTTTAAGAGGTAGACCAGATAAAAGATTTGTTTATTCAGCTTAAAAGTTACTATTATACAGGTGAAAAAACAAGGTGCAGCATGGTCACATAAGGCTGCAAATTTGTGACACTAATTTCTTGCTGCTGAGATACAATGTTGCTCGTGCACTACAAAACATTCCCAGTATACTTTGTTATGGTTCTCTGTAGAGCAGTGGCTCTCCAGTATTTTGGACTGTAAAGCCCAATTCAGAAGTGCTCATGACATCAACTGCTAGCAAAACTGTTTGGATTTTTTTTCACTTGACCTCAGTTCTGTCACAACCCCATCTTTAGTTCAGTAATATCTGGTTTAGAGGTTATAATCGAGACTCATGAAGTTGTTGACGATAATAGTACAAACATACAGGAAGAAATAGGCTGTGGGGTTCTGTTCTGCCTTGTGTATCTCACTTTTAGTCTGACCCGGTTACCATAGGCTCCTTTGTAATTAGCAGAGAGAACAGTTCAATTATTTTTGAGAGCAACGAACCAGATGTGTCCAAGACCCCTTTTTCACAATGGCTAGCTCAGAAATGACACTTGAACTTAAGATTTTGAAAGCTAGGCAATCTGTATCTCGTTTCTGTGCCATGAAAAAAATGCTAAGTTACTATAATAGATATTTTGGGAAACTAAAGTGCTAAGAGATTAAGGCTTTTGAAATTACAGCTGAATTAGGGGTTTAGTCCACTTTATGAACCCCAAATGTTTTCCTTCTTACTAGCATTACAAGACCTATCTTTACAGTTTTATTGCTGTTACTTATCTCTGACTTGTTTTTGGGTTCTCCCATCTTTTCCCTTCTGCTTACCGTCATCATGACCTCTTTGATAGTAGCTCTGGTAAACTGGGGTCTTCTATTCTGTAGGTGTTTTGAACTTCTTCAGGGCTGGGCCTGAGTGTAAGATCCGCCAACCTTTGTCTTCACCCATTTTTATACATTATTACACTCCTGAGAAATCTAGTGTCTTTCTAATTCTACTGTTGTAGCTGATCTAGGCACAGGTATAGGTAACAACCACCATGAGCCCTCACTGACTCACACTTCTTTGCCCATTCTGGATTCCTGACTGTCTAAAAGAAACCCAAGTTCCCAAAGAATTTTTTCCAGAGCATTCTCCATGCACCAGCTCTTAAAACTTGAAATACAATTTGGAACATGAACTTTGATGGGATTATTAAATCTAGAAGGTTTAGCTGCAAAGAGCTAGGCTGTTGCCAAAGCTCCATGCGTTAGCTTATTAATAGTTACTAAATTGGGGTGAGAGCTGGCAAAAGGGCAAGCAGAGAGCGAGATGGAGAGAAGCAAAAACCTTATGCACTGGCTATCCTTTTTAGCATTTTATTCTCCCCATCTGGATTTCCCCCTGCCGAGCAGCAAAATGGGCGTCCAGACCTGCGAGCAGTGCCAGACAGCTAACTAAGCACTAGGAGTCAGCTCCTGATGGTATCTGGCATCGGTGGGCCTCTTTGTGCCAGTGGTTTAGTGCCAAGAGTAATTGTGATTTACACCCGTTGCCCCTTTGGTGGCAAAATGGTTTTGATTAAGTGCATACCACATTTATTAAGTCTTGCACAACCAAGCACAGGGTCTTGGCTGGGATGCCGTAAAAGGCAGTGAGATTTACACATCTCGCTGCAGGTTTCATTTAATCTCTTGGGGATTTACTGACCTTCAATTAGAACTGTTAAGTACTGTTTACTTGGTACCTAAATCATACAAGGCCCAGCTAGAGTTTCTTTTTTGTTTTCATTAGTAATGTTGTGATTAAATGCGGGAAGAGAAAGGAAAAGACCCAAACACAGTGAGACTCAGAGAATACACGCCCTAAGGAGAAAGACTTAAGGTTTTAAATCAAAATACTGAACAGACCAAACTAATTTTTCCTTAATGATCTCTGGTATAGGAGACCACTGGTTTAACTGGAAGACAAAAAGTTACTTAATGGGGGTCATGTACATATTGAAGGGCACCTTCTTCCCTTTCTTTGTGTTCACCTAATCCAATGTCTGCAGAATTAATGGAAGGATAATTTTTTACTTCAGAGAGCTTCAAAGTAGGTGTTGGTAGAACTTCTCAGGTTGGACACGGAAAATTTATCACTTCACTGCCAAAGCTCACAGAAGTTATCTACAGTTAAGGTACTTCTCTAAAGTTAGCCAAGAGCAGCCATATTATGAAGCAGGATTCCTCTTACTCTACCTGTGTTCCCAGACTATATTCCTAACCACTTCAGAATCCTGTGATTCTAAGGAAAAGTTGTTCTGTGCTTCATTGCCAAATACACAGAATTTTGAGATGGCATAGAGCGTTAGAAATGCAGATTAAGTCTGTCTGAGCCTATATTACAGAGCAAAACTTCAGCACTTAGGTTACTACTCAATGATGTTGATTCTGGTTGATTAACATTGCAGCCACAGGAAGGAAGTTAAGAGATTTTGTGTTTGTGAATGGAGCTCACATTAGTGGTGAGATTTTTCTAAAACATGTCTCTTCATTATTAATAACTTCTGGTCTTCCAGAACATAGTATTTCCAGCAGTTGACTATAAACTATTGGCGAATTATGAGCATCTGGGTGTGAATCTCAAAGTTCAGAAGTGAACTAATTTTGGCTAAGTTTTGTTGGCATCTTTCCGTGCCCTGATTAGGTGAAGCATGGACAGCAGCACCTAGGACCTGTTTTCTGGGATGTAACTCAAGTCTGACAATCTGAAAATTCCTTTTCCACAAGTATTCTCTAAATGTTTCTTTAGAACTTGGCTGCTTCTGAGGTTTTTCCTGCCAAGACACTGGTCGGCTGGACTGTTCATGGAAAGTGAACCCCAAAGGAACGTGAACACAGGCAAAGTGAATTCCTGGGTTGGATAACCATAGAAAATGTCAAGCATTTGATCAGCTCTCATTAGTAGCTAGCAGCTCAGGCTTCTTGCTTCCTCCTGACGACTCAAATTAATAACCCAACTCTCAGCCCTATGCTTTCTCTGGCATTAAGTCAGGAGCAAGGGAATGAGGTGTGGAGGACTTCAAGGAAACAGTGAAATGGTTCATGGCTTTTAAATTTAAGTTGTAGAAAGTTCACTCGAGACCTAAATCAGAAATTGAACTTGCATCTCCAGTCAAATACTGAAATGTATAGCATCTGAACTGGAGGACATGAAGATAATTCAGATTTTGATTGTTGAGCTGACTTAAGTTAAAGTCCAGTTATTTTAAGGTGTCTCAGCCTGTGTATGAATTTTTGATTCTGATTTTTACCTGATTTCATTGGCATAGTGACTGTTCAGGGACGTGTAACTCAGTGGTAACTAACTGAGCAAAAGGAAAATGTCCTTTAAAATGTTTTCTGTCTTGGTGGCAGTAGGCAATGCATGGCCATTGTGAAACTAGAAATTAAAGTAGAGTAGTGGGTCTCAAAATGGTCGTGTTTTTCAAGCTGGATTGTCAACACCTTACTCTTTAGTAAAAAAAATAAAATTTATATTTTCTGTTTCCATCACTGCATCACCTCCTCATGTTCTGGCAACTTACTTTGGTTAGGTAAACATGGAATCATTCATCTTAGAGCTCTAGTTTTACTGAGCCTTGTCAAATTTGTGGCTAGATTTGCAAGTGCCGTTATGTAAACAAATGGGAAATGGCAGTTTATAGAGGCTGCAGTGGTGAACAACAGGGTGCCATCAGGTGTATAATATTGCCAATTGTACTCTTGGAATAAGTGTAATTGGAAGTGAAATGTGTCCAAGAACTTCAGCAGTTCCTGTAAATGAGGCACCCAGAATATACAGTGGCGTAACTGAGAAATTGTACATGGTTTGGTTTGCATGTTTTCATTGTGTAGGAATACTCCACTGCCAAGACTACCATGATTTTGTTGTCAAACTGGGGCCTTTACAAGCCCGACTTGCAGGTCCAAGGGTCCTTCTGGAATTCTAAATCCAGCACAGTGTTAATGCATGCATCATGGTGTTTTTTGACCAAGCTTCGGATTGTCCATAATGGGTCAGAAGAAATCCCCTGGTCTAAATTAGTTTAAATACTGGATGTGCTTGTGGGTGTCTCTAGGGGGTTTTTTTTGATGGTTATTGATCCTAGGCTTGAAAAAAGGACAATGGAATAGGTGGATGAGATATGCTGAGGTATTGGTGAAGGTAATTGGCATTATTAATACACACTTGGTGATAACGTAGTGAATGACTTGACTAAGCAGGAGCAACAGTGTGGCAGCAATTAAAAAAATTATCTTCTCTTGCCTGGTTTTCTTTATGCACACTTAAGTTGCAAAAGGCAAGCTCCAGTGCATGCCAGTGCCAGCTGCTGCTGCCGGCAGGGTGGTGAGTACATTGATCCAACGATGACAGCAGGACAGGCGTTCCTTTGCATTGCTACTTGAGAGACATTAGGCAGTCCTACAGCTTCTGAAAAGCTTCTGCTGCCTCAGTGCCTGCAGTCAGGCTGGGCCGGCTGCTGCTTGTTGATGAATAGGAGGTGCTAATCTCTTTCTTCCTAAGAGATCTCTTTGTCCAGAAGTGCCAGGATTTAATTGACTTGTTCACACTTTCTCCAGCAGACTTAACTTCTAACACGTCCTCCACATCCCACCCCCACTCTTTGGTTCATGATGTTAACAGGGTTGGAAGTGTTTTAATTCCTTTACAGACAATCCTTCTCCATACCAAGAGCACAACTGGGTGGACTGTTGGGGGTTAGCATGCTGGAAGCCGTTAATCCTACAAGGCGATTGGTTTTGTTTGTTTTGTCTGAAAGGATTTTCAAGTTCAGGGCACTTGAGTGCTTGCAGGGAGTGAAGCATTTGCTCTGAGCAAAACATTAATTCTTGATTGGAAGAGGAACAAAAAAAAATAATCGTAGTTAATTTTTTTCCCTTAGATTTACACAAATTTATTATATCCTGACTTTTCTTTACATATTACAGTGTTGTAATAGCACGTACTGGTCCTACTGAAAGATTCAGACTCCACTGTGCCCAGCACAGGCACAAACCTAATGAAAACCAGTCTTCTTTTCTTTAAATATTTTATCCTCTTAAGTAAAGGTAAATTAGAGTATAATGAATGAAGAAAATTTTCTCCCACTTGTTAGAGAAACGCAAGTCACAGAGAGATATGAATATATTTTTTCTCCTTGTTCTCTTATGTTTGAAAACACATACAATTTGACAGTGCTGCTAACCCAGTATCCCAAGAGCTTTAGAGACTGTTCAGCCCACTGTGGTGACCAGCAACTTTAGAAAAGCGTGTTCTGGCCAGCCGTTGCCACACCACAGGACTGGACTATTCCCTCTCCGTATTCTTGTCTTTGTAGTCTTTGAACTTCTGCAACAGAAACAATAACTTTTTAAAAATGTTTTCACTATATTTGTGTATGCAGCACACTCAACCTTTCTTGATGCCATGGAACAAAAATGACCAGTAACTGAAAGGTCCTCGGTGGTGAGAACATAGGTGAAAGTGGGTGTTGTGGTCAGGCTCATACCAAGAACCAAGAAGGGCAGAGGTAAGGGTTCAGAGAACAACTCTTTGAAAACTAAGATGGGGAGGAAGTAGGGCTGAAGCAAAATCAGGGGATTTGTTTGGGGAGAGGAACCTAGATAGACCTGGTGGATACAATCATTAAGGACTAGAAGGGTGAGCAGTAAAGAACCAGATAGCCATGTGGTTACTCAAAGCTATTGAAAATATTTACCTCTATAACTGATAGTGGAACAATCATTAGTTGGACCAGGGCTCTTGATGCCTGGGGAGACTCTCGTGTGTCAGTGTATGTAGTCCTTACACCCTAGGTACGAGAGGCACCACCCTTCCATTTTTGGAGCTGAGAAATGAGACTGCTGAATAGCCTCTGCAAAGTTTGTGTCACTGTTAAGTAACTGTTTCAAAGAAAGTAGGGGGTTGCTTTTTATTTTGGTTGGTTGAGTCATAGCCAACAAATAGAAAAATCATTCCATGATTATCTGAAAGACGATGTCATATACAATGGCAATTAGAAATATTTCCAAAATTAAACCTCCAAAGGAGGAAGTGAATTACAATGCAAGCAACCTTTGACCCTAGGGAATCATAATGGCTTCCTGGATTTGGAGATATTATGAGCTAAAGCCAGAGAGGTACTGCTGCTGGGTCATAATAAGTGTTAAAATTAGAACACAATGTGGTAACCTTGGGTGTGTCTTTTCTGATCTGAATTCTCCTCCCACCCACACCTCTCTTTAATAATGATGTGTTTTGAAAGGCTTGTGTCTGGCTGCCTTAATGTCTAGGCATCCACACCAAATGCATCAGCTTTGGTAGTTATCACTCTGCCAGACGGTGTGGGCTGCAGTCCAAAAAAGTACAAAATTACTTGTTTACATTTAAGTATGGGAACAATTCGGCGAAAGAAAAGACAGCTACTATGCTGGGTTCCAAAGAAATTAGATGTGGATGCATATAAGTTCCCTGCATCTGAGAAAGCTTCATCGCAGTTTTGGTTTTGCTTTGTTTTGTTTTTATTTTGACACCCTGTCTGGGCATAGAACTGCATGCTCTTGGGAAAGAGGGACCTTGTTGCCATATACACCTCAGCATAGGCTTAGTATTCCTACAGCAGCAGTACCCAGAGGGGCCTCATCTCATTGTACCAATCTTTGTACAAACACATAGTAAAAGACAGCTCTGGCCTAAAAAGAAATTTAAAAAAAAATTAGTCTAAACAGACAAGGCAGACAGTGGGTCTCTCTTGGGGAGAGTGACAGAGAGATAAGCCGGCCTAGGAAATGTTAGGACATTTAAAATCTTTTCCTGTTCTCTCTCAAAGAAGAAAGAACATTATATTTGGCTACATAACACGAATCCAGATTTAAAAATAGCCAAGTTCCTTCCTGACTGATGGAGAAAGACAGAAATGAGCCAAATTTATTGGCCGCCTAGCAAGCTTGCATTGAATTTTTGCTTGTCAGGACTCCCGCAAGTAATTGTGTTTTTATGTACAAGTTGGTCAAGGGAGCATTTCACAAGCAAATACCTTGATTTATGCAAGGATATGTGTTTCTGCAGGAGAAAAACAAGTCAAATGTTTGTGTGAGCAAATTGCAGCCACAGAAATGTTTAAGAAGAGAAGTGAAGCCAACAAGGGAGGCAGAATTGTCATTAGACTGACTTGGGAGCTGGATTTAGTTGAAGGACAACATTTTAAAAGCACGTAAGTGGCAGAAGAGCCTTAGGGCAAGTCTTCCCCAAGTGGGGCTTATTAGGGGGAGTGCAGGATCCTGCTAATGTAGCTGGGCTATTCCTGGGTGTGCAGGGCACCCAAGCAGTGCTGGGCTGTCCTGGGTGGTGGATTTAACAGCTTAGGGTCCTCTGCCTTGTGTGCTGTTGTGTAGTATTGACTTTCACTGCGAACAATTTTCAAAGGTGATTTAGACATGAGCACTGGATTTACAAAAGTATTAAGTTGCCTATCTTCCACTAAGGCAGTGGAGGCTGGAAGCTTTAAATACCTTTTTGGAGGGTCTGAGCCTCAGGGCCAGATTTACAAAGCTGTATAGATATCTGAAATACCTGGTGATCTTTACAAAAGCACCAAAGGAGTTAGACCTGTCTCCTTTTGACTTCAAAGTGACTTGTAGAGATAAGAAGGTTCGTCCTAGATCTGTGTCTTAAGCTGCCTATATAGCTGTATTGAGTTGATGTTTAGGAGTGCACATCTTACCTTGGAGCCCACCTCAGTCTCACTGAAGGTGAGAGTGTTTGGGTTATTTCTGAAAATGCTGCCTGCCAAAATGATGAGGAAACTTCAAGGCAGTTTTGCTGCAGTGAAACTACCATCTTGCTTGAAATCCAATGTGCTCTGCATGTGATTTACTTTGAGGAGAATGAGGTTCCTGTGTTTTCCTTTGGAGTGCAGGGGATTTAGGAGTAAGAACATTATAGAAAACAAAATAATAAAAAGTAAGGAAAAGAAAAATGAGCAATGTGTTTAGGGAGAGAGAAGGAATAAAGGGAGCATCAGCTAATGGAGTGGGGGAAAGGAAATTGGGGAAAAAACCTAGGCCAAATGGACTTCTGTGCCAGAGTAGCTGAAGCAATTTGTTCAAGATATTCCTTATCTTTACCTATAACTGAAGGCTTCGAGCACAAGGGACAATGTTCCTCTTGTAAGACCTCACTCCAGGTCTGTGTTACTGGGGAAGGATATTTCCTACTAACAGACTTTATGGATAGATTTACCATGTGGCAACTCCAGCATCAGCATTGCAAGTTATGTAAGCCGAACTACTAAAATTCTTTTCCCCATTACAGTTGCCGTCACAGTCATAGTTGGCCCTGAAGGCTTTCTCACAAGATTATGCTCTGCTGTTCTGTGAGGCCTTTAACAGGCAGATTGGCTATTCTGTCTGACAAAAGGGGAAAATAAAGTAAGATTTTTAACTGGCTTTCTTCATGTCCAGTTGTAAAGTTTCAGCTCTTTGTCTTGCCCCGGTGGCCTGGCTATCTTAGATCTGATTGCCAGAGAACTGCTGAAACAGATCCTCATCTAGGATGGAAAGTCCTTTCTCCTGATTGAACTACTGAGGGGTTAAAACCAAAAAGGACAATTATCTGTGAATTATGTTGCACAGAAGACTCCATCACGCAGTGAAGTAGTGACAAGGGTTTGCTTTAAACTGAAATGGATTTGGGTAAGATTTAGACTGGTCTCCTCCCCTAAGGTGCCTCTGTGATGGGGGGAGCGTGGGCTGAGTAGCCACAAGGCTGGCTTTATTCCCCTGGGGCTGCACCACAGTCACAAACGTTAAGGGTAAGGGAGCATGGCAGGGAGGGGGGAAGGCATGTCCCTGCTGACCCATTCGAGCCATCGTGATGTGACAGCCTTTTCAGAGCTGTGACTGTCTGGCTGACAACAGGGCACTGACACCTCTGTGTGCAGCCTGCTGGCCCTTGCCTGCCTTGAGGCCTGAGAGGAGAACATCCAGGGCAGCTGCCTGGAGTGACTTCCTTACACATTCTGCTCTTTTCAATGCCAGTGAGGGCGTCTGAGTGAAAGAGAGCACAGCAGACAGGGACTGAATGACACGTGCCAGTCATGTTGGCTGCAGGGTCTTCAGAGGGAAGGAAACCAACTCTTTTGTTCTCCCCTAGCATCCCCAGCTAGAGAGCCACCCTCAAGGCTTGCCTGCTGATGCAAGCAGCCACTTGGTACATTCTCTTCCTTTCAAGTCCCTTCTCAACACAAACCTGTTTTGCTCCCGTTTCCCACTTTAGCTGCTTTCTACAATGTCTATATTGTTATTACTCAGTTGAGCCTTGAAATATTCCTCGTGTAAGTGCTTGCAGGCTCATTTCCACACAATAAGGGCAGTTAGCAATTTCTTCCTATCCCCATCTGCTACCTGCCTGCTCTGTAGGACGCAGTGAATAGCAAGAGGCAATTTTTCTTGATGCTTCTGACAATTTCTATTAAGGAAAGTGAGATTGTATCAATTAAATAAATATATTATATAGACATGGGCAGCCTTCAGGATTTGTTTCTATTTTCTGCATCCCTCCTTGATGACATGCCTTGAAGACATCTTACCTCTGGTATCAGCAGCAGCTGCCAGCAGGATAGCTGTTTTGGGTCAAGGAAGGCTCAGTTCCCACAAGAGTATGAGCAAAGCTGAAGGAAGAAGGAAAATGACAGAGAAAGATCCCCTTTGGGTACTGGGTAACAGATATTGGCTCAGACTTGGGAAACAGCATATAGGAACCAGGCTAAATTTAAACAGATAAAGAGGCAGATAAAAGGAAACCATGCAAAGTGTTAAGGTTTCTGAAGCTAAAAATCATGCTAGTCTGCAGCAACTGAAAGCGTTTCCCCATCATTTCCAAGCAGGCTGGACAAAGCACTAGAGAAAGTACACTCTGGGCTGTCCTTCAGGGCTCTTCTGGCCAATGTATGTAAGTGAGATGTGGGGAAGCTTTAGGCAGATTATCGTACAGTCTAGAGGGTGCAGGACTTTGGTAGCTTGAAGCACTCATCTGAGAGCAGGCAGTGGGATTGAATTGGTAAACCTGTCAGTCTCAGACTCCTAACATGAGAAGGCTCTCTGAGCTCCTGCTTTGTGTTGCAAAAGCCAGTGTGATAACAAGCCTGGGAAGGTGCAGAAGGAGACCAAGGTCCACACCAAGGTGAGATCTGAATGCTGCCTCAGGTGGGAGGAAGGGGTACCACATTGAAGTACAAAAGACTGGAATTGCACAGTTGCTCAGCTGAGACTGGGTGTTTGATACCCTTGAAAATTATCCCATCAACATGAAGCCTCTGTAAATAACATCACTTGATGTTTTAGGCTAATTCTACAAATGTTGGGTCTATAACCTCACCCAATCAGTGTATAGACCCAGCTGTGCAAGGGGATGGGTAAGCTTTTTGCTTGAATGCTCTATTAGAAAGACCAAAATTGTAGTCAATAGGGAAGGTGATCTTCAGGCCCATTTTGCCTTCCCTGAAAAGCCAACTCCTGCTCTGCTGGTTTCTGGCAGAAGCAGAAGTACGAACAGGAGCAACCTACTGTATGATGAGCCTTTGGAATTCTGATTGTCATTGGGTCACAAGTGAAGATTCTTATCTTACATTTGCAACTCAAAAGCTTAGTGTCATCCCATAGCCCTCTTTAGTTTGGACTCTCAGATGATAGCAGAGACAAGTAAAGCTTTTCTCCCTAACAACTAGCCCAGAGGCTTTAACTTTTTCTCTTCTTTGTGGACCGGCCTTCTGTGGTATGCAATCGTGGTGACCCTAAGGCTAGTATGCAGAAACGTACTTCAGCTTTTCAGAAAAAATTTCATTGCAATTCAAATACCACATGGCTGGTTTGGATGAAGTGTAATGTGGGGAACCCTTATTTAGGATCACTAAATGCTGGATTTTCCTGGTACTCCATATTAGCTGCCTCATCCTTTCTGAGTACAGACAAGAAATATACTCTGATTCATGGTGCCACATGGAATCAGATCAGGTGTCTGAGTGGTTTCTCCACATTTATGTTTCACCAAAGTATTTACAAATTAGGGTGTTAATTCCCTCAGGTCTATCTTTCCAGATATGTCAGATTAATTCAAAGGCACATTCACAGTTTCTGGGGCCAGCTTCATCTTGTGAGATAGTCAGACCCTCTTGCTCACTGTTGAGAAATATACTTGTTTGATGAAAATTCTTCTAGTTCAATAAAGTGATCTGTTGTGGTCAAAGGGAAATGAAAATACTTGAACTGGTGACAGCTGAGCTTCATTACAATTTTAAATTATAATAAAACTTGTAATAATATGTTAATATAAACATAACTATTCTTTGTCTGTGCCCTAGATCTGTATCTAAGTTACACAGATTATGTGAGGTCTGATATCATTATAACATCAGATGTCTTTTCTCCCTGGATGTCTTGAGTTTTTTCCTATCAGGTGGATGGATTTAGTGATTCAGCAAGTCCTGTTTTCTGTAAGTTTTTTCAAAGGAATTAAAAAATAATGATAAAAACTTGAATGGACTAGCCAAATAAGAGCCATAAAGAGGGACAGAAGGGAAAGCCCATAAATCTGAAGTCATTTTACAGGTTGAATCCTTGTCATTTGGATCTTAGTTTTTATTGCGCAAGGTCTGACTGAGGAAGGGCAAAGAAAATTTTGTTTCACTAAAGGCAATAGAGAGAGTTGCTCTTACAATTCTGTGCTTTTTTTGGTGTTAGTACTAAGAGTGGATTTTTCTTGGATGCAGCTGTCTTTGAAACTGTGGGGAAAAGGAAAGTTGTTCTCTTACTGCCTGTGCTGCTCCATCCCTTTCCCTCCTTCCCCCTCCTTTCCTCTTGGGTTCCTTGCCTTTCATGTCTTTGTTTGACATCTAGGAAAGAATCATGAGGTGCTGAATATTATTAACTTCTAAACACCTAAGAAATCAGTAGGAAATCACAAACATTTCGGCCCCCTGACAGTCTCCGTAAATGACCTGTCCGAAATCCCTCCCCTTCTGAGATGAAAAGAGGGAGCCAGGCAGAACGAAGGAGAGAATGGGGAGAGCCAGGGAGTGAGAAGGATACACAAAATAAATGAGAAATATGATTAACTTACTTCCTTAGCTGGGTCTACAGCTGGTTCTGGGTATTTAATAAACAGGTTGACACTCCAAGTTCCCCTCATTAGGTGATCACTAAGGTCTGGGCTGTCATAAATCAAAGAGCCAGGTTATCAAGGCCTGTGATCTTTAACTGTACAGGGGCGCCCAACTGTCTGCCATAACGAGGGCTAAAAAGTGCAAGCTGTAAAGAATTAGCTGGCTGCAGCACTTCAATCCATGCACAGAGGCATGAGCATTGTGCCGACTGGAATGATTGCCCAGGTATGGACGTAGATGGGCTCCTCTCTGTGGACTGGCAACAGCTTCTGTCTTGAAAAGGAGCATGTGAAGTGGTGTAAAAAGTTAAATGCAATGGAGTGCAAATCTGCCTGACCTAGACAGTTTCTGGCTATTCATGGGGAGAGGGTTAAGGAGTCATCTCAGTTTATGTGTTCATGAAAGGGAGAAGGATGGTTTGTATTCCTGGGTGACCAGAGGAACTAGTTTTCTTAACTTGCTTCAGGAACCAGGGAGGAGACAGTGTGGCCCAGTCTCCTTCCACCTGTGTCATTCAAGTATTGAGCTAGGCACCATGAAACCTATGTAATATGTTATTTAATTTAAGATAAATTATGGCTCTGTAAGGCATACTGCTTTGCTGGGACAGCTTGAGCCTGCACTGTTCTTTGTGACAGAAGATAGGAACTGCATAACATGTTTTTACATTGCATATAAGACAGAAACTTGCTGAAAGTTGGGCTGCCTGAAGCCTACAGCCTTACGTCTCATAAGGAATATGGCACATGCATAGGTTCTTTGAACCCCTGAGTAAGACAGAGCATCCAACCACTCAGGTTTTGACAGCAAATAATAGAGGCTCTGAGTTACAGTCAAGTGTACTTACATGGGTGAAAAAAGAGCAGTCAGTCTCAGGCCCAGCTTTGAAAGACTATAAGAGAATTTTTAGATGGTGGGAATATTCTCCAGTTCTTGGTTTTCCCAAGTTTTGAATAGCAATCATCAACCACAAAACCAGGAGTTCTGGAGGAGTTTCTGGGCTCATTCTGCAGGACAAGATGCTTGCTGACATAAATATCAGTAATGAGAAAGAACTGAACTTTGTGCAGCTCTTGTGACTGTAGAATGTGCTAGAAATTGAAATGAAAAATTGAGGAAAAAGGAAATAAGAGGGGACTTCCCAACGAGGACCTCAACCAATGTATGAAAAGTGCCGAGTCCCTCAATCCACATTGTAACTGACTTTTGAAAGAGCA
The DNA here is from genome assembly GCF_000747805.2 of Chaetura pelagica. Classification (NCBI taxonomy): domain Eukaryota; kingdom Metazoa; phylum Chordata; class Aves; order Apodiformes; family Apodidae; genus Chaetura; species Chaetura pelagica. The sequence continues at coordinate 873,438 of NW_009952963.1, read as the reverse complement.
AGAGCAGGGGCTATGGACATAGAATGAGCTGAGTATTGTCAAGATTTGTGCCTTTCCCTTGGCAATTAATGGGACAAGTCAAATTTCTACATGCATCTGGAGGAAGCTTGAGGCATAATTCTGTGTTAGAGGGTGGGAATCTGCACAGCTTCAGGGGGAGGCAGCATCTGTGGAACTCAGCAACACCCTGCAGGAGGTGGTTGTGGCTGTGTTGGTGGCATCTCCCTAAGCAATCATCTGCGGAGCAAGATAGATGCTGTCAGTGCATCTTAGGCTGGTCATGTGGATTAGGGATGCTTTCAGTGGGGCTCATGTAAGGAACCACACAGGCAGGCCAGGGAAGAAGCTCTGAGTTATCCTTACTTTCAGAATTATCTCCTAAGCTGGGCCTCAGCTACTGCTTGCTCCCTTGGGCAAGAAGGATGATCCTCTGTGGAAGAAAGACTGGGGGGAATGAGATGGCACAGAGATGACTGCTGTTTTCAGGGACTGAAAGCCCCTAAAGCTTCATCCCGGCAAACATACATTCACTGAAGCAGCTGTACACCTTGTCACATCTTGTGTGAAGGCCCACATCTACCTGTCTACTAGATATTCAGCTGATAGGATAAGTGATGTCCCTAAAGTTAAGCCATAGCTGAAATTTCTTGAGGGGCTCAGAGAGTGCAGTTTCAGCTCTGCTGCAGTCACTCCAGGGCATTCCATGACTATTTATAATGGTGTATGTGGGTTTACTGCTTTACAGATTGTAATGCAGCTCATTGCCATGGGGGACAAAAATGTAACACTAAGACATGCCCCTTGGACATTGAGCCGTGTGGTTTGTGTCAGGCTGTGAGGTGGAAGCGTCTGGTTCACAAAAGTGATTTCAGGGTGTTTTCCTGGCTCCTTCTCCTCATTTTTTCCTTAGCTGTGTTGCATGCTAGCCACATACTCTGTCATTAAATACAGAAGTGTGTCTCATCTGCAAAATCAACTGAAGCTGTGCTGCAAAAGCACAAGAATCCCGAAAGAATCTATTAATACAAATGCATTTTTATTTTTATTTTTTTTTATTTTCCTCCCTCTGATTTTGGAGGAGGTTATAGATCTTCAACTGTTTGTATAACAAGTTTGCATGTCAAGTTTATGGTTTGGCAACAGAATATAGTGACTGAAATTTCAGAAATGCTCAGCACCTAACCTGCAATTAGTGTTGTCTGTTCTTTGAAAACTAGCTCTGTGCTTCTTGATAACCATATAGGTTTGTGTTAGATTCTTTAAAAGTGCTTAGTTGGTTTAGAATTATGCAGAGAGATTTTACAAGTGGTGGATAGATTAATACCTTCTTGAGAAAAATGGTAGGAGTAGAATGCCTAAATGCCTCTCTGCCTTCAATAATAATTTCATAGACCCTGTATCATTGGAGTGATTTTGAAAATCCTATCCTAAATCCTGAAGTCTTTTATCAGCTCTTTCTTTGCACTTGGACATAACTCTCATTGGCTGTTGTGGTAGCTTTTCTTGAATAGTGTCAATTTTGTAAGTCTCTTCTTCAATAATGAACTTTCCAAAAGTATATTGAGATCAAAAATCTGTGTGGAAATCATTTGTGTTACACATAATGTCGGTATATTATGGATTTGGACCAGTATATTTCGCCTTCTTGTATATACAGTCTATATTATTAGTCACTGGATTATGTGTCAAGACTTTAGGTTCTTGAATTTCAACCAAGCAAGTGAAAATCTTCTAAGTTATTGCAGGAAATTGCCAGCACTACCAATTTGTAAGGAGTTTCCTGTGTTCTTGTTAACCAGTTCCTTTCTGTACCATATATTAAGGCAAAGCACAAAAATATGTTTGTCGAGTGTTTGCTGTCCCATCAAAATCAGGACTGTTGAAGTGTGTTTAGTGTGATCCATGTCAGTATTACATACCCTTGGAGAAAAGAATAACTTTAGGTATTAGGAAGAAACTACTTTACTCAATGCATTTAGCTTGTCCTGTTTTAATACCTTGGGAAATATGAGGATAGTTTTTGTTTGAGTGTCAATGCTTGCTAAAGGAATCAGAAGTTACATATTTAATAACTTATTTGGAGTCTTTGTGTTTTCTGTGTACTAAACCACTGAAACGTCCTGGGAAGACTGGATCTCAAAAAACCTACTAACAACTAACTCAGTAGAGAGCTGCAGCAACTGTTGAATTTCATTTTGTTTTCCACTGTTTGATATGCAATCACATTCTTTTCTTCTGACAAAAGCATTTGTTGTGGAGACCAATTCTGTAGAGGATTTTTCATTATCCTCCTGACACAGTGGAATAAAAGAGGGTCTGAGACCTTCCCTATCTGGGTAGCTAGGAACATTCCTTTGAAGGAAAGATTGACAAAGTTCAGGCAAGATTGACTTAATCTCTAGAAAGGCATGAGCTTTCCCTGGGCTCAGTCGGCCTGCTTGCTTCTGGCATTCTGCAGTTCCAAAGCAGGTTGCATCAATTTAGCACAGCTGAGCCCAGTGTCTGTAAACTGTGTTTTAAAGGTTGGTAAGTTCTCTGTTCCAAAACACAAACAGTAATGAGGTAAAAATAATAATAATCTGCAGACATTGTCCATTAGTCTGTCTATATATCACTTGTCAGTAGGCCCAGGTAAGGTGAATGCAACAGCTACCTGTATCACACCAAAAAAAATCAAGGTTTGGCATGGCATACCTATTTCTTTTAATGAAAAAAAACCAACCTCAAACAAAACAACTAACTAATCTTTCATTGAAGGTTGAAAACTGTAACAGAAAAAAAATTACCTTCTGGTGTCCTGAGTGGAGTCCCAGACATGGCCAGTTCTATATTATATAGGTGTAGGTTATTAATATTGGTTCCTATACTGCACTTTGCACTTGCAAAATAACTAACTCCTTTGCTCCTTTTTGCTTTTTTCTCCTTGTGTACAATTTAGCATCTGTTTAAGGGAAAAGTGGTGGGTTTGCCTCTGGACTGGCTTAGACACTGCCAAGTTATTTCACAGGAAGACCTGGAATATTTGGAATGTGTGTTTTGTCTGAGCTGGAAGGTAGGCTGGGCTGCGAATGAAGGAGTTCTGCAGCTCTAAATAGAGGGAAAGTAGAAAAGTAGTGGGAGAAGATTTGTAGGGGTCCAGAAGGCATGGTTTCTGATTTACAGTATGATGCAGAACTGACACATCTCTAGTTCCTCTGCTTCTGCCCCTTGTAGGTGTTGACTGCTTTTCTTTCTCGACTTTTTCCTTCTAACTTTATCAGTGTCCCATTCCCTGATGATTTTAAAAAGCACTGGATTTAATTGGATGTCTTTGTATCAGCATGAGCTGGGTGTTTTGGGGCACAGCTTAATCCTTTGTTTCTATAGGGTACTAATGAGCTGTTTCCAAATCCTCTGGTACCACTGGAGAGTCATGTCTAGGCAACTTTTCTGCTAAAAGACAGAGTTCCAGGTTTCACATGTGATAGAATTAACACCAAGCTAAGTGCTACTTCAGCAGCTGTGTTTCTGAGTTACGCAGACTTGAATCTTAATGTTGTCATGAGTAAGCAGGTGTTGTTATCAAATTAGGCAAAAATAGTTCACTGAGAGAAGACCCCTAAATCTAGTATCTTCAGAAGACTTTTGTTATCTGTAGGACTTCATTCTTGTGCCTAACTTAGTTACGGTCTGAATGAATAAAGCTGCTCTTACTAATATTACAGATTTTAAAATTAAATAGAGATTGCTGAATGTTATCTAATTAATAAGGATTTAAGGCTAAGTATAGGTACTGAGGAGTGTGTCAAGTTCTCTGTCATTTGCGTTCTGCGTGAGACTGAACTAAGCTGTCTAGTAAAATGCTTCTCCTCTTTGTAGATGTTCTTAGATGTGGTGTCAGAAATATTTTTTTTAAATTAATTCTGAAGTCTCTGTCATGCTGGCTTTTTTTTTTTAATGAAACACACTTAAGTAGTTCAACTGATTTTAAAGGTGTTCCTTATGTGACTAAATACTTGCTGGAGAAGCTTTATGAAAGAAAATGCTATGGGCCCATGATGCAAGTTGATTGTTTTATAACTCACTAAGGTGTGGACCCTGCTAGTTCTGCATGTGAAGGGTCTGTGAAGGGCTACCTGAACAATGGCAGGAAGGAACAAACTTTAAAAGGGAAATTGATGGATAGGATACTGTGGTTATTAAGTAAATTAAAAGTATTTCAGGCACCTTCTGATGGTTCACCTGCAAGCTTTTCTAAGGTGAGTATTTGTTCAAGTTCTATTTGTAGAAAAAGAGAGCAATGAAGAGCAAAGCAGAAACCTCTTTCAACATATTTAAATTGTTACTAGTTTCTTGATGTCCCTACTGAAAAGGAAATAAGGTAAAACCTTGGAAACCCAAGCGTTTTTGGCTGCTGTTAAGTTAGGAGCACCCTGGTAAATTATTTTTCCCTTCTCCAGTCAGAACTGTGGCCTGGACTGCAGATCAAAGAAGAGCAGCACTTTGGTTAATCTGGCATAAAAATCTACTTTACCCTAAAGAGACAAGAAGAAAAAGAAGTTGAGGCCCAAGCTCTGTGGCAACTGTGAGCTAGATTGTTTAAATAGTTGGTAACTGTAACACAGTTGGTTTTGTCTGGGTTGTTGTGTTTGTTGTTGGTTTTTTTGGGGGTGGTTGGGTTTTTTTGTTTTGTTTTTAAAAAGGTACTTGGAAAGATATATTTCTACTGTATGGGAAAGGACATTGCATCCCAAGGCAGGGTTGTTTCCTCCTGTTCTGGGAGTGCTGATAATGGTGCATAGATAGACTTCTGTCTTGTTTTTCTCAGACAAAGAGTACAAGGTGGGCAGCTAATACAACTTTAGGTCTGCTTCAGAAAATGTGTACTGAAGATGCAAGCGATGCTTTTCATCTTTGAATCTGTTCTGCATCACATGCTAACTTTGTAACCATCAAACCAGGGAAATGTGACATGGCAGCTCACCATTTGTTGTGGGTTTGACCACAGCAGACGGTGCTTCCTTCTGACATTGAGATATTACTGTATGTTTAGAAAAAATGCTGCACTGTGACCTTGTATGGCGCTGTTGGGTTCTGTGCTGTCCGATGCAAAGCTCGCTAGTAGCTTTGCTGGGGGACTTGAAAGCTGATTTGGGATTCCTGACTATTCCTGGTGAATCTTGCAAATCTCCAACTTGCTAATTAGATAAAAATCTGGGCTTATCCATGTTTTGGTTCAGGCCGGTACAACTAGGGAACTTACCAGCTGTGTGACCAGGAGTCAGCTTCACTCTTGTCGGAGCATACTTGCCACCATCAGGAGTAGCAGTCAGGCTGCTCTTCATGGTTCTTGCATCTTTCGCCACAAAGGATTCTTTACCCACAGCTAGCAGTCTGATATAGTTACACTATCACCCAAACTTAGCTCTCCTTTTATCACAAGCTGCTTATTTAATCAGAAGCCTAAGTCCTGACATACTTGGTTGGTAATTTTTCCTTTTCAGAGATGGACAAACATTTTCTAGTGAGTAGAAATCTCCATAGTGAATTTATGGCCAGTAGGTTGAGTGTTGTCTTGGTTATGTCTGGGGGTGCACACTGAGGCTGTCCTTGAGACAAATTTGTCTGAAGTCCTTTGAAGGGAATTCTCTCTGCTGCCTATGAGGCTGGATGCATTCTATTCTGCATAACTATCTGTTTCATTAGGATATTAATGACACAGGTTAGTCTCAAACCCAAATGTTCTTGCTGTCAGCAAAGCTGATTACATTTTGTTCTATCACAAAGTGGTCAGAGAAAAAAAAAGAATGTCAGTCTCCTTCATAACCACTACTTACCTACTACAAAAGAATAATCATGCCCTGTTCCCTCTTTTGGATGGAAAATAAATACAGATCCATCAGTCTTTTTCCTTTAGTGATGTTTTTGAACTTTCATATCATTTGTGATGGTCTCTTGTCTTTCTACAGCTTTCTTGCAGAGAGGTGGCTAAAACTGAATCCTTGAGGCATGCCTAGCACCGACTTGAATCTTAATTAATTCCCGATAGGGAAAATTACATTGAATTTCTCACCTGATAGTACAATCTGAGATATCTTCCTCCTCTTTCTCCCTTCTCCTTTTTTGGTGACACCAACTTGATCAAAATTCAGCTTGCATTGTACTGTAGGTTGAAGACCCTTTTCTGAATATTGCTGCCACTTGTTTGTACCTGTTTGAATTTGTTATAGATAGTACATTTTGTGTCCATCTATTTTGTTCCATCTTGATACAACGGATTTTTTTTCTTTGATTTATTGAGTTTGACTTCTAATGGTACCTTCCAAAATGATTGCTGCAGATCTCTGAGGGCTCTATGCTAATGACTCATGAAACTGGAGCCAATATGGTTCCCTGTGGAAGTACATGTGAACTGTCCTGTCAGTTTGACAGCAAATTGCTGCTAATTTAAGAGTACTTTCTAGGTAGCTGTATAGCCAAATTGTGGTGATTTTAATGTACATTTTATTTCCCTTGTATGCTTTGAAAACATTAGGTAGGCAAGGATTAAAAGCACTGCTTTTTTTAGTTTTCAAAGTAAATCACCTCTAATGCTTCTCCCCATAATTGCTGAGACTGTTACCCCATTAGATAGAACATAATAAATGGAACATAATTTGTTCCTGACCATTCTGTATTGACAGTTTTTCATCATCCTATTACCTTCCAGTTACTTGTCAACTGATTGTTTAATTTTTTTAAATCTTTCTAGTTAGTGCAGCTAAGTAATTTATAGTTTACTGAGTTGTGCATGTAAAGATGGGTCCTTTGTTTGTTTTCTGTTTCTCCAGAACCTTGTCCTCCAGAATTGTATCAAGATTAATACTAGTTACTCACAGATTAACTGTTTTAGCTACTTTTGGACTGCATTATGGCAGATTTCATCAGCCCTACACACTTATATTCAATCTAGGTAGCTCAGGGTGACCTGACTGTGGCTTCCATGGAGTCTAAAATCTTGTGAGTTCTTTCCCCAAGCCCCATTTTTTGCAGAAGGAGGCCTGCTGCCATTCCCAGTTCCTGGCTGTACATGTGCATGGTGATCCAAGCCCTGTGCAAGCACAGAATCTGTTCCACAGCTTGGATAATTTATGACATTTCATTTTCTCTCTGGGGAAAGAGCATTTAGCATCCAGACCCCCAGTTGGGCTATACTGACAAAAGTGTTATTTAACCTTTCTTGTCTTTGTTCTGTGTCTTTTTTCCTGACAGGAAGAATTACCTTGAGTCACCATTAATCTTTTTCTTAACTTGCAAGTAAAGAAGTCACTGATGACTTTTTTTTTTTTTTTTTTTTTTTTTTTTTTTTTTTTTTTTTTTTTTTTTTTTTTTTTTTTTTTTTTTCCTCACTGCTCTTTTGTTGGTGTATGTAATTTCTTTTGCAGGTCTGTCCCTGATTTTTTTTTTTCCCTCTTCCATATGATCTTCCTTGATATTAACTCATGCTCATGTGTTACTATTTTCATATTAGTGTTTAATTTTTTGAGTTGATTAGGGTCAGAGACATAACATTTCCTTCCTGTCACTTTGCTGCTGTACCCTTAGTATAGTTTGTTTCACTAAGTTCCACTTCACTTTACATCACTTCCCATTGGAAGTCTTTACAAGGTACAGTGTCTACTGGTTCCCCTAGCTTGCTGACATCTCCTGGTTTTGTAGTCCAGTGTTCTTTTCATTGTCTAGTCTTACTTAGACTAGACAGCAAAACATTAGAGGTTGTGATTCTTTTTCATCCACATTATCTTCTGTTTGCCGTTTTCAGCCAGTTCATTCCTGTTAGGCAGGAAGACTTTTAAAACAGCTCGTGTCACTTTTCAATTCTTCCACCTTTTGAAAAACCCCACTATTCCTCACACACTGGAAGAATGGAGTAAACAAACTGTGACTGGCAGCACTGCTTTTCCAGTGGCTAACTAGCTAATTTTCTATAACCACTGTACACAACTCTTGTTTTGCTATGTGGTGGTTTCTAACCATGTTCTATGCCTTCTTCCTCCCTCCAACAAAACATACAATATTTCAAATTCCTAGTAAAATTAAAGTTCAATCTGATTTGTTGGTGGGGAACTACATTTAAAAAAAATAAATAAAAATTGAGCTGCTCTTTTGCTTCATCCATGTTTGTGATCCCTTGTCATTTGCAGTTAGGGAACAAACATGATGTGCATGGATTTTTATTCACATAAGAACACAGGGAATGCTGTGTTTGATCTGAACATCTTAGTCACAGGAGAGCAAGGAGATTTGGTATGTGAACAAAACTATTCTCTTGTGTAAAGGGCTTTGGACATCCACTCAGAGAGCAGAAACAACAGCATATGACTTATGTGCCCAATTACACACTGTGTCTAAATAAATAGCTGAACCGAACAGTTCACAAATGTTCTATAGTCTGAAAGCAGCCAGTTAAAATCTGCAGCAAAAGCCAGCATGCGTTCAGAGAAATCGGGCTGCTTTAATGCTTTGTGAAAACAAAAAGGGGCTAAGTTTGTAGCTATCCCTAAGGAATTATCTGTGAGCACTATCTGCAAATAATAATTTAATCAGCTTATTTGGCTGCCCATGGTCACAAGGCTGTAATTGATTAAAAATGATCCTTTCTGTAACAAAATAAGGCTGCAGAATAAAAATGAGATTCTAAGGTGATTCTAATGTGCCCTGCTCTGGCAATATGATAAACAGCAATTCTGCAGAAAACCGAAGAATCTCATAGCAAAAGGTCTGGGGACTGTTACAGAGAAGTCTTTTTTGAGACTTTAGGGTGTTTTAGACTGAATTTGGATTTTTTTCTTTCTTTTTTTTTTTTTTTATTTTTTTATTTTACAGTGTATTCATGTTTCCTAGGGAGCTGAATGGGGAGAGGGACTTCTTTCAAAGGCCACATGGCCTGCTTCCAATTCTGATAGATAAAGTCAACCTGCTTGGCCCCACCAACAGGAAATAGGATGCTGCCCCTTTAAGCGGACTGTAAGGAGTATGGAATTACGGCTAACTTGGTTTGGAGCCTTTGTGTAAGGCTTTCAGGAAGAGATAAACCATTAATCATGCACAATTACTCTGACCTTGCATGAACTAAAGCCTCTCTGAACACATAAGATTACCGTCTCTGGGGACCTTGAGATACTGACACGATCAGCTCAGTACGAGGGCACTGGAAGCTGCTGCACAAAATGGCTGAAAGCTTGGCCTTTATTTCCTTCTCTTAAACTGGGAGTCTTTCTTTCCACCCAGGATAGGTATTTATCTTTCTATCACACTTGCAGTGTAAACTGAGGAAGAGTCATTTCCCTTGAGCCAGGGTTTGAGTTCATGGAATGCGAGTGGAAAATAATGGAAGTGCTTTAGAGAATGAATTACAATTGTTTTTTGATCAGATGTTTTCTTAAACTTACTGGGGTGGAGCTCTCTACTGTCTGTTTGCAGGGAACTCTTTCTTTCTCTGTGATTAGTACATCTCTTAGCACAAGTTTTATAGTCAGTGGCAGAGGTGCTGAGGTAGTTCTGCAGAATATTTGAGCTGTTGTTATTGCTTTCCCAGTACCATCCTGTTTTAATTAAATTCTAGATGGTGATCTTCGGGCCAGTTTACGTTCTTGTAGTCTTGCTTAGTGTTCCTCTCACCTGTTAAACTCCTTAAACAAAAATATCTCGCACGTGTACTCTGATACACTATCCTCTCTCATTTGTCCAGCCTCCTGGCACTAGCAGCAATATGTAAAATAATAATAATATATGAGCAATTAAGTATTTACTCATTAATCAATTATTGATTTCAACTTGTCATTTTTCAAAATTAGAGCGAGCTAAAAATGCACGTGAACAGTTGCAGAAGCTCAAGTGACTAACTCAGTAAAATGCAGTACCTTGTTTACATCTGATCCTTCATCATGTGTTTGATCCCTACAGCTTCATTCCCTTCTTGTGGTATAGTTTTAATAAATATTTTACTTATGTATATGATCTTTTTACACTGTTATTTACTGAAGTTCCCCTTTCACTAAGGAGAAATTGTGTGTGTATTTAGATCTCCAGTAGGAAGTTTATACTGCTTTAACTTAAAATGAGTAAGTAGCACTTTAAGGAGTAGAAAATGTATGTGTGGAGAAGCACTTGTCTTGCCGACCTTGGTTTACATCTTTAGAAGATTAAATACCTTCTAAAAAGAAATGGCCTTAGTCTCTGAAGAACTGCAAATGTGGAGTTTTTTTAGGGTTTTGGTTTTCTACTATCTAGGAGTATTAGACTTAAATTATAAAAATCTGTCTAGAAGACTGCAAGGTTTCTTGTTGGGTGTTTTTATTCATCTGTATTTTTCAAATCCTCAGTCAGCTGCCAGCAAGCTACATCCATTATAAGGAAGGTGGACATTAACAGGAATCTGCTCTTTTAGGCCTTTACTTTTCTTCAAACAATATTTGTTTGAAACCAAACCTTTCCCTATATACTTCTCAGGAATACTTCATTGGAATTTGCACTACATGTGACAAAGACGGAAAAATCATAATCTTACATAGACTTTATCAGTATTTTAAGTTTCCAGTGATAAAATGTTCTGTCCACTGAAGTAGCAAATTTCTAATTTTTCAGATAAGTGGTTTTAAGAAAATGGAGGTGGCTCATCGTGTGTTAAAGGACTGAACAGTGGGATCCAAACTAAAACACATGTCCATTTGTCACCAGTGCCTGTATGTTGCATGCTTCGTAGGAGGATGGGTAGATCCAAAAGAAATAAACATACTCTTCACATAGTGAATAATGCAGAGGAAGTGTATTGGGAACTTCATTTCTCCCTAAAAAGTGATTTAGAAGGTAGGCATAATCAAAATGCCACAAGTACAGTGAAAAGGAGTGTTTTTAACAGATAAGATATCTGGCAGTAATGTCAAACCTGTTCCTTCAGGACATTAGTCACTCTCTAACTACTGCAGGTAAGGAGACGTGATCTTATACGGAAGATTTCTCTAGATTGTTTGCTGCAAGATTTCTGCACAGTGTTCCTGAGCCATATTCACAGTTAACAGCAGACTTCTGTATTTGGTAACAGCTGATTTTGTGTTTTATATCAAAAGTGTATTAGAAGGCTCCCTGTGCCACTAGGTGTTGAGGATGAGAGCCTGGTTTGAGGGAGCTGTCCAGTACTAGCTGGAGAAGCCCTGTTTTTGTTCTTCTCCCTGGATATTTTTGAAGTTCTTTTTCCCCTGTTTTTTTAAACATTTTCCACTAATGCACTCTGAAGGTACTGCCAATGTCTACATGGCCCTTAATTCTAAAAAATCTTCTACAGAAAGTAAACTCATTGCGAAACAAAACAAAAACCCCACAGGTTTCCTAAAACAGAGTGTATGGAAATTAGTAAAGACCATAGAAATTAGCAGAAGAGGGAAGCATCTAAATGGAAAAACACCAATTAGATGCCATTTGCCAAATATAACCGTCTGTAAGGGCAAGATGATTTTGTCAGTGTCACTAAATCAACATGTTTCTGAACATTGAACTTGCATGTATTCAGGCCAAAGAGATACTGAAAATATTAAAGCAAGGTGTTAGCTGACTGGGCAAGCCCATGTTGGAATAGATTGCCATGGGATGTGGTTGTGATTCATCATTACGTGGAGTGTGCCAACTGAGACTGCATGTCTGTCTTCAACTAGTCTGCATTTCAGCCATGAGAAACTGCTCTTAGTAATGTTAAGTTTGTGTAGTGGGGAAGGATAATTCCTTTCACTGCAGGAGTCCTGGACAGTCTGTTTTGCAGTATTTCAGGCCAGATGACTGTATTGGTCCCTTTTGGTGTTAAAATATATGAATCCATGGAATGATCTTTTGCTAAAGTGTGATGCTGAGGCACAGACTTGCTCTGTTGGTGCTGCTGTGGGGCCACCACTGCTCCTGGCACTCTTGAGCACCTTTGGCACAACGCCAGTTTTCAGAGAAGCAGCGAGGATCAACTCTGCTCATCTTCTGGGAATGGGGCTGCAGAAGGGATGGGAATTAGTTGTAAGTGGGAAAAAGGCAGAAACATGGTGGTAGGAGGAGATGAGGTGAGTCTGTACTGAAGCATATTCTTCACTGCACATGCTCTTAAGTGACAAAATCAAACAAAGCTAGATTCTCATCTTATGTAGCCAGCTTCAGTTAAGAGTGAATCAACTGAAGTCAGTGTCAGAGTTGCATCAAAATACAACTTGTCTTGTTATCAGGCCCACATTGTTTTTCTGCTTTGTTTCTAGTCCTGTTGCACCTCATTGTAACCAAAGAAGTGGAAAAATCCACTGTAAGAGGTTTTAAAATGGAATAGTTTACTATTTCAAGGGAAGGCCAGCCCACTGCTTCCTGGTTGCAGTCCAGATGTTTATTGTGTATCTTTTAGTACAGCCAGTGCAGTTGTTCCTGAGACATCAGTTAATGAGTTGGCTTTGATACTGCTGTCTGCACTGCCAGAACCATAATACACTCCATGTGGGCCTACAGGCAGATTCTCTCAAAAAAGTCTTATAGACGCTGCTTTTTCCTCTTGCTGTATATACTGCTACAAGTACTGATGCTTATTACCTTAAAACTAGCTCAGTCATGTGTAATCAAGCTATTCATGCTTTGGACTGAAAGCATGGGTATTTTCTTTAGTTTTAGATTTGATTTTACCAAATCTAAAAACTGATCAGACAGACTCTGCAAGTCCTGAACCTGTCCTGACTTTGCCATTCTCTATTTGAAATCTGAAAGCCTTTGTTTGTGTGGGTGAAAGAGATAAAAATTAGGAGAGATGCTCAGGCAGCACAGATCTGGGTAGATTCTCTGCTGCTGACAGTCTAGGTAACTCAGTTAATCCAGCAGAATAGTTGGCTGAGGGACTGTACTAATAGAAGAGAGAGAACTCTAGGGGTTAAAGGCAAGAGCATCCTTTTTATAATTAGGACAGATCAGAAGTGGAGCAAAATGTTCTTGCAGCTGAATCAGCTGCCCTCTAACCAGCCTGGAGTCTGGAGCTGGGGCCTGATGGACACTTGTACAGAATGCAATTTAATCTGTAATGGCTGAGGAGGACTCCTCAAAGTCTGCGGCAAATGGCAATTATTGTCCCTTTTTGTCACATCCCCCCCAACCAAAGCAAAAAAAAAAGAAAGAAAAAGAGGAAAATTAATGAAAAAAACAACAGGGAAGGATCCTAACTAGCATGCCCTGCCTCCCCCCCTTCTGTTTAAAAATCCCCTGCAATGTAGGGACTGAAATGAGCTGCCTGCTATAATAAAATCTCCTGAGCACCAATGTGAAACAAGAATTCCTCCCCCACGCACATGCACATGCACCTCTTTTCCCTAATGAGCAGGGAGACGCCAGCTTGGGGGCTGCAGCCAGTGTTGAATTAGCAGAGAAGGCCATCCAAAGTGGGCTGACTCCAGCGTAAACTGCCTTAAGTGTCTGTTTATTAAATCACACCACCGCTTAGAGTCTGCCCTGCTGCCACATCAGAGCTGTCTGCATACAGACAAATCCTGGGCAGTCCCTGGGGATCTTGGTCCAACTGGATACTGGTAGTAATAAAGCCGAGGGGGAGAGAGAGCAATCCACCACCAACAGGCCCCGTGTTAGACACCATCATGTGTTATTCTTCAAGAGCTGAAAAGGCTTTTTTCTGAGGTCACCGTTTGCAGTTGTAACAGCAGGGAACTTGGGTATCTTTCAACTGTAAAGTGTTCTTCCTCTCTTCATTTTACAAAGTAAGTCTTGGCAGACATTTCTTGCTAAACTGGCTTGGATAAGAATTGGAGCAGTGGCTTTTCTGTACCAGTTCTGGTTGGGAAGTGTGGTCTTCAGCTTCAGCTCTCCTTGGGTTACAATAGGAGGAGGTCACAGAATCTTAGGATTTGGAAGGGACCTTGAAAGATCATGCAGGTCATTAAGGCCTAATGATTTTCAAAAAGAATTCACTGACTTCAATCTAAGGCTTTGGAAACAGTAAAACTACTGCTCAAACCTTAAGCCATCACACTAAAGCAGGGAAAATCAAAATGCTTCTGTATATTTCTATGGTGTGAGGTACAATGAGGGTTTGATTCTGGATGGAATTTCTACACATGCATGCAAAACAGCAATTATGTACAGGAGAGATATATCCAAGCTGTAAATCTTGTCTTATCTGTCCAAAGACATCACTTCTTTTTCTGCTAGTTCTGGGAGAAGTTGTTTACCAAGAGCCCTGCCACATCCCCTTCTTTCTCTCTAGTTTTTATAAACAATGGGAGCCAGGGCTGCTGGTTTATGACTCCTAATGCTTATGCTACCAGTAGAATTGCTCCCTACTGTACACTTCCAAGATAGGTCGTCTTTTCTCCATAAATCCCTGGAGGGAAACCTTGGTAAGAAGTGGATAATCCTTTCATTCTGTAAGGAAGCCTAGGATAGTTTTCAAAAAGTCTCTGAAACAGTCAAAGTTTGTTCTCATGAACTGCAAGGGTTTGTTGAAAAGCTCTTAAATTTCGCACCCCTCCACTTAGCACAGATCTTTATAATATGATTTTTAAACTTGAAACAAGTTTCATCCATGTGTTATCATGCCAGGAAATTGAATGTACAGCATACAGCTCCATTTTTGTTTATTTTAACAAATTGTTGAATACTTCCATACATGTTTTTCCTGCTCTGCCTGCTGTTTTCTTTCTTCCATGAGGGATTTCTGCTGTATGCAGGCTCAGAGCCTCCACTGCAGTCCATCTGGCCATCTTCTGTGAGAGCAGGTTAAGAGTCATGGTCAAGCATCCTTTTTTGAGGTGGCCCATTGACATTGTAGAAGAGCGGCAGTTGTTGAACTAATTTGTATGAGGAAGGAGCTATGTAAAGTTTAATATGAAGTGGTTGGCTTAGCTGGCAGAAAGGGAGAGGTGGGCTGTTTTCCATTTCCCTATAAAATGTCAAACACTAATAGTCGCTTCCGATCATCCTGAGATTGCCAAATAATTGACTCCTGCCTAGAGCAAAAACCTCCCTGATCAACAAAGCAGGAAGCTGATGACAGCAATTGCCTGAACGTGTCCAAATTAGTCAACCCCTTGCAACCCCAGCAGGGTCAACAGTGGCAGCCCAGAGGTCGTGGGGCAGCAGGAGATGGAGGTTGAAGATTGCCCTGCTTCCTCTGCCCTCTCATGCCTCCAGGACATAGCAAGGAGATGAGGGATTCACAGCTGGAGCAGCCAGCACCTGAACTGCATGTCCAACAGAGATCTGTTTATTCAGAAGATCTGCTGTATGTTAGCCTAGACAGAGGGTTAGGCTAAGAAAGGAGGAAGTGCCTGTCTTTGTGAGTGGCAGGAGAGCAGTTGTGTTCTGTGTGGGGCTGACCCAGTGTCACACAGCTCCTAGCATGTTTTCTCTTTATGTCCTCCAGGGCTTGCTTGCTTTGCTGCACTCAACTGACACATTTACAACAAGCTGTTGTCTGACCCATTGCTAGATTACTTTTTCTGTGCCTTCATTTGTACTTTTGCAGCTGTGCAAGTGACTGCAGAAATAGCTGAGTATGTGAATGTTGCCCTGGTATAGCCCAGTAAAACTTAGGGATGTAGAGTATTTAGGAACACTCGTACAGCCCAGGACCTCAGAAACAAGCCAGAGAAGGATGCCTACCGAGCCATTCCTTCCTTTGGTGCCTCTTCACTACAGCCAGTTAGGTGTGCTGGGTTGTTTGATTTTGTAAAGTGCTGGTAGTAAATCAGCAGAGAATCTCTGGCCCTCTTCCTCTCTGTCTTGTCTTTGAAAAGACTGCCCATGTGCCTGTGGCTTCCTGAAGGCAACTTAAGCATCTAAGGGTTGTGGCATTTTCATAAGATTATTTTAGGACTTGGAGAGAGGACAGAGGGAGAAAGAGAAGCATTGTCTGAACTTCCAAGCAATACCACTGTTATTACAGGTGGGATGAGAAAGTTTTAAGGCCAGGCTTTTAGTCTGTTAGCCTATATTCTTATCTGTTTCCCAAAACCTGCCCCTGACAGCTCCCTGCGTGCAGTGCTGCAAGTCTTGACCTCTGCCCATGGAAGCAGCACTGCCTTTAGGCCTCCCATGTCTCCTCATGGAAACCTGGGCTGGATGCTCTGTCACACTCTGACAAAGGTCAGTTTTACATCCCATCTTCTAAAAGGTCACAGCATGACCCCAGGTGCAGGAGAAGAATGCTTTCTCTCTTTTTTCTTTTTTTCTTTTTTAAATTATTACTACCACTGATAAAATATACCTTGCATTTCCTCTTGTACTGCCCCCTCTTTCTTGACCCACACTGGCATCTTCCTAAATGCTATAGTGTAAGTTTTGCCCTTATAGGCTTAAGTGGCTGGTTACTGGATTTTCTCCTCTCTCCTTACTTAGTTCTATCTGCACAGCTGTAGCTATCTTATTGATTCTCCTGCAAATTAATAAGCACACACTTCCAACCTTACTGTGCTCTGTGCATGTAAATTCATAGGAGCACAGGTCTTCACTGCAGTGTTTATAACATGCATGAGCATATACATAAAGGTAGTTTTTCCCCTGAGGGCTGGGAGGGGGGAAAGTAACAATCCTTCTCTGATTCATTCTGGTATATTGTGGTAAGTGGATACATCTTCTGAAAGGAAAACTACTTTCTCTTGCTCCTTTCTCTCAGCGTTTACACATGTCAGTGAAAGACAGGGATGAGAGGTATAAGCCCAATCCTCAGATGTCACACACTGTGCTGCATACTCTTTTTTCCCAAATTAGGATTCACTGAACTAACTAGAAGATGAAAATTTCTTCTTCTTCACTTAAAGAAGTCCTGATGGCTAACAAGGCATTTGTGTTCAAACTATATATGGCTACAAATCAGGATTTGTGTCTTTAAATGCTGGATCATCCTTCTTGTGTTACTCAAAGTTCTTCCTTGTCATAGAATTTGCAGCAGCATTAGAGTTATTTTCTGCATGTCACATGCTGATCGAAGGGAAAAATACAGGTTTCTCAGTGCTGGTGGTGATTTTGTTCAGAAGCTGTTGCAGAGACATGTTACAGATGCTATTTGCAGTCCTTCAAGCAGAAGTGAGAGATTTTGTTTTGGAGACATAGTTGCCTTGGTGAGGATGATAACTTGATACAACTTGATTTTATTTGTAGTATTCTTCGCAATTAATTTCCTTAAGATGTTTAAGTAGAGATATAAAAAGGTAGAGAGAGAAACATGGAGTCACTTTTCAGAGAATTCATTTTAACTTTTATATAAGAAACAGCCCACACCTGGCTGGTCTTTGCAAAATAGTCAGGATTTCACTTCCATAACAAAATGTAATAATGTACATCTGTCTTAGATATATGTAAGGCCTCTTACTACTGACATGTGAGTCACAGCTCAAAAAAGTTTGGTTTTTTTTAAGACAGTGTTCCTTTAGTAGAGGTTATGTGCTTTAGCCCAAAGTAACTAAAGACCAGCTTACTTTTGAATTGTGTGAATACCTAAAAAAATCTATTCCTGATTCCTGATATCTCAAAGGAAGTTTATGCAGCTTGACTGTCCACTTGGCCAGTTTACCTGTTCCTGACCATTAACTAACCCGGTGGATAGAACTCTTTATGTTTTGACCATGCCACAACAAAGGCAAAACCTGTGGACAAGCAGTAACTTTGTACGAGGTCAAAAACTAGGTCATGGCTGAGCTAGGAATACTGGTGAACTGTGCTACCTGTTGAGCAAAAAAGAGGAAGGAATAGCCATGATGAGGAATACCCGAAGGTGCTTTTCCAGGTTCCCAGTCAGAAGGGAGGCTGCTCTACTAATTGGGTCTTAAAAGGTCTTTTCTATTCTATTTAAATTCTTATAATATGCCCCTCACCGAGGTATGAGGGTGCCTGTCTAAGGATGTCTCTCTTTTCATTCTTCTCAGCTGTGTTTATTTTCCTCTCTCCCCTTGTCCATTCTTTGCAAGTTCATGAAGAGCATTCAGACCCCATGAGGGGGTCTCTACAGATCCCCTAAGAAGATTAAGCTCTCTGAATATTTCATGCCCCTGATTGACAGCTCTTGAGGACCTCTTGTAAGCCTGGCGCCCGTATTCTTGTTTTAAAGAAGAAAAAAAAGAGAGAGAGAGACAAGAAAATCGCATCCACAGAAAAAAAATTGATCCTATGGGCCTGACCTCTGCTGACAGAAGGCACTAGACAGAGGCAGTCCCTCCTGGACATCTGCCCCTCCCTTTCCCTCCCCACCAGTCTCTACTGTGAAATAAAAGGAAGGTAATGGGATTTTAAGAGGCAAGGAGTAGTCAGACGATGTGGTTGCTGCCCCCGCCCCCTCCCCTGAGCTCCAGTGCTTCTGCTCATGGCCCCTCAAGAGCTATTGTGAGCCTCTGTCTCTGACTCATTCCGTGCAGGCGTTCTTCCCTTTCTAACAAGCTGACCTAGCTGAGCTGATGGCCCCTCATTAGAGGGTGAACTGAAGAGCGAGCCCTGTGCTCTCCTGCAGCCGTTTCACCCCATTAAGGGTTGCCCCCTGGTTGACAGCAGGAAAGGGAGCCGACGACCTGTAAATTCTCATCAAACCGCTTTAGATTCTCCCTTCCCCCTTAATCATCCCGTAATAGGCAGCTGAGAAGTTTCTCCTTTATTTAGAAAGGCAGGGCCAAGGAGATCTCCTCACGTGCTGAGTTTAGGAGACGTTGCTTGATGGAAACAGTAGGATGAGGATGAGGGGGGACAAAGGCAGAAGGAAACAGCTCCTAGCCCTTCTTACACCTGGAGTGCAGTGAGATTTATTGATATAGATACCAGTGTTAAAGCCAGCAAGGTTCTTTTTGCTTCTTACCTAATGCTAAAGGAGTAAGTGCATTGCAGAGTCTGTCATTGTAGCCAGATGGCATTTAACCTGGGAACTGTTGAACTTACTTGCAAATTGTGATTTTTACTGGGGCTAATAATTGTAGCTACAGAAACACCAACAGTGAAAGGCCCCACTCCTTCCACTTGCTTTTTATTGACTACAGAGGCTCACTTGGGATTCTTAGGATCATGCCTCTTCTGGCTAACCCATTTACAGGTGTAAATTTCTTGTGTGGCTTATCCAAACTTGAGTTTGTAGGCCTTTGCTTCAGCTTGTTTTCAGACCAAAGAGGATCAATTTACAGGATTATGTTGCTATGGCATGTTTCAGTTCTGCTAATAGCTGTGTGAAGAGAGAGAAAGAGAGGAAATTCAGCTCATTCCTTCTCAGAGTGAAAGCACTGGAAACAGTAATAATTTTGGCTGCTTGTGTTTTCTGAATGTAAGTGAAGGTGAAACTTTAAAGCTTGGTTTGAGCTTGGCTGAGGTAGAACAGCCTGAGCAGGGAAACAATGAGGGTGAAGGAGCATTTTCATAGCATAAATGAACATAATACCACACCAGTACTAGGTAAGAGTGAGCAACTTTTCATGGCTTCAGCACATGTCTGCACATCACAGATTGAGTACTTCTTCCCTTTTTTGGACTCTACAATGATTGTGGTTATTGGTCTCTTACTCCAGATTGAAAAGGTTTTTTTAAGATGTTGTTTATAAGATGGTTTAGAGCCCAGAGCATGTAAAGGGAAGGATGTATTTGCTGCGTGTGTCTGTTGGCTGTTACTGTGACGGAAATTATTAATTTGCCTGAGATCCCCGTTTCACTTATCTCTTGATGGGCTTGTTCAAGTTCAGAATTAATCAAAGGGCAGGAGTATTGGCCATCTCAGATGTGACAGATTTATTTAAGCTGACATGACCTGCCTAAATACCTTATGGAATTTTAACTGGACATTTCAGACAGAGTGCAGTTGAGGCCATAGCAAGTCTATCTCCCACTTTTGCTTTATTTCTTACAGTGCAAGGGTGGGTGGTAAGGAATATGTGAAGTTCTGGGTTCCCCTTGCAGTGATCTCTGCTGATAAAGAAAAGGTAGTTGCTACAGGTAGGAGTAAATGAAAGAGAAGGCAGAAGGCCCTAGCAGTGTTTGTTCTGGACTCACATTATTTAGGGTAAGGATGGCCAGGGAGGAAGAACAGTAAAAGAGAAGCAGATAAGTTAGAGGCCATCCAAAGATATTGGCACAGCTTCCTGCTGGCAAGTTTATGGGAATCATCTGTGGTGCCGGGGATCCTCCACAAATTTGGTGCAAAGGGATTATGACCATGCAAATAGACAGAATGGTCACTGCTGAATAATTGGGAGACTCCACCAACTTTTGCAATCTCTAATCTTTTCCTTGCTCAAGAATACAGAATTGCTGGATTCAATTTAAAATCTGCTCTTTGATGTTAGGCTTGACTTCCCAGGGTGATTGATCTGCAGTGTAACACAAAACTCTTAAACTTGAAAATCCTTTCTATATAGATACAGTATTTCTGTGTGAGGTATGTCTGAACACTCCATTAGTACTTGGGACCATTTGAGTTGTGGACTCTTCAGATTACGTGTAGGATATTATATGTAAAAGGCACAGGCAGTTTTTTAAAGCATCTGTCGAGCCAGTCAGTTATCCAATAACATCACCTTTTTTAAGTCAGTTATTATTTTTAACAGCCAATTGATGTCCCATATACTTGCAGTAGCAATCTTGGTGAAATGCCAGTGCCATTCCTCAATAGAGCTTATCCTGCCAGTGTTCCCTAGATGGGGTGTACAGCTTACATTGCAGCTCGCCTATGGCTACAGCTCATTATTTTGGTTTGGGGGAAGAAAAGAGCATCTGGGTGTTTATAACCATCGTGGAACAGATTTGTACACAAATAGAATCAAAGGAAGCATTAGCTTTTGATTAGTCTCACCCCACTGGTGGTAAGCTTTAGAAAGGCTCAATTGTTTTGGCACAATATTGTGACCCTGGGTCTAGTCCTTATCTCATTCATTCCTACTGGTGCTGTCAGATGGAGTTCAGGGTTCCAGCCTGCACCCTGCTCATCGGCCCTCTGTGCCTGGAAGTGCTGTGTAGACAGCAAAATGTTCAAGAGCGGTGCTACTGCTTTTTGGAGGAATTTAATCCTCTCCTACTGAAGTAAAACAGTGGGGCATAGACTAGATTTTTGCCTTGACTGTAGCCACTGTTACGAAGTGGAAAAAGCTCAACAGACTTCCTTACAGCCCTACCAAATTCAGGAAGAATCATATTCACAGTTTTCTTTGTAGTGGGTACAATCTCTATAGACAAAATCCTTGATCTAAAGTCAGTGAAACCTTTTTGTAATTCGGTTCTGTATTTTGACTTAAAGCAATTGTGTAAGGAATTCCTGTCTAATTCCTTAAAATCACTTCCTCTACTCAGCTTTGTCAGGCTGACCAGAACAGCTGAGAATGACAGAGCCTGGAGACAAAGCTACCCTTCAGCCATTCAGGCTTCTTGCATACTTTGCCCAGTCTCTGTGATAGACACAGAGAAAGAGCTCTTCAAAAGTAACTGAATGCCTACCATCCTCTTACGACTCCTTTTTCAATTTTAGATGAGCAATAAAGCAGGGAAACATGAAGGTCATTTTTCTTGGTGGCAATTGGAGGTGAGCCTACTGGCCTACTTGCAGATTTTTGCTTCTCATGAACCACACTGTTTCATCTGTAATTAAACAAGAGATGTTTGTGTTGGAATGAATCTGCTGATGTTTGGGACTGATGGGCTATTTTCACTACCTAGCTTTTAGATATCTTCCTTCATTGTTAAAATTAGGAGACTAATCACAGCTGCCGTGTTCCTGCTCCAAATGCTCTATGGAAGCCTGCCTCCGCCATCTGTCTTCTATTTGCACAGAGACTTCAGGAAGAAGTCCTTTCCCTAACTTAGATAACTGTGGTATAAAAAGGCAGGCAGTAACAATACCCCTCAGTGCTACAAGCTCCTTTCCTTCAGGAGAACTATAAAAATACTCATGCACTGGTATGTTGCAATGGTCAAGAAGGTTTTGGAATTTTTTTCCAGGAGAAATTTTTACCTATTCTTTTGTATTAAGAATGGTGGAGTACACAGCTTATTGGTAATACCACTTTTTTGGGGGGTCTAATCCCACATAGGAAAATATTAACAAAGACATTCCTCATCTTTTGTTTTTAGACACCTGATACAGGACAAACTTACTGTTCTTCAAAGCAATCCTCACCTTTCTATGGAATTGTAGAATAATTTAAGTTGGAATGGATTTTTGGAGGTCATGGTCTCCAAGCTCCACTCAAAGCAGAGTGGGATAGCAGCTCAGGATCCTGCTATCCATTCTTAATTCCATACAACAAAGAAGTGGCTCTTTCCATTAAGGTTTTAAAGAGTCAGAATTGCTGTGGTCCTGCCAATTCTCCCTGCTGGAGTGCTCCTTCTGTGGTAACTGTGGCAAAAGGAGACTGTCTGACCTCTCTGTCTTAGAGCAGAGGTGAACTGAGTTTGCTGTGGGGCTCTCAAAGTTGCAAATTCATTTCACCCATCCATCCAAGTGGAAAACTGTGCATAGCTGTGGTGCTGTATAAGTTAAGCAGTGGTTATCATAGTAATAATAGGATGAGAAAACGAAGGTTTTTCATTAGAAATAGAAGAATGGTAATGGAAAATCTATGTTCCCTGTTGAAATGGTTATCTATGTTTGAAACCAGTGAGGAATTTAAACTTGCTTTTTAGGGCTCTGAAATTTCTGGATAATTTTTTCCATTTTAATTTGTGGTTGGGAATGGAACCAGAATGACCAAGATACCTCAATTTCTTCTAGCATTTGGAGTTGTGAGCAGATGTAAAATGTCCTAGAAATCACACACAAGATAATAATTTCCTCAAAGGTTTGGAGCCCAGTGCTGCAGAGTTAGGAGGTTTACTTCAGTTTCCAGTAAGACAAGGCCCATGAGTGCTTACTTGGGTGAAATACAGGGCCTGGGTTTTCAGAGAGATCTGTGTGAGTAGGAGCCTGTAAAGGCAGGACTTGGGTCTTGACGATTTTTCCCTCCCCAGGTTGCACTTGTTGCTCCATGGAGTACAAGGCAGGGACAGTAGAATCGTTGCCTTTGCCTTCCCTCAGAAGAGAAGAGATTTTCACTGAATGTTACCATATGTCTTGATAATGTCCCTTCATCTTTGAGGGGGTGAAGACACTGGGTTTTTCATCTAAAAGTGCGCCTTGCTTTGAACAAGCTTGCTAAAATTTTGAGTTGAAATCCATGAAATATTTTAATTTGGGTTGAGTGAGATTATTTTTAAGCCAGTTGTGCCAGTAGCGAGAGCTGTAAACAGAATATGACATAATGTGCTGTTGGCTGTGCGTGTCTGAAATCAGGCACATGGGGAGGAAGGAGTTAAGGATTCTGCTCTGTGAGCCATCCACAGCAGGGAATGACCCAGTTTAAAAGGGTTAACAGTATTTGGTTTTTCAGAACTATTTGTTATATCAAGTTAGTGCAGCAGAGGTCACACAGGTCACTGTGCCTCCCCCTTTCCTTTCCATTCCCAGCCCCTACTCCATTCCTTGTTTCTTCTCTAATCTGATGACCTCAGACACAGCTCTTTCCTTATGATGTTCTTGACAGCATCTTCAGACAATATGCAGCTCGACGCCAGTTGTCTTTCCCTTTTTCTCCTGTCCCTCAGGAGAAAACCTTGGATGCTAAAAGGCACTTTGTGCAGTGGGGAAAAGCCTCAGTAATTTGTTCTGTGGTTTTTGGACAAGAGTAGCTCAGAAAACAGTTTTCCTTGTATATAGCATGATTGTCTTTCCTTCTGTGTGTGTTTCTTTCTGGTTTTTTGTTGGTTGGTTTAGTTTGTTATTTATTAGTTTCTTCGTTGGTTTTTTTCTTTGTGTGATTAAAAGGCTTCTGTAACTCCTATTTTATCTGCTGTACCTTCTGGTCTCTTTCATCATGATGTTGCTGAGTGTCTCTTGCAGAAGTTGTGAGTGAATGCTATTTTAGGGCCACAAGTTAGCATTTGCAAATTGTAATGGGAATTTTTGGCTGGAATTTGCACCTGGATTTAGTAACCAAATGAGATCAGATTTGCTACTGTGACTGTGAGCATTAAGTATAGGCAGTATTGCTGAGGAAGTTCTCCTCATTCCTCCCCTCTGACCTTCTTCCAACCAAAGCTTCTCTTAGATTTTTGCCTCTGTAAATTTATGACCTACTTCTGAAGGTACTGAAGGTCCATAGAAGGAGGACTTCTGAAAGTGAAGAAAAATTTCAGGTACTTGTGTTTTGAAAATCATGCTAGAATCAGGTAATAAACGATCGTGTTTATCTAGATTTTAGTCCTGCCAGCATCACTGTGTTAGCTTTTTGTCACACCATCAACGAGGTACAGAATACAAAAAACCTTACCTGATACGAAATCAGGAAAGGTCTCGTCTTCCTGGTTCCTCAGTTGCTTGTGTTTCACTGTGTTTCTCCTCCCTCTGCACCTTCTGCATCCAATTGGCTGATTTTTTAAAGAATGTTCTTTGATTCTCATTTTATTCTGTCACTTATTATGCAGCCAGAGCTAGGGGAGTTACACGT
Organism: Chaetura pelagica; assembly: GCF_000747805.2. Classification (NCBI taxonomy): domain Eukaryota; kingdom Metazoa; phylum Chordata; class Aves; order Apodiformes; family Apodidae; genus Chaetura; species Chaetura pelagica. The sequence continues at coordinate 848,965 of NW_009952963.1, read as the reverse complement.
GCTCTTGGGGGCTAAGTTTAGTAAGAGCATAATGGACTGTTGTTCTTCCTTTGCTATGGTTTGACTTGGTTTCTGACGAGTGTGCCTTACTTTTTTAGAGGAATGGGGTAGTCTGGTTCTGGATGTCCTTAATCTCCTGAAGGAAATGAATGACCACCAAGAAGCTACTGCTGGTAATGTTAAAACTGTTTCTTGCAACCTTCCCAGAGCTGGGTAGCTAGCAGACCTCAGTGTTTTTAACAAAGCAAAGTGATCAGTGAGAAAAAATGCATGTGCATATTTGCTTGGATTCAAAAGCAAGTTGCAACTCAAGTGTGCTCATGTGGCTTGGATTTGCTTCCTGGTCATGTTCAAGTAAGGAGGTGCTACTAACATGAATTTTAATTAGAAAGCATATTTAAGCCTGTGTCTTCTGTTAAAACGTTTTGATACTGCATTCCAGAGAAACCCAAGATTTTTAGTTCAATCACCACAAATAATGTATCTGGAGAGTGGACCTTTCTATTCAAAGTTTCATGTAACTATCAAAAGCCAAACTGCAGTAATAGTTGCAAGGTTGCACTGTCAGTTTTTTGAAGGCACAACTTGCTTCTCAGGTGGTAAATCTGTTTTCCAGTAGCATGACCATGACACTGGGTAGAAATCAAAATTATTATTTTGAGTTGCATGCTTTGCTGGATAAATCAGGAAAAAAAGGTAATGTTTTTCATACAGTGTATGTGACAAGTTGTTTATTCAAGTATAATATAGAGCCTGAGGGTTGGAGACAAGACAGTTACAAGTGCAGCTGAATATGAGCCAGCCGTGTGGCCAGGAGGGCCAATGGCATCCTGGATGGTGTTAGAAATAGTGTGGCCAGCAGGATCAGGGAGGTGATCTGTATGTGGCATTGGTGAGGCCACACCTCGAATACTGCGTCCAGTTTTGGGCACCTCAATACAAGAAAGAAATTGAGGTGCTGGAGCATGTCCAAAGAAGGGCAAGGAAGCTGGTGAAGGTCCTAGAGAATAAGTCTTATGAGGAGCAGCTGAGAGAACTGAGGCTACTTAGTCTGAAGAAAAGGAGACTGAGGGGAGACATCATCACCCTCTACAACGACCTGAAAGGATGTTGTAAAGAGATCAGCACTGATCTCTTCTCACAAGTAACTAGTGATAGAACAAGAGGGAATGGCCTTGAGATGCACCAGGGGAGATTTAGAGTAGACATTAGGAAGGACCTTTTCACTGAAAGGGTTGTCAGACATTGGAACAGGCTGCCCAGGGAGGTGGGTGAGTCACCATCCCTGGATGTATTTAAAAGTTGTCTGGATGTGGCACTTGGGGATATAGCTTAGTGCTGGACTTGGTAGAGTAGGGTTAATGGTTGAGCTCAAAGATCTTAAAGGTCTTTTCCAACCTAAGTGATTCTGTGATGAGTGCCTGATAGTAAACATGGTAACTGTGGAATACTTGCTGCTTTTCCCAAAGGATGGTGAGGGTGTAGTTCATGTAGTGTGAGATGAGACTGTTCAGACACTGTGCTCAGGCAATTCTGAGTTCTATTTTCAGCTTTGACATGAACTCTAAACAAGTTAGCTTGCATTCCTG
>NW_009952963.1:836504-847341 GCF_000747805.2 Chaetura pelagica | reverse complement strand
CTTCAGTTTCCTTATGACTTAGTTGGAGATTGTACTGTGTACTCATTCACCTCACAGATATACTGTTTCTTCTTTTTATATTACAGCAATTTATGAATGTTTGGTGACTAACCACAAGAAAAAGGGTTTGAAGTAATAAATTTTTTGGCTAATAGATGTCTTCAGCTTAGCAGTTTTTTAACTTGTTGGAATAAAATGTGTTTGTTTCACCTGCTTTAACCTTACGTGGAACACTTCTTTCTACTGTTTCACATTGGCCAGGATAGTATAGGTATTGAATTCATTATTATGTGTCAGATCTTTGTTCTAGATTCTCTGGAAGGATTTAAAATCTTTGCTTCATGGTCTGCCCAGATGTTTCAGGATTTTAGAGAGTCATGGGGTTGCTGTGCCATTTATTGTTAAATTCTCTTTGCATCTTACCATTAGCCCCTGAGCTACAGGCGTTTGGAAGCACAAATGTGGAAAAAGAGAGGAATAAACCCCTTTCAAGTTGTTGGGGATTTTTTGGGGTGATTGGTTTTTTTTCTTAAAGAAAAAGGCAAGACACTCTTCTGTCATTGCAGCGTTCTTCATACTCACCAAGCAATCTAGCTCAAAGGACAGTATCGCAACAGGGGAATTTCAAACAACAGAAAGATGTGTACAGTTTCTGTGGCAGGGAGGAAAGCATCAAAACAGGAATAGAAATTGGCAGGAGGACCTCTGGAAGGCCAAAAGTTTCCAGCTTAGAAGACAGTGAGAGAGGAAGTCAGTGAGTGCAAAAGGATTCCCTCTCTCCCCACCTCTTGGCCCCCACCCTCTGTCCTTCCTCCACACCCCACCCGGGGAGATGGGAGAAGAAACTTGGCAAGCCATCTTGTCGCCAATCAATCTGTGGTGTAACAATTAGCACTTAAGCAGCACTCACACTAAACACAGGCTCAGAAAACACTTAAAAAGGAAAAGAAAAAAAAATAATAAGCCAAACAAAAACCAAAACCCCAACAACAACAAGGGAAAGCTGGAACAGATCAATGCCACGCTGAACAGGAGGCACCTAATACCCCATTATTGACGAGGATGATAGCGCTTTAAGTGTGTGCTCTCCATGCTGAGCAATTAGCCAGCAGGACCACTGCAGTGAAGGCAACTCCACCACAAGAACGCACCCTCCCCTGCTGCCCACCGCTTCCCCCAAGAGGTGTTTGATGACAGCTTCATTTGTTAGCGTGATTCCAATAGCTGGCGGCGCCGGCATCCTTTCCATTACGGAAGAGAGTGCGAGGGGAGGCTGGGCAGTAGGTCTTCTCCCCCCGCTCCCCCTGGCCTGTGGTAACAGAATACAGTAGACACGGAGTCTGTCTGTGCACTGGCTAAATTGATTGTAATGGGTTTCTTAACGTGGTGAAAGAGCCGACTGTTTTCTCGCCTCTGAGAAAGGCTGGAGGAAGGAGGAAGTGACTCCAGCGGCTGCGGCACAGTGGATGAAAGTAAACTTTTGTTTGGTAAAGACTAGCCGACTGCAGACTGTCTCTAGCCTTTCAGCTAGCTCTCAGCAACACTGCTTTTTAGAAGAAAGGAAAGAGGGTAGAAAACAAACTGTCAGCTTCCTGCCTTGGCTCTTGCTCTTATAATAACCCTGCTGTCTGGCTGCACTTCCCAGAACCACACTGGAAACCTCTCAATGGCATGGAGTTTGTTTTCAGAAGGTGCCTATGGGCTAAGGCTCTCAAAGTGAATTCACGTACTCATGGAGAGTAGGACGTATATGCTTTTAAATGCTACTAGGCTGAGGCTTAGCTCAAAAAGGTGTGCCTAGCTCCTGTAACATGAGAAGCTACAGCCAAGCCTAAAGAGGGAATGGCCTTCTGAAGAGTATCCAGACAGCATCTGTTGTTGATAAACTGGTGTTTATCTGGTAGCCCAAGAGCTATCCTTAGACCTCCCAAGTGGAGAGACTTCTCCCAGGTTAGACTGTGTCTGTGCAGTTAGATAAAACAATGTCAGTCAGTTATACCAGCTTGTCATAGCAAGCACGGCAGGTGCCACTCAGGGACTTCAGATGCACACTCTGCTTTTCTCAGTTGTGCTGAAGCCTGTCCTGCTAATCTCTACTGCATTGTTGCCTAAGCTAGCTGGGATCTACCTAAACAAAACAGTGTTGGCAGCTGCCCGGAGTAACCTGGCCACTTTCTATCTGAGGAGCACCATTGTGTTGTACCTGAGCAGCCTTTGTCAACAAAACAAAGCAGATGACACAAAGATTTTCAAGCTTTTCTGGGAGGCAGTACATGTTGTAATAGCTTTCTGTGCAGAAACCTGTTCAGCTGACGTGCACCTTCCCCACATCAGCATTGGGGTAGCAGAGGCTGGTCTCTTCAATTGCTCGTTGCTGGAGATACGCTTTGGTTCTCTCTTTTCTTTCTGGGGAATGAGTTTCTTAGAGATACCACAGACTAACAGATACCACAAAAGATGAGAAGGCCCAAACACCTAGTGTGTAGACACCATGCCATATTGTTAGGAAAGAGGAAAAGAAGTTCAGTGTCGCAGGGATGTCACTCACATTGCAGGTGGTTACGCATCTTCAAACCCTTGCCTGGTTCACAAAGTGCATTTATTATCAAAGTTAGATTTTTGTGAGTAAAGAAAGGGGGCTGAAAAGTACAACTTTCTGTGCCATTGTAACCAGAAGCTGCTGTTTGCTTCTGACCAGGAGGCTTTAAGATGATGCCAGATGGGGCCATTAGAGCTGTGCAAACAATAAGAAGCACATAGGGGAGGCTGCTAATGGGTTTCTTTTGGAAGCATCAGCTGGAGCTGCTGAATGGGGCACATGACCTGTTAAAAAAAGCCACTTGAGAAATCTCTATGCCTGCTGAAATGATGGGATTTTTTTACCCTCCTTGTTTATGCCAACCCACTGAGGATCAGACATGCTGGATGCTCACACACTTGTGTTTGCAGCTTCGCTCACTTGCCAATATGCTTTATGGCTTGTGCTATAAAGCACTGAGATCAATGGGCTGGATGAAGTGTCCCAACCACATTGTTCTGAACAGGGAAGAAGCCATGGTCAAGGAGATGGCTTCCACAGAAATGTTTGATTACTGCTTCTGGGAAGGGGAAGCCTAGTTTTAGTGCAGATTCTTGTCATGGTTACAAACTGATATTTTGCATGGAAAGCAAGCAACACAGTTAAGAGATGGCAGCAGAATACTTATGTTCTTTTGCCTTGAGGTCTGGTGGGGGCTTATGTGCTGCAGAGGTTGTGGAATAGCTTGTCAAAGCTATGAGTTTCAGCTCACAGGAGGATCAGCTGCTGATTCACTTTTTCAGTCTCTTTTTTGGCAGAATATTTGAATATCCTGGGTTGAGTTTAGGGAGGCTGTGTTCATTATCACAAAGGGAGTTAGCTAAAAAGTGTGCATAACAGAACTATATTTAACAGTTTTAGTGAAGAATTGTGCCTTTAATCACGGCAAAAATTGTATGTCAAGTAGCTGTGCTTTTATGGCTGCCCACATAGATCTGCTCACTCTTGTTCAGTTCATTCATATGACTGCAAGCTCCTCTGTAAGTTCCCACATGGAAGGATTGCACCGCTGGCCCTCTGCACCCTAGCCACTGGAGACTCTGGATCTGACAGTGCTTTTCAAAGTTTAGTGCTAAATGAGAGCAGGAAAGCCTTCCCACCACAGCTCACTGTACGTAGATATAAGCAAGTTCACAAGACTTGGGGGAGAATCAATTCAGTGATTTGCCCTCTGTGTTACTTCATTGGGTTGCGTTTGCTTTAAAGAGTAGACTTTTCTGAGAAAATGTAAACCACTCATTTCTTGATGGAAATTTGATTCACTTTGTTTCTTTGCTATTTGAAACAGGGTCTTACGATTTTACTGTGAGCAAGTCTGTCATCTTACCATGCAGTACTATGCATCATCATTCAAACAAGATGGAAATTGCAGTAGAATCATAGTCTTTGTTCCCTATAGGGAATCCTCTGTTATCTTCAGAGGATTCACTCCTCAATTATGGTATTATATTTATTTCATAAATAATAATGATATAAAGTTGTTGATAAGATCTTGCTCAGATAAAGGAAATTATAGTAAAATAAACCTTGGAGAACACCTTAGGAAAAGCATGAGATGAAACATTAATTTAATGTTTGTGCTAGTAGTGTGCTGGTTGGTTATCAGGGGCCAGCAAGAGCAGGGCTGTTCCATAGAGAAAAATGAGCAGGGAGCTGAAGGCAACCATACAGCAGGCAGGGACAGTGACCTCTCTGACCAGCGTGACATTAATGCCTTCCATCCACAGTCTCATTTGCACTGTCAGACAAACACAAGGTGATCAGCCATGTCTGAAGTCAAACCAGGAAGTCCAGCCGGTGAATCAGCATCAACAAAGGACAGGCAGGACACAAGTCTTTCTGTTAGTATATTCGGGGCTTGAAAGTGGGTGTCTCATCTTTGCAGTGATGCCTTAGCCCACTTCTGCACAAAAAGAGCTAAAGAGTAACTTTTCAGTTTGATACAACGTCACCTTGAAATTGCATGAGATACTGGACCAGTTTGCTGGAGACACAAGGGGGATTGTGTGGTTTGTATTGCAAGTGGGTTTTGTCAAATCATCAGGAAGTCAGTGACAGATCATAAAGTTAATCCTGCAGACAAACTTAGCGTATTTCACATGACAAAATCAAATGTCCAACCCTTTAAAACTGGTGGCGTTTTACACTGGCATGACAAACAGAAAATGGAATGATGCCATAACCTCCTAGAACTTAGATCTGTTTCACTTCAAAGGAAGCGTTTTCTTGAGTTTTTGTAAGCAGTGGTGAAAAACTGATAAGGGAACTTCCTGTGTATCAGTTCTCATTGCCTTTGCTGTGTGTCTGTAGCTGAGGGGGAAGAAAACCTGGCAATGTGGTCACTGCCACTGTAGTTCCTAAATCTCCAAAAGTGTCAGTATGCAGTTCTGCAAATCTCCCATCCTGTGCCTGGGAGTCTTTCCTATCTGAGAGGAAACATCTCCTGAAGGAAAATGAACTTGAAGTGTTTTCTCTCCCACTTGCCACGTTCCAACTTTGGTTGCTGAGAAAAGAAGAGAAATGCTTTTAACACCATCCAGTGACCCAACGCTAAGTACAGTCTCGTGGATTTGATCTAGCTGGGGAGACAGGAGGTTAGCTCCAGGGGCCAGGAGAAGTGAGAGAAACCATGTCAACAGGCTGCTCCCGCCGTGTCTGAGTGGTGAATGATGAGTGTGTGACACGGTAGAAGGAGTGAGGTGCTCACCTGGAAAATGTTGCAGGAAGTCTGTCATGGATGTTTAAGTGCTGACAAGATGTGTGAGATAGCCTTGCAGTGCATTTAGGATAAGAGTAATCTTTGTCATGGTTCCTGATTCAGAAGGAAAGTTGCTGCCCTGATTCATAGTGGGGGAATGAGCAGCAGGTTACAGCTTGATGTGGAGAATGAAGTTATTTTTCAATATGTTATAATGCTTCTTTACTTCTGTAATGCCTGAAAGGGCAGTTGAAGGTGGGGATTTGATTCTACCATCTTCCCTTGATCCATAGGTCTGATCCCAAATCAACTGAAATCAGCACAAATTCATTTTGCCTGAACAGGTTTTAAAGCAGGCTCTATTTCAAGAACAGCCTCAGATAAGTAAATCCTTTGACCCAACATGTGACTTTTTTCTGAGGAAAATATCCATGGGATTAATTGGCAGCCTTTCAGTGGTCAAGTGTTACCCATGCTACCTCCAGGAATGATGCAGATCAGGTTGGAGACAAGATTGGGCAAAGCTGATACCCAAGGACTTGTTAGTAGTCCTGTAGGAGTTGCTCCACTAATACGTGACAGAAAAATCAGACCAGCTCTGGGTTTTATAACCAAAGAGCATATGTGCTTCTAGTCACTGTAATGTTGTCTTGAAGCAGTGAAGACTCATTTAAACTAAATTATATTTGTTTTCACAAATGGATGTGATATAGCAGTGGTCATGAACACAGTGCAAAGTAGTTTGTCCTGCTGATGAGCTATGCCCTAGCACTTTTCCTCTGGTATCCCAGGTCAGCTTATTCAAAGTTACCTTGGTTATCTCTGCAGTGCACTCTGCTCTACTCTGGAAATGATCAGAAGTGTATAAGGGGATTATTTGCCCTGAAAACCCTGACATATACTGTCTGCCAGTTAAGAGTCAAAGTAATGTAAGAAGTGTGAAGGGAAGTAATTTACTTCTGGAAGTAAATTTGCTATAATAAATTATCTTAAGAAATAATGATTTGATGGGTCTCAGCATGTACGTCCCAATGTCTTGTCAGGAAAAACACATACACTGTGGAACCAAAAATGTCTTTTGAAAAGAGGTGACTTGTCTAATTCTGATGTCAGTATAAATTGATAGAATGCATTCAACTTCCCTGGAGTTTTCCTGCTTACAGTGCAATAAGCAGCAGATTCTTTTATCATCAACACTTGCATGAAATCAAGGTAAAGAATTGGAATTTTCTACTTCTTATATAGGGGCAGAGAGTAAAGAATTGGAATTTTCTACTTCTTATATAGGGGCAGAGCAGATTCTTTTATCATCAACACTTGCATGAAATCAAGGTAAAGAATTGGAATTTTCTACTTCTTATATAGGGGCAGAGAGTAAAGAATTGGAATTTTCTACTTCTTATATAGGGGCAGAGATGTGAATCTGGTTTTGTTTCTTTTCCTTTGCTTGTTGCTTACACAGTTAATTGCTGGACTTCTGTCATTCTGCCATAGTCAGCTGGGAGAGCTTTGTAATGTTTAGCCCTTGAGCCTGACCTTCCAATCCCTGCAAAGTCCAAAGAAGAGGAAAGAGTTTTAACTGAATTTAATTGGGGTCGTCTTTGCCCATCAACCTCTTCCTACTCACCACCTGGGGGGTTTGAGCTGGGCTCCTACTGGCTGGTGGAGGTGGAAGAGTGGAGAGAAGATATCTCCACGTCAGAGCCGTGCAGCTGTCATTCTGGGTTACTGAGCAGACAGGAGATGGTGCCTGCAGAAAACCAAGATGGTTCCCACCTGTCGAGAGCTAATGAGGATGTTTCTGATGTCAATAAATGTTTCCTGATCACAGCAAAAAGCCAGTACTCTTCACAACTCACTCATGAACAATAGGAAAGTACAAGAGGTGAAAGAGAGAAGTGAAAGAATCAGGGTATTGGATGCAGATGAGAGCTGCAAGAACTGGAAGAAAAGAGAGATTTTTTGATGGAGGAGGAAAAAAAAACACATGGGAAGAGCAAAAGGAGGAAAATAGAAAGTAGAACACATGGTAAACAAGAGAAAGTAAGGATGTCTGGATGGAGTAGGGAGGAAGTGGAGAAATAGATGGAGGGGACCCGAGATGAGAAATGTTGACAGCACATTGGAAATGTATCAGAAGAAGCTAGAGGAGTAACAGAAAAAAGCATTAGCAGGTGGAGAGAAGAGATCCTTTTAATGGAAATGTTTGAGAAGCCCAGAGTGTTGAAGGATGGGACAGAGCTTGTGAGAGAAATCTTGCACATAGAGAAATCAAGGGAAAGGAGGGGGAGAAATTACTTCTGACATTACTTCAGGAGTAAGATTAAAAATCTTACATTAATCTATTGACTGAGGAGAAAAAATAAGACATGTACTTCAAGTTGGAGGATGACAAAAGAAATGTAAATAGGCAGGAAACTTGAACCAGCCACTGTGTGATTGTTGCTGGTGGGCATCCTGTGCTCAGAAAGTACAGCATGATGTGCTCTAAAAACATTCTGGAGTGGGGTAGGGATGGGAGTCAAAATTAGCAGAAGCTTCAAGAATTTTATGCTCATATAGCATGGTGTGTAGTTTCAAGTGGTATTTTTTAACAAATCTTAAGCTCAAGTTGGTACAATATGATCAAGCTGATCACATCAGTAGGATCTTTCAAAACAATCTAGCTAAAAAAACACTGTCTTTTGGAGATGGCACTTCTATGTGTACCTGCATAAACCTAAACCATTCCTTCCTAAGAGACTTAACTAATTGGTGCTTGGACTACTAAGCTATGCTTGTCCACAGTCTAATCTTTGAATCAAATAATCATAGAATTATCATTACTCTGTGCATTCTCTTGTTTTCTTCCTGAAAAAGTATAATCGTACTTCGGAAAACTGATTCTTTCCCTTCCTATTATGAAATATGTTTAGAGGCTCATATTTATTTTCCATGTTTCTGTTGGTTCTAAATTGCCTATCAGTAATGGTACTTGGAATAATCGTCATACGAGAGTGTGATTTTTCTCATTTTGCTCCAACTGCCTAATGATCTTCCACCACAGCATTTCTGTGGTCACTGTGAGAAGATCAGCAGCTCCAGGGCACAATTTCACTCAGCTTAAAATAGGTGTCAAAGTAGAAATTAAACCTGTTCAGATCAGACTGTCCTGTTAAAAACAGGAAGACATTTGAATCTAAGTACTTGTGTTGGTGCTAAGTAGCAGTTGTCCTTCATGAGTTTAAAAATAAAATGAAAGCAAATTTTCTGTCCAAGTATGTCCTATTATAGCACTGGCAGCAGTGCTCTATCTAACGTGGTGTCATAAATCAGTGTGAAAAGCTACAGAATTTAAGAAAGTAATTTTAAATTAACTAGGAACACACATTAAACCAGATTTTAATTTTTTTTTTTTCTTCATTTCTGTATTGAAAATTCTGGAAATTCAGTCTCATCAGATCACCTGCAAAGCATTATTCTGAAGCAGAACAAAGCCAAAGTAAAAATGTTAAAGCAGTGCTCCAGTGTTACAGGGGAGCATCACTTCAGTCAGATCTTCCAGTTATCTTTCCTCATTTCCCAGCATTTGCCACTAGCCAAGAGGAAGAATGGGAAACCCACCAGCTCGTTTTCTAGTAAAGTTTATTTCTGAGTTAAAAACACATTATTAGTGTTTCATTCCCCACAAAGATGTTGGGCACTCCCCTGTGAAATGCCAAGTGAGTTGGATCACCAGTGAGGCTTTTTACTGGAGCTATGCTACTCTGTCCATTTGAAGCTGGGACATGTGACAATCACAGTGAACAATCACATCTGAACCCCAGGGAGGTCAAAGTGACATGGCCCTATAGTTTCACACTCAAATAAAACTTTTAAATGAAGACATTGGGGTCTTTCTCTCTCATCCCCAACCCCCCTCTGCTCCTCTCTCCTGCCCTCCCCCCTTCTCTCTTTGAAGAAGTGCGTGTTGATGTAAGTAGACAACACAGGGAGTCAATAAAGGGGGTATCGGAGAGCCTAGGAGGAGATTGCCTGCAGCAACAGAGAAGACACAATTACTGCAACAACTGTCCAACCAACCACAGCCAGGAGACTCCACTTAATCTAATTGAGTGTGAAGGCAGGCTGGAGACACAGGACCTGCTCCTCCATCCCCCCCCTCCCTTAATATAGACACTATTGGCTGCTAATTGGCGCCAGTGGGCTGGTGCTAATTGTACTGATGTCTTGGTCTGAGGACAGGCATGTGAAGGATGAAGGGGTCTGCTGGGAATAGGAGGAGGGGAGAGTGAGGGAGACAGTGGTCATAAAAGTTGGAATAAGGCTTTAATTTCATATCAAATATTTAAGTAAGTGAGTAGAAGATCTGTGAACTCTCTTTGTGGTAACCCACAAAAGGCCTTGGAGAATAATCATCCCCCTGCTTCCAGCCCTTGTGATGAGCTATCTCAAGTGCTGTGTTCCTCTTCCTCCTTAGCTTTGTTTAATTAATTGTGAGAATTACTAACAATCCTTTATTCCTCTTCATACCTTCTCAGCTTTCTGCCGTTGCTGCTACTTCATTTTTATTTTATGTTTTTCATTTCGAAGATTCAGCTTTTCCATCTTTAGGGCTGTCAGATGTTAACTGGTCTTTGTTGCATGGAAACTTTGGCTGAACAGAATGACAGCTAAAGCTGTAATCACGTTCATTAGCCTGAGACTGGATAAGGTCTGATTTGTACATGAAAGACCAGGCCAAGCAGTGGTGACTGTGTGTGATGCTGGTCCTTATGTTGGTCCAATCACACTTCTGGTGGTTGAGGCTTACATGTATCAGGTGTTGGTAAGACCTGTTTACATAGAAAGTGTTGATGTATTAAATGCAGATACACGTGGCAAAGTTAAAACGGCTATTTGTACTCCTAGTCTGAGTATAGTTGCAGCTGTATAGTTGTATGGGACTTGTATATTTCACACAGGTCATTCCTTTGTCATTCTCAAATAGAATGCACACTATCTGCATATTAAAATACTTTTTTGCTTGACTTTTTTGTAGGTAAACGTGTGCTCTGTGGACAGCAGTGCCTATGGAACAAGTTACTGTGTGCTCAGTCTCTTTCAGGTCCTTATCCCCCCCAGCTTATGCTAGAGATGAATACTGTCTCAGAGCTTTCAGCAGAGATACTTGTATGAGTGCTGCCAACCTGTGTTAGTCAATCAGTGTGGTCATTGGAGTAATAAGCTCCTGAGGTGTGTGGTGCAGGTGGGGCAGAAAGCTGGGACTGGAGCCACTGATCATTTCTACTTTACAGTTGGACTTGGCAAAATGTGTCCATCCTCTTGTTTTCATGTTAGGACTTAGTTGGTATAATTAGGTAGATAAAAAGTCATACTTCTTGCTCCATAAAAGTACAAGTTTTAGCTTTACCTGAAGTTGGAAATGTTCCAGCGTGCTGCACTGCATTAGGAACAGGTCTGCTGTTGACTGTGGCATCTTTCAAATGTCTGTTACAAAGCCCAGAGTTGTCTTTGCAGGAGGTAGGTTGTTAAGTTTGTTATTTTGGCTATTTGAGCTAGGCTGATCATATTGCATTTAT
>NW_009952963.1:816786-836308 GCF_000747805.2 Chaetura pelagica | reverse complement strand
CCTGCTGACTATGTCAAAGTTCTCAGCCTTCATCTGTCCAGGTTCTGAAGAGCAGGTCTTTGTTCCAGCACAACTTGCACAACAGAACTCTGTTGTTTGCTTGGATCTTTTCTCCTGAAATCTTTTTGGGTTTTTTGTGCTCCCAAGAATTCTGCTGCCATATAATTTTTCTAGAATGCAGACTGGTAAGGGCAGGAAGTGATATCCTACAGTACATCTGCTACGTATTAGAAATAAATTGTCATTTAAAAATACATACATATATCATTTATTTGACGCCGAATGGGCCAGATCTGCGCTAGTTACACATTTTAAATCTCAGCCTGCCTCCCCAAGAAAAGCCCAATCCCCTCACTGGACTGAGTTGCTAATATGTACAGAAATAATTATTTGAGTTTGGACCCCTGACTCACAATAGGATTGGAGCTGTGAATTGTATCTGCAGGCAGTCTGGCTTCTAAGATTTTAATCTATAAATTGGCAGGAAAATTCTAATAAAGCTTGTACTGTGATGGGAGCAGAGCTTCTGTGAGGATTAGCTCTGTCAGTGTGCTGGGTGGAGGTGTGACTTTGGTATATGGTAGGGTACTCTTGACTCTAGGAACACATTGGCAATCTCACTGAGAACCCTGCTGTGTATTGTGACTGCCATCATTTGTTTAGAAAGTACAAGTAACAGAAACTTTGAAGTGCCTTACTGCAACCTTGACACTGTGTCACAGCCTGTTTCACCTGAATTCAGATCATGTCTGTCACATCAAGATGCTGCAGAGATTTGTCGTGAGCTAAAAAGGCTAGACTTGCAGATAGATGTTTTAAGCTTTCCTCCCCTCAGTGTTTTAAGGTCAAAGTGACTTAGGTACCTGTATCTTCTTTTTGAAGGACCCAGGAACCTTGTGTTGCAGTTTCATGATAGACTTCCGAGGGTGTGATTGTGTGAAGCAGGGCAGTTCATTGAGGGGTACGCAGCCTCATCTCTGGCTGTGTTCCTGTCGTGTCCTTTGAATCAGCTCATATAATTATGTGACTGTGAGTTGGATTTGAAAACAAATCTCCCAATTTCATTCAAAGCAAGTGTTTTCTTTCTTAGTTTGCCATTAGTTTTCAACAGGATTATTCCTTCCTTACAGGAGCAGGAAGGGAAGGTGTGAACAAAAGAAAGAGAAAGGAATGATCAGTAGCTAATTCTTTCTAGAAATCAGATTATGTTCATTTTCCTAAAAATGGACCATAACCACAGCAGTCACTGGGGCCTTACAATGCTGCACAAAACAATGCATAAATAACTTCAAAATTATCATCCTCGGACTGTTACACTTAGGTTACAGTTGTGTGGTATGTAACAAACACAATGATAATTTGACGTGTTTGACCTCAAGGCACTACTGCTGTAAAATGTTCAATATTAAATAATAATTGCAGAAAGTACCTTTATACGTTCTCTTGCTAGAATGTTCTGGATACTTACATATATCACAGGCCACCGAATTCAGATAAGAGTTTCAATCTAATATTAAATTTTAATGTACTGATATCTAGGCGATTTTAAACTTTTTATAAATTATCACAATGTGCAGATTCTTGGGTGAAAGGCTGAGACATCCAAAGTTCTCTGCCTCTTTCTTCATCTCAAAATATAATCATAGAACTGATGTATGAGGCATTTAAACTCACTTGACAGCACGTCACTTTTACTAAGGAAGGCGGAAAGTGAGTGAAAGCTCCAAAGTGATTTGTTTCAAAGCCTAAGTTCCAAATCCCAAGCTCATGAACAATCCGTTCTGTCTTACAATCAAAATATGTCGATCTCTTCCATGCAGAGACAGACTTCTAGAATATGGCATCCTTAAGAAAGCCTGTGAGACTGGTAGAAAAGCAAACAATTGTAGATCAGGGATATATCAGGCCAGACTTGTACCAGGTAAAAAAAAAATGTTGTACATAGCTGTTCTTTCTCAGTTCAGCCTTCCTCTTAGAAGGAGCTCATGACTTGTGCAGGTTCATCATACCATTTTCTCAGATGATGTGGCGTACAAAATATTTTAGCACCAGCGCTTGAATTCTGCTTATTAATTGGCTTGTTTTCCTAGTCACTCTGGATATATACCTCTGTAGTGCAGTGCTGTTCTGAGATACCCAGGGTAGTTCATAGCCAGCTAGCTAAAAATAAAGTGGCATCGTTGGTGTAAGCTCTTCTAAGTCTATGCTCATGTTTTCTTTCCTTCCTTTTCCTTTCTTCTACTGTTAGTTTTCATGCTTTCCCTCTCTGGTCCATCTAAAACCTTAGATACCTTCCTTTTATTATTTTTCTTTTTCTTTCCTATTTTTGCTCTGCTCATTTGTAGATCAAAAAGCTGAGTTGGCTAGCTGGGTAGTGGCAGGATCACTGGGGTTGACAGAAAGCAACTTGAACATATAGTTAGGAGCACTGAGACTGTCCCTTTGTGGTCTTAGTTTGGTTAAAGACAGTTAAAAAAACTTAATCCAACAAATGTAGGTTGGTTTAATCCAAGTACTCCCTGCTTGACCACATAACACTCTAGAGGTTATGGAGATCATATCGCTGAGTTCATTTCTTGAGTTCAATAGATCTCTGAGGCATCTCCTTCTGCAGCACTTGGATTTGCATGAGCAAAGCACCTGCAGTCCATAGACTGAGGACTCAGGTACTCACAGCCTGGTAGGTACTTGGGTGATTTGCTGAGCAGGATTGGACATACTGTAATGTTAAAAATTGACCATAAAGCTGAATGCCTGTAGAGCTTGAGTTTTGGGACCTCTGTCCTCTGTCAGCTTCCAAGCATTTGGTGCAGGAGACTAGGCCCTAATGTCACAAATAAAAATTCACACCTTCAAGCATGAAACTCCCCTTTGGCATCATGCTGAGGCTCTATTGAACATTTGATTCTATCTAACTGAGCTTTAAGAAAAGAGAATATCCTGAGAGCTTTCCCGTAGTCAGCCTAGGGGTGTGTGCAGGGGTTATTTCTTGGAAAAACAATAGATGATACATTTCATTGTTCTCTGAATTGGGAAAACAAGAGAAGCTGCTATTCTAATGGAATCCAAGTAACAGCAGACTACTTCCTTACTTTTAATGGATTAATACCCCAGAACAAAACTAATCCAGAGTCTCTGCTCACTTTGGCAGGCTCAGAACTGAGACTTCAAGCAGAGGGCAGAGTGCTTTCTTCTCTGTGTATTGGCTTTAATAGTTCATTGCCAAATGTGGGAAGTTGAAGAACTGAGTCATTCTATCAGCTTTGGTCTGATTTTTCTTCCTTTGGAGGACTTGTGCATTTTGTGTTGCAATACTGCTTTGAAAGGCAACTGTGACCAAAGAATAGAGGCAAGAGCCCACTTCCACCAGCTTAAATCGTAGAATAATGTTTATTTTAGGCTACTCCCTCCATCTCATGCCTTTCCTCTGCATATACATTTTAAGTGAATTCATTGGTGCTGAAAGAGGTTAGTTTGACAGGCCTAATGGTTCACACCTTCTGTTCAGGTTTCTACTTCAGTCCAGGCTGAAAGAGGAGGGGCCAACAACTTTAATGTAAGGCTGTGATTACTGTAATTTTGACTGGGTTGGAAGAAGTAAGTATCTGAACTGAAGACCTCTCTCTTCCATTAACCAGTGGAAGAATTTGCTCCCTTGGTGTTTTGTTGTGTGTGATATAAGTGAGACACTCAACACAGACCTCATAAAATGTGTTCTGAAGTCATCTCCGGCTTCCCTTTTGGACAAGCAAATTCTTAGGGAGCTGCTCAGAGTGCACAGTTGATCTGGTGATATCACTCTAGGAAGGTTCACGTGCCAGTATATTGCAGTAAGATCATTTTTACATGGTAAGTAGCTATTCATTACTGCTGTGTTAATGCTGGTACACACAAACACTCTGATTGAAAGCTGGGGCTTAGTGGATAGCAAGCTAAAAAGTGCTGAACGTGTGTGCATATTAAATATCAGGGAGCTCATTAGCTACGCTTTCAGGGGAGGGAACGACTGAGGTTTCCTGAGTGTCTTTGCAAACCAATAAAATGAAAATGCATCTTTGTATGCAGGGCAAGAAACACCACAACAAACACAAGCATACATGCAAGCCCATTTGACCCAGCAGATCACTGTACAATCCCTCATGACTATGCCAGACATTTGCCCTTCTCAGACACAGGCACAAAGGTACCAAATGTATCACATTTGGCCCTTTTACCACTGGGTGTAAAAACTGTGACTTCAGACAAATTAGAGCCTGTATGTATGCACCAAATAATATTTGTCAGTGTCCATCCCTGCACTTGCAAACAGGAATACGTACAGGCACGTGCAGCATACACATTACTGTCACAGCACACAGTTTTTCCTTTCTTCATCAGAAAAAAATCCCATTGATTTTTACTTTTCATGCTTCCGTTACTAGCTCCAGCTAACAACTGCCACTGCTGTTTCTTATCAATATTTGATGAGTAGGGTGAGGTGGAATGAAGAAGCCCTGTGAGTTTCTCCTTCTAAATGGTCTCTGTGAGGGTTGAGGTTTTTGTGGCTTGATTTTCTCTGTCTGTTTTACTTTGCTGGTTCAGGTCTTGAAGGTAAGTTCTGCAGAAAGACAGGGTAGAAATAGGACATCTCTCCCCCAACCCCCTTCCTTTCTCATGCCAGTATCTCTGCACTCTTTGAAAGAAGGCTCATTGATGATTTTGTGGGGGTTTGGGTTTTTAGATCCTCTGTGAAATACATGAACAGGGGGAGGTAAAGCAACACTTGTCTGTATGTAGCTGACATAATTTCCCCTTAATTATTTTTCCCAAGCTTTACCCAGCTAACTGTTCCCAGGAAATAAGCTCTCATTTTTAAAATTATCTTTCAACTCAGAAAATTAATGACAGCCCTGGTACCTGACTAAATTTTGCCTGTAGCTGGAAAAAAAGAAACTAACTCCAGAATAGAGCAGCATGCCTTCAGGACATAACTTTGAGTTATTCTTCTTCATCTATTCTTTACTTGCTGTAAAAAAGAAGTTTCTATAGCACTTAAGAGAGAATTTTCTTTCTTTTTTTTTATGCTTAAGCAGCAAATACACCTTTGTAGATGTGAGCTTATGTCAAAAGAAGGTCAAACGTTCATTACTAAAATGAAAATTCAGTGCTTGGCTCAAAACAGACAGCATTTGTGCAGATGCTTTTCATGCTAAAGAGTTGGGCTAAGTTTACAAGCATGGAATCCTTGAGTGCCCTAGAGAGCAGTACAGGAAACATGGCCCAGTTGGCATTGCAGTGAGCTCCCTGGGGACATGGAAGTATTTAACACACAAGGCCTGGCTTGGAAGAGTGTGTGGAAAGCCCAACACTGGAAAGGCTGGGCTTACAAGCACTGGAGAAGAAGGCTTCCAGCCATCCTGCTGCGTGTGCCACCTTATTTCCAGGTTAGTGACCAGTCTTAACTGTGCCACACAAACCTGTAGATCTTTTAGGAATGTAACAAGCTGTCCTTCTAATGAAGGAGGAGAGGGAACAAGTCCTGTTATCCCTCCCTCAGAATGAGACTCATTGCAAGGAGAATGCAGCTGGTCAGTTAGGTGCAGTGTAGGCACAGGCATCAGAATCTCATCTGTACTGTGGTGACAGCCAGGGAACAACTGAAGAAGGAATTTGAAACTCTGGGAATAAAACCTTTCAGAGTAGCCATCAGTAGTAGCCTTGTAGGAGTGACTGCCAGGTCACTTAAGGATCTGTGCAAATCTTGTATTCACATGAGGCAAAACATAGTCGGGAAAGCATATATATATTCATTTTTTCTTCTTCCGAATTCCTGTAGTAAACATGACTGTTTTGTATCTGAAGGAGTAAGAATTTAATTCTGACTTTGCATTGTAAATTCTGTTTAAATAAAATGCAACCCAGAAATCAGAAGAGACATGGATAAGTGAAGGAGAGGTGGACTTCCCTTATCAGTCCCTCTGTATTGCTAGAATATATTATTTGTTCTTACAGATTAGCAAAGTCTACAAAGAAACTGTAAAATGGAACTAAAAGATCAATTAAACAAAAGAAAAATGCTTCTCCATCATTCCTTTGTGTTGTTTTTTTTCTTGATCACAGATCACAATCAGATGATGTTAGGAGTCATTATTCCTGGATTTCTAATGACCCTTCACCTCCCTGGGGTGCAGAAGCAGTAGCCTCCAGGGTGCAGAGGTATCTTGTGGGTCATTGTGTTGCTCTGGGGCTCACAGCCTGGCTCTGCTCCTGTCAGCCTTAGAGGAAGGCTACAGATCGAAGAAGAGCCAGCAAGACAGCAGGCAGCCTGGGTTATTTTCAGACATCCAAAGAGGCCTTGAGTCTGGGTTCATTAAAATCTATAAGCCCAAAGGCGGTACAACTGGTGTGGCAAAGACCTTTGGGTTTTGATCCCAAGCCAGGGTTTCTTCCAGTGATGTCTACCCTTTCAGTCCACGCTTGATGTAAGAACCTGTTGGTTTTTCCTAAGAGGAAAGATGAGTGTCTTACAGTACTTTACATACACGTAGTCTCTGAATCTTCTAGAGAGTTTGAGAGTGCTGCTGTGTTGGTTTTTTCCTGATAGAAGAATTTTTGTATCATTTTTCTAAGGCCTAGTAGATTATAGTTCAAGAATTTCTGATGACACTGGTGTAGAAGGCAGGAAACTCCACCAGTTCCTATGGAGAGGACACAATTCATCTGTTAGCTCACATGCAAGGGTTTGGATAGTTAGTTAGGGAAATGGAATGAATAGCATCTATGAGATTTTCCAAACAGCTCAGCACTCATGTAGTGCAGCAAAACAAGGTTAGTGTGTTTGGTTATGATATTTTTTTTGCTTCTTTTCCCCCAAAATGAGTTTTCTGTGTCAGGTACTGCACTTATGAAACTTTCACATTGGCTGCTGAGCTCTTGGAAACCCAGATAAGTTCTTTTGGAAAACGTGGCCCCAATTATTCCTTGTGATCAACCCCAAAGTACTGTGAAATGTGTGAAAGGAAGCATGACAGTTTAACAGAGGGTGTTGGTAGTTGCCCTTGCAGTGCAGGCATGTTCTTTCCAACAGTTTAGTGATGTTTTTGCAAACTTTTTCCAAATTGACATGTGATTTAGAGCCCTTTTGATATAGATGCATTTGGAAGAGGAAACCTTTACTATAATTTATCAGACCTTTCAACTTAAAAGCTTACGAGTATTCCATGCACAGGTCTGGAAATTCTGGGTAGGACTTTTCCATTTGGATTTTTGTGCTCAGACTTACAACAAGCATGTGCTCTCATGTGTTAGGGAAACCCAGTGGATCATTCTTCAGTTTGTGGTAAAAGAAAGTAAATCAAGGAAGAATATTTTGTATTAAGAAAAACACATTTTGCATTATTTTAATGCTGCTTTTTGCATCTGGGTATGGTATATGTAAAATTTGAAAGTTATACAAGTCTGGGCTTTTTTGAGGTATGGTGGCTTCATTTCAAATAGAAATACTGAGGGATGTTGTACAATTTCATTATTCTCTTCCTGTGGTGGCAAAGTTCAAGTCTCTCCTTTTTCTGTGCTGTGTTCTAACCATAAGAACTGCTTTTGAAATTAGCATTAAAGCATCATCTGATGACAGGTCAGGATCCAGTTAAGTCACTGAAATGCCTGCAAATGTGTAGGAGGCAAGAGAAAGTATGAGAAGCTTTCACTAATCCATATAGAGTGTGGCCGACAATGCCAAGCGTCCTCTAAATGTGTGCCATCTACTTCAAAACAAGTAACAAGGGAGAAGGGGAAGTACCCAGGCAAAGCTGTTGGGGTAGTAGCTTTTCCACTGCAAGGATTAAACCTTGAGTATGTCTAGTGCGTGCTGTAAAATGTTGTTAGTTGAAGAGCAAAGAGAGGGTATAGAGCCTCTTGGAATGCAATTTTTGCCCTGTTCCTAGAATGCTCTATAGATGACACAGGGATAAGCAAGCATGTAGAGGTCTTGGGGTTGTTTAGTTTGCTTAATCTACTCAGGGTGTTTTTATTTGTTAGTTTGTGCTTCTTTTTTTTTTGGAGACCACTGCTTTTAATTCTCATCTGCTGCCCTCTGTCTTTTGGTGATTTCAGGATAGGTGGTGTCCAGCATTCTGGCTACAGGCCATGCAGGAACCCTGTGCTGCAGACACATTTAATCTAGTGCAGGACAGGTTGACCATACTCATTTCAGATCTACAGATGCTGAAAAAGCCTGTTATCCACCTCCTGTACAAGTCTTATAGAAAAGCTGTAGCTAAGCCCTTGGAATTTAGTGAGAGGACTTAGGATATACCTAAAATGTCACAGACATTTTAAGCTGCCAGTGTTTGTGAGAGCTGTTCTGGATGATCACTCATATCCTGTGGTGTTCCTTATCCAAATCTTGAGAAAAAAAACATGGTTAAATGTGCCTGCTTCTGGTTTACTGATCTGGTGCATCTGATTAAAGGTGGTGACTTGTCTACCCATCCTTTGGAAATCTAAAGCATGTGCTGACAGTCTGGATCAGCTGTATTTCTCCAGACTCAGTTTAACATTCAAAGGTGTTTGTTGACCAAAAGAGCTTTAGGAGGTCTTGGAAGCCTTTCTCCTTGCAATTTTTTGTCAGCCTTTTTCCTTGTAGGTCTCGGCTACTTATGAGCAAATAACTGGTTTTCTCACTGGTTAGTGCATATGAAGTCTGTGGGTGGAGTCACTGGGCAATGCTGGCATCAGGTGTTTGTTTGGGATCAGTCACATATCAGCCAGCTTAATAACTGTGAAGTGTGTTGGGTTATGCAATCTCTTAACTTACATTTCTCCCTGTTTCTTAAACACAGGGTCCATTTTGGATTGAAACACCAGGTTAATTTTCTCCTTAATCTTGCATCTAAAATCTCTTCCAAACACTGTAGCTATGAGGCAGCACATGAACAGGTTAATCTGGGTGCTACAGAGATCTCTGATCTGGTTCCTGTCCCAGGCTTTGTATGGAGTCCATTCCAGGTGATGCAGCAATCCACTTCAGGTTCTCTTCTGTCTTCCAAATGATTTAGCAAACCACATCCTTTCTGTAAGAGAGAAATGATCTCTCTTCATTTGTAATATCTTTGCTAAAATGTGCTGTACAATCATGTCTCTAAAATATATGAGGCGATAGAGCAAGTATATTGAAAAATAGCACATACTTGGCCAGTTTTACTAATAAGTAAAATATACAGGTCTGTATATGACAACTGTATGTGTTGAAATATATTGAAAACATATTTGGATCATTCCATATAAACTGAAAACTGGCCAAATCTGTAAAATATGTAAGTCTGTTTTTTATATATTACATATTTAAAAATCATTTTCACAAATAGATAGCAAGGAAACCTGCTATGAAGATGTGGGAAATACTAACCATGCTTTATTTTTTCCTGATGGAAACCAGTGATCATGGATGCTATGTCATTATAGACATTGCAGTAATAGTTAACGTGTCTGCTAGCTAATAATTTGTGTACTGGGCCTAGCACAAGGGTTCATTGATCTTAATAGAGACCACTCAGTAACAGTGAATTCTAACAGTAACAGCTCCCCTGGCATTGCTGGTGCTGATTTAAGCCCTAGTGTAGCGTTTCTTCCTCTGCAGTCTCTTTGGATTAGCCTGAGAATGGACGGGGGAGTGGGAGTACGAGTGGTTGTGACAGCTCTTAGGGGAGGAGCATGCAAGTGCTTGCCATTTCTAGAGAGATGAGAAAATTCTGGAGAATGAGTATTCAAACAGTATGTCTTAGAGAAAAGATGTGACCCCTTGGAGAGTGCAGCTGTCCTGGCCTTTGCATGAAAACAGGTGTGTCCATTTATTGTTAGCTCCTCCTGGCATTTGTAAGCATTCTGTAGATAAGGATAGAGATGTCTGGATGCCCTGGATCCTCTGGGAAGTGCTCTTTTGCAGTATGACACATAACCTGACAGGGTTATCTGTGATGAGAGCAGAGCTGTAGGCACAATGCAACTGGGATTCCCATGTCCTTTGTGTTTCCTGGGCTCCTTGTGCTGTCCTGCTTTGAATACCCTGGTAAATGTCAAGTAGCTGTGAACGGTGGATATAACCTTCCAAACCAGCACTACCACACTCTCTGCAGACAAGCCAGCAGTCACCCCTTTTTAGATAACTGTCAGTGTCTAAATTATCCTTTTGGGTTTTTATGAGTATATTGTTAAATCTCTGAAAGGCATGGAGCAGGAGACCTGAAGGTTTTGCCATGGAAGATCTAGAGCTTTCTCTAACTCTCCTGCACATTCTAGAAGAAATTCAATCCCCAGTGGAGCTGAGAACTCCACCTAGAACTGCAGATGTTGTGTGCACGGCACACGCCTTGTATGTGCCTTTCTGGTGAGGGCTGGGATGTTCTACTGTGCTGATGGACTTTTTTACGTGTTGCCAGGGAAACTGCTTATGGTGATGGCAATTGAATTAGTGTTCTCATGGTAGAGTGATGAATGTTCCAGAAATGGTAGGAAGGTGTATGGGGCATTTAGGTGTTGGACACCAGCAAGGGCTTCTCATCCAAGTTGAAACAGCTTAGCAGCTGAGGGAGGAGAAGGAGATCTCACACAGAGAGCAGCTTTTAAAGGCAGACCACTGTTCCCTTGGGATGACCATGCTGCCTGGTTTGAAGGTGAATGGAATTTTCTTTGGTTCTTTAAGTTGTTCCATTCCTTTGTTAGGAAAAGCACTAAAGACAGTTTGGTGCCCTAAATCTGGCTCACTGTGTGAAGTATTGATCTCTCAAACAGGTGTCATGGATCTTATGGTACTGTTGACCAGGTGAATGTATTTCTGTCTGCCACACAATACAAAGTGGGTAAACACTTACATGCAGGAGGTTGGAAAAAGACCAACAACACCAGATAGAACTGAAAGCCAAGTGTATCAGGGATGCTGGCATGAGATGATTCATGAGGGTTGGGAATGTCAAAATGAGAATCCTTGCTGGTTTAATCTTCTGGGATTTCTTCTGCTCTGTTGATGAGCTGCTCTGTGGTGCCCATGCCTAGAGCAAGGGCAGTTATTCTTGTTCTGCAAAAAATCAGAGTGCTTAGAGCTGGAACTCCTCAATATCTCACAGCCTTAATGAAAACAAGGAGCAAACCAGAATTCTTCTGAAAAATAAACAAACCCCCTTTCATGACCTGTATTGACCTCCCAATGAGGTGCTAATTACTAGAGGATTAGCACCTCTTCTGTATTACAGTGGACCCAGCCAAGGAGCAGGAGGTGACAATAGTCTGCACAAAATGCAAATCCAGAACTAGTCCAAGGGCAATAGGCAAGTGCCAAAGTTAGGAACAGAGACACCTTCTCAATTCTGAATACAACCTGTTGTCTAAAAAAAGTGCAAAATTGCTGGCTTTTAGAGGATTTATGTAGGAATGGAGTATTTTTTATATTTAGAACCCAAGAAATCACCTGGTCCCACTAGAAGTCATCTCTCCTATAGTTGGTTGCCCAGTCGCCCACACTATCTCATACTTTTCAAATTAAACAAAAGCACTGCTAACATAGAAGCTTCAGGTTTGCACTGGATTAGCCACTGCACTGCAACATGTTCCTCAGAATACAGCAATTTTTTTAATTTGTGGCACTGCTGAGGACTGAGATGCATGATTTACAAAATCTACATACCCAAGGGACTTGATATTTGGAGTATCAAAGTGTGTTCCATGGGAGCTATTTGAATTGCTGGCACTTCTTGGTTGTTTCTGAACATTAGCCCATATGTTGGGTCTCCAGCACAAGGCTCATGTAAATATCCAGAAATCTGCCTTGCTCTGGGGATTATGTCATGGTTAAAGTGATAAAATATTGCTGGTGTGGCCACTGTTGTCTCTGTTTCCTGTTTGGTCCTGGATGGAATGAGAAATGCTCTGGTAAAAGGCATCTTCATATTTTGCATGAAGCTTTGTACTCGTGTCTTTTGGTAGAAATCTTATTTCTCATAAAAATTTCAGTATCAGAAATTATTTTAATGATAAATCAGATTTCAGGAGCTGACTTTGAACATGGTCTTGGCTAGAATCCAGGTCTACTTACAACCTTTTGCCAATAAAGGTACCAAGAAGTGAGATCCTTGGTATTGCAGCAGATGCCATTAGTGCTGCTGTTGGTGTATCAGCAAATAGGTATTTTGATCTCTGTTGTATGTTCTATGTGTAAGTGATGAAACTTTTGTTACACAGGTGTGAGACACAGCGTTTCCACTTCAAGCTCCATGTAGGGGGGATCTCCACAGGGCTGGAGAGGCTGGATTTTTTTGGGTGGCAACAGTTTTGTCCTGTCTCCTGCTCAGAGCCCAGCTGCTAGGAGAGCCCCCGGTTCCCTCTTGTGATTTAGGCCGGTGGATACACATACCTCTGGTGTGGGGCAGGGGCTGACCCGTTTTATGTGTTCATGTCAGTTCAATCCTGAGGTTTGGGCTTCCTGGGACTCAATTTTCTAGTTTTCTGTTCCTGAGGATGTTTTAGTGTGTTTGCAGTTTGTGAGCTGTATGCAAAAAATGCTGTACTAAGAAATAAAGTTTATAATTTTTTTTCTAAACATCAGTGAGAACTGATGAAAGTTCTCACCATATAACTGCATTTTGCATAGTGATGTGTATTCCATAATGTAAAACAGCACTGCATGTTCTGTTTGCAATGCATGTTAGAAGAAAAGAACCTCCTCAGCTGTCACCTGTCTTCATTCGGTCCATCAACAATTGCTTGTCTGCACAAGAGACGTTTCTGTTTTCCTTGGTGTAATTATACTGGTATCTCTTCCTTTGTATGGATGGTCTCATTGTAAAAGGAGAGTGGCTTAAGCAGTTTTGAAATACCAACAGGAACTTTGCCCTAGGGTTAGGAGAGAACTTCCAAGTCTGGTTGCCAAGATGGCCACCTGGAAGCTGAGAGATCAAAGCTCCAAGTGCTTTTGCTGACAAGTGCGGGTGAGATTTGCAGATGAGCAAAAGCCTCCTTGTGAGCAACCTGGCCCAGCTGTCCCCCCGGAACAGATAACAGACCGGTGCTCTGCTGGGGCAGGGTGGACAAGCTGTCTTCTGAATGAGAAGGACCTCACCTAAGCAGCAGATTATTAGCTGTTTTGTCCTATT
This sequence comes from Chaetura pelagica, assembly GCF_000747805.2. NCBI lineage: Eukaryota > Metazoa > Chordata > Aves > Apodiformes > Apodidae > Chaetura > Chaetura pelagica. The sequence goes on along the minus strand of NW_009952963.1, from coordinate 823,187 downwards.
TTCTGAGTGGAAGTTGACTCATGAACCCAAGAATGCTGTTCCCAGAACAGTTTTTTCAGTGCTGCTGCATTCTTGGTGGGGGGGTTTAAAGCGTTTGCTTTGGATAATTGAGGCTTCCAATAGAAGATCATGTCATCAATACTTTCCCGAGCAGCTCTCCACTGACCAGCTGCTTTGCCTTTGCTGACTTTCTCTGGTTTTTTTAGATATGAATGTGACCTGCTTATACAATGGTCCACGAGAGCTCCCTTTGGATGAAATGTGTCCCCTTCACTAGTTAAGCCATCTCAAGACATAGTTTTCAGAGCTGCTTCTTGCCTTGTTCATGGCAGTGTGTCTTTCACACTTCTTTTCCATTGGTGCAAACCACCATAACTTGGTTGTCTCCAGCAATGCTGCTTAAGCTCACACTAGCAGAGGAGCTGTAATTTTAGCTGGTTGGCTGCATAATGCAGCCACACTAGTCATTGTGGCAAACACACTGTATAATGTAATTTCCTGTTTTGAGAATTATCTCCCAGATTTTCATATGGTCTGAGAGACTCCTGTCTACATTGTTCTTCTGCAAAGGATATGTGCAGTATGGGGCCAAGGTGACACAATCAGGATCTCCTCAGTGTAGTGTCTGAGTGGGGCCTCTGAATAATAACCAGATTACTATCTCCAACTTATCCTAAACATGCCTGCCTCCTTTTACAGTTTTTTTGTTACAAAGTATTGTTGCCAGGATGGATTTATGCTGGGCCATTTCCCACTCCAGCTGCGTCATTACAATCATTGTCATGAGAACACAAAAGCAGAGACTGAATGCCTTCTGCCTTCCGAAAAATATATTTGTCCTATTGCACTGTTGTGACCTTTGGAGTACCATGTGGCTTGATCTGCTAGTGGCTACTAAAATGAAGACTTCCTGATGCTTGATTACTAGGGATCCTCAAAGGCCAAAGTGACTCCTTGTTGTCTCAAATAATCTGGCTAGAATAAACAAAGTAAAATTGCCAACCGAAGAACAATTCCTAGAGGACAGTAGTCAAGACATATCCCTACAGCAGTTTAGACCTAAATAAATATTTTTTTGTTCTTTCACTGAGTCTGATGCCCACCCCCTTTTTCCATGCATAGATGTTATCTGTCCACTAGAAGGCACTGTTGTACAGTGGACAGAGGGGGTGAGTACAGTCAGTAGACTCTCAAGTGACATCAGGAAAGTCTATTCCCCTTTGAGTGCCTCAGTTTCCCCATTTGGAAAATGGTTAATATTTCGAGAAATGCTCACCACTGTGACCTAGAGCAATTGGATGTTATTAAACAATTAAGGCAACCATATGCTTTCTTTAGGAAACCAAGATCAAACCAGATGCCTTCAGGCTCCTCCGCATGACACAGAGACAGAAGGTGAACAGACTGTTTCTTCATTATTCCATTGGTTTCTCATTTTTTTGTGTCCTGCCCTCACCTCCAGCCTCCCATACCATTTTGCCATGGGGCTTCAAAGAGAACAACTGCTCATTCAGAGGGGCATGTGCTAATTTTACAAGCTCTAGCATTCTGCATGTGAGGTCAATACAGAGCCCTTCCTCATTGAACCTTAGGGGGCCTATAGAAAAGCTGGAGAGGTACTTTGGACAAGGGCATGGAATGATAGCACAAGGGGTAATGGCTTTAAACTGGAAGAGAGGAGATTTATGATAGACGTTAGGAAGAAATTATTCACTGTGAGGGTGGTGAGACACTGGAACACGTTGCCCAGGGAAGCTGTGGAAGCCCCATCTCTGGGAGGGTTCAAAGGCAGGTTGGATGGGGCTTGGAGCAACCTGATCTAATGGGAGGTGTCCCTGCCCATGCAGGGGGTTGGGACTGGATGATCTTTAAGGTCCTTTCCCCCCCAAACCAGTCTGGGATTCCATGGTTTACCTTCCTCAGACACTAAATCCAGAAGAGCAGCCTGCATTGTCTAACCCCATCTGTCATTTTGATACTAGTCAGGGACCGCTTTTCACAGCAGTGGTTAGATATGGTGCTGATTGTGTGTGGTGGATCTGTTAGCAGTCAGGTTTCCTCTTGTCAGTGTGGTGATGCTGAGACAGGGGCTTGGTGCTCCTCTGGATCTCATATGCATCTCCTTGGCTAGGTCATTGCCTTTAATTTGTTTTGTTTGCATAGCTCTGTGTGGTATACAGGGGTTTTCTCTGCTATTCCTAGAAGAAATTTAAGAGGCTATTTGAGAAGACTCATCATGCCTACTGGAGTTCTCAGCTTTGCAGAAAGAATATTAAGTGATTTCCTACCCAACTGTCCACTTAGCTGTGTTAATGGAGATGGAAGTTACGAGCTTCCTACCTGACTGTCCCTTTGAAAGTATTCTAAGAGCAGGGAAGGTCTCCCTGATGATCACTTCCATTGTGTCCAGGCTGAGCTGGAATGGGAGTGTCTTCAATTGTGTTTATAACCTCAGGGAGGAGAAAAAGCTGCTAAAGCCTCCTAATAATTTACATTCAGTTCTTCATAACATCACCCTAAACTACCATTCTCTAGCTAGCTGAGCAATGCAGTCTGCCACTGATTCCTTCATGATGGGTGAACAGGAGGCTGTGGTGCCTTTTCCTCTCTCCCCAGGGCTTGGGAGCGCAGACAATCTTCTGGAGCTGCATACCGACACTGGCATCTGCATCTATCCCTGCACTAAAGCATCCCTTTTCTTTCTGTGGTCCAGGCCTTTGGGCCTCTTCCAGGTGCTGTACTTGGCATGTTTCTCCTTCTTTTCCCTCATTGCCTTGTGTTTCTAGCCTACTAATTTCTAACTTTTTTCCAACACAAATAGGAAGGTTGAAGAGACTTGGCCCAGGCCTTACTTTGAAACCAACCTAGTGAGGAAGAAGTTCTTGCATGGGAGATATTTTAATATCTAAAATCCCCTCAGAAGCTCAAATAAATTAACAGCCTTTCTGATCCCTGTCTTCTGTGCAGTCAGGCAGTGAACAGGGACAGTCTGGTACTTTGTGCTTATCACCTCTTTGCCATTCATGACTCTGAGCTTCTGCTTGTTAGTATCATATGGAGCAGAACCAATTACTTTGGTGAATAAAAAATACTCCCTTCACCTTGCTAGCTCCACCAATCTCATCTCTTCCTTTCAGCCCTCAGGTACATTAAATATTTTGGCCTAATGAAGCTCTCTGATGTTAAAATTGCCTCAATCTCCATTACCTTCTGTGGTAGCAGATAATATTTAAAAGCTTTATGTGCCTGCAGAGTCTTCTTGTCTCTCTTTTGGGTTAATAGTTAAAAATTCATAGTTGTTTTTCAAAACCTAAATTGCTTTACTCTCTGCAAATCATTCCCTTTTCAATTCAAAATCAAACCTTTGTCTAGACTCAGTAGACTCTTGACTAATAGCTCTGGCAGATAAAGATACTAACAGTTTATCAAGATACTCACATTCTACCCCAAACTCACTCATCTCAATTTGACAAGGTGGTTTTTTTTTTCTTTTTTCAGTGGCAGAAGAGTATTTAGCTAATTGGGTTAAGGAGCCTTAGAAGTGACTTGGCTCTCCACAGAGTGTTTCTTTTTTAGTGATGCCAATTTCCTTAACAAATGTATTTCATTGTGTGGTGCATTTGATCCTCATATCCGGAACTGTATGTGAATCATGAACCACCCCAGAGTCTTCTTTCTAGTTGCCATGTTCCTGACTGCAACACTGCAGAAGGCTCCGTTGGGTTAGAAAATGCACCTCAAGATTCAGAGTCTTAGTTCCAAATGAAATGAGAGTATAAATAAAGATAAAACAATGCATCTTCTTCAAGTCCATGGATGGATTTCCCCAAGTGGCCATCACCTGCAGTGGAAACACACAGAGGTTTTAATCAAGTTTGACTGTAGAGAATGACCTTTCCCTGTACTCAGGGAGAAGTATGGTTCAGAGTAGCTCAGCAGTGATTTCCAAGCTTCTGCAGTCAAAATTTCAGCTGCATTTGCATGAGAGCTTTGGAAACATATAGGTGCCAAGCTGGGAGTTTTGAAAGCCTGACTGTCTGTCAGCATTACTAGGCCTAGACAGAAAATGTTAATAATGTATAAGAATTTCACTAGAATTATTTTATTAGAAGAAGGCTGAGAATTTTGTATCTATGTTCAGGGACTCTGATGGGGAGAGGCAAACCTAAAGGGAGCCTGAGAAGACCTTAAGGGGCAAGCTCAGTCTCCAGTGAGGAACCAGTTTTAAAGTGTTCAATTTTTGTATCTCCTCAACAGATTTACTAGTCAGAAGTTCAGAGTCCAATTTACCTTACTCCTAATCCTCTTACACATAGTATTAGAGTGACTTGGAAGTATTACATACACTTGAAATCTCTCTTTTTTACTGCCAGAATGGTATAAAGAAGCCTTAGTTACTGTAAATGTGAAAGAAACCTTCAGTCTTTATTACAGTAATAGGCTGTATAAAGGCAGTGATTACACAGTGTGGTGTTCTCACATTATGAAATCTCTACTATAATTCAAAATTGCTCTAGAGACTTAATCCTGACACAGCTGCTAGTGCTACTGTAATAGTAATGAAATAATACTTAGCATGTATAAATATTTTATTTGCATACTGAAGCATCCAAAAACTGTATTTCTCAGCCCACCAAAGAAGTTTTTTAAATGGGAAGGTTGAGGGAAAGAAAAAAATACTCTGGATCACAAAATGCTTTGGAGATAAGACAGAGCTGAGACTCCAGTTTCAGGCTGTTCTATGTCTTCATGGCAATCCTTTATTACAGGAAACTGTAGATTAAGCTTTGTTGCTTTCATATGGAGGGTACATGCTGCTGGGAACAAAAGGACTAGCTTTGGGTGGAACAACTGCTTTCTGTGATTTTATTTCAGGGTTAATATGGGCAACTTTCTTATGATTACTGATAATCAATTATGACTCGAAATAACCATGTTAAAATACACAGTCATATGTCAAATGGAAACAGACATGGCACGTGGGATTTTCTAGTGGTTTCTGATTGGAATTAAATCCAATGTTAAACAAGCTTCACACATATTCAGCTGTGGTGAATGTTCATTTTAGATGTTTTGTTTTGTTTTTGTTGTTTTCTTTTTAAAGGGAGCAGAGTGGGAAAATAGCACACGTGTTGTATTGTACTCAACTGCTTCCAGCCTGGACACACGGGCTGGGCACCAGACTAGGTCCTGGCTACCAGCAGAACAGCCATGGAGAAACCTGCCAGCTGTAGCCTTAGCCAGCAGCCAGCTTAGACCCACCAGCATTCAGAGAGACATTTTCACACTTCAGCTTTGCAGTATTGAAAACCACAAGCCTCTGAAAACATGAATCAGGCCTCCTGAAATGGAAACTGGCTTAAAAATTGTGAGATTAAAGAACATATATCTAAAATCACATCATGTTGGTTTTACATTTGCCTCCTAATTTTTTTTCCTCCTGGGTTGATGTCTTCAATCTGTCCCCTAAAACCATGACAATTATAAACTCTCTTACTTTTTTCTTGATGACATTTGACAGTCTTGTGTAGTCACATGACCCAGGGCACCCATATTGTGAGGAAGAGAAGTTTGAAACAAAATTCTGAGGGCTGTCTCCACTGACACTGAGGGGCAACTTTGGAATCGAGATATGGGGTTTTGAAGATTTTTGCTGGTGTATAATGGAAGCAAGCTAAACGTGTACATGGTCATGAGTAGGGCTTGTCCATGAGAATGAAATAAGTTTTCTAAATGCTTTCCACACATATGTATGAGTAGAGAGTTAAGGAAGACACATTCCTATGCTGTCCCTGGGTGGGACAGTAAGTGGCCAGTAAGGTCCTACAATACAGAAGTCCTGTCTCCAATTGCAGGGTGTGCAAGCTGCAGGAGGAAAGAACAACCAACACTGAACTGAAGTAGAAAGTTGTGTAATTAAGCTCTCCAGCGTTTTTCCTTTACTCTACAGATACAAATACTGACTTCTCACTCTTGTCAGCTGGGGAGAAGGTGAGCCTGGAATAGGAAAAACCATTCCTGCAGGAAAACATCATCCTTTCAGACTTTTCATGTTCAAAACTTCAGGGCAAAACAATGGAAGTCGATGGGATTGAGGTTCCCCAGTCCTCACTGTCTACTTGAGGGTAGATTTCACTTGGCTTCCCATACAAAAGATTAGGTTGCAGGAAAATAAGCAGGATACTCACCTCCTTTCACCATGTCTATAGCTTCCAGTGACACTAAAGCTTTCACAGCTAAACAGAGCCACGACTAGGAGGAAACTCACAGTGGTGCACTGGATGAGATTGCTCCTGATGTGAACTGAAGCAGCACTCAGTGCAACTAGAGCAGATGACAAAGATGAGTATTTACGATCTTCATTTTCCTCTTCTCAGGCATTTACTAATCACTGTAAATGC
>NW_009952963.1:811095-816711 GCF_000747805.2 Chaetura pelagica | reverse complement strand
AGGAATGCTTCTTCCCAGGCTGCAAGAGGCATATGTGATGTGGAGGTATGGATTCAGTGCTACTCAAGTGTTACCTTTTCAGGAGGACTCTCCAACAGGCTGTATAACTTCATCTAGCCACTGTTGTGTGTCAGAGAGGAAAGTGCTGAGGACTGTACTGGGCCTTCAGGGTCAGACATGATGTAGCCCTGAAGGCTTGTCTTCATTGCAAGGTTAGCTCTGCCATGTATATTGCCCCCAGCATGAGGTGCTCTCACACAAAAGAACTCTCCACTCTAATGTAGCCATTATATTAATTCAAAGGGTCTGATCTAAGATGAGATGTTAGTGTTTGGTTAATGCACCTCACCAGCCATAACACAGCTGCTGTCATCTGGACTACATCCGGGCCCTTTTGCAGCTTCTCTTTAGTGTGGTATATTCTCCTACAGGTGACTGGGAAAGAATCAGTGGAGCAGCTCAGCAGGGCAAAGAGTTAAGGCATTTGTCAGACAAGTGACTTGAGATTCCTTAGCTGAAACATTATTAGTTGATGTAACTGCTCATCCTTTTGGCTCAGGAGTAGTAAACTGAGGGTAGGCAAATTAACTGCACAATGCAGTTATTGCAGGTATTGCTTTAAAAATCTTCCTTGAAGAAGCAATGACCGGTGAAAACCTCACTGTCTTTTTAAAAGGCATTTTCCTATTCCGTGGAGGATCAGCAAACCATGCCGTTGGCATTGGATGAGGAGGAATCTCAAGATACAAAAGGTTTGTAAGATGTGGTGTTGGTCTAAGGGTATCATCTGCATCTGATTCCAGGTCAGAGTTGAACTCTTGGAGTAATTCAATGTGAAAAATTTTGCTCTGAAAAGTGAGGAGTAGAGGAGATGGGAGTCCCAGGGTGGAGATGCTGCTAACACCCAGCAATAACCAGTTACCCTGCTTGGCAACCCCCTTGCTGGTCTAGGTAAATGGAAATGACTTCATTATTTGTTTGTCCCTTGTCCTAGTGCCTTTTATTTTTAAGCCTGCATAACGAAAACCACAGCCCCTGGGGAACTTAACGAGGGTCTAAGTGGCACCAACGCTCCCCGTTAACAATGGGCTTTTGTTGTTCACACTTTCCCTATCAGAGTGTCCCGGAGGAACGTCCTTGCTTAGGAGACTATATTGTGATGTTATGACCTCAGAGAGGGGTGGGAGAGGAAGGGAGGGTTCAGGTGTATCTTTAACTGACTTGAATAACTTTCTTCTAGTTGTGTTTTCTTCCCACCAGGATCTTTAATAACTCCTCTGAGGGGGCTGCCGCTGTGCTATAAATACAGCCGCATTATCACTTGGCTGCATTGTGTGCGAGCGCTCATTTTCTGTGCTGGGTTTGAACTTGTTGACTTTTGTGGTTGGTGTCAGGAAATGTTGGGTGGGAAAGGATTAAAGAGGCTATTGATGTGACTCGGAATCTCAGGCCAGGAAGACTGGTTGTATCATCTTAGATCTAGAGACTGTGGTGTTGATATTCAGCTTGGGCTTTTTTTATGGAGTCGCTTTAGTCAGATCCCTGTTTCTCCCTCCCACCTCCCCCATCACAAGCACACTGACTCCAGCACTCTAGGCTGTAGTCTCCAAGGAGGAAGTAGACCCTGTAGGCGAATTTCCTGGTATTATGCCATTTTAACAACCTCTCTCTTGATTTAGGTGTTGCAGGCTGGCTAAGAATATTCCCTGACACTTGAAAGAGACCTTTATTGTTTTCTTAATTTGTGAAGAATTGCCCTTTTTTTTTTTTTTTCCCCCCCTCCAAACTTTTCTTTGTAGGGTCAGACTGGAGCCATGTTATTGTTGTTAAATTTAGATCTGAGACTATATTAAGTCCTCTGGCAGTCTGCCCTAGCGCTTTCACTTCTTAAAACAGGAAGGCAGGCCTTGGCCTACTTGTGCTCATGTACTTAAAACGGGTGAGAAGATGACTTTTTACACTGCTGAGAAATAAATATAAAGCTGCATGGTGTATATACAACAGCAGTTCTGCTGGAGCCAAGAGAGAATTTCAAAGGTATAAGCTAAGCCTCATAGTTCTTCAACAGGAATTATATGCATAGGTGCCTTTTTGGAAATTGTCCCCAAAATAATACTGACATGTGAAAAACTCTGTGTTATGTGCAGTGCAGATTCAGCAGTGTAGGCTGGCCATGGCTAACTTTGAAAGGCAGTAGGCATGTAAGAGAGCAAGCATGGTAAAGGCTGGAGTGATTGATGAGGTATAGCATGTTTACCAGGGATATCAGCTCCTCCCCAAGGTGCTGCATGCATTTGGTGCAAGAGTTCTCTTTCAAAGCATTGTGGAGGGTCTCATTAAAGGGGTGCCCACCGTGACAAATAGGTGAAACAATTCCAAACTGGTTATTTAAAAAAGAAATGTTCAAAGTGCAGAAAAGTCCCTGAAGTTCTGTCTGACTTTGCCAGTGAATTAATGTGTGACTTTAAATTGTTAAGGATATGCCTCTGCTCATCTGATGGTGATGTTTGATGCCCAGATCAGAACCATCAATATTGGTCTGTCCTCTTACCTGAACATTCAGATGGAAGTACCATGCTCATGATCCTATTTCTGTGATTTTCCTTGTGTGTCAGGAATAATATCCCATAATTCTGTTTGACAAATTGCATTAGGATTCTTTTCCTGGTCAATGTGGAGCAGCTGTGGGAAGTAATCAGAAGACTATCAGCACCTGAGTGATCGTTTCTTCATTCTCAAACCAAAGCAGATATATTCCATGATGAGTAAAACATTGTCAAACTTCTAAGTAATTCTCTCTTAACCAGCTAAGCTAGTCCAGACTGAAGCACTTCCACACCAGAGGATGTGTTTTATAGTAAATTATATGTTATATACAGCTGAAAGACCTCTTTGTCCCAAGAAGAGTGTGACCTTCGGGAGTCTGTGTTTCTACTTGCATTATGTTCCTATCTGTGGGGGTGCAAAAGAACCTGGTTCAGCCTCTCCTCCACAGGACTATGTTCCCAGGTAAAATTGTAATTTGCTGTGCATCCTGTACATGAACTCTGCAGATAACTGCCTTTTCCACTTAATGTAGGAGCCTTTATCTTGGAGCTACCTTCCTTCAGGTGGCTGAGTTGGTGGGGGATAAAAGGCAAGGAGACTTTTGGCTGAAAAAGTCACCTCTACAGGGAGGTGTTGAGCTGACTTTTGGCTGCAGCAAGTACTGATGTGTTTTTCTTCTGATTCTCTCTTCACTGTGTTTTAGGCCAGTTTAACTACAGATATCTGCACAGGAGGTGCAAATAATCACCAAATGAAGCAAGAGGTCAGGATGAAGTCCTACTAGTGAGATCTGCATTGTACTTGAATGCAGGGCACTCAGGTCTGGCATTTGTGTTTTCCTTGTAGGCAGCTTCAGCTCAGAATTAGGCTGTTCACAGAGTTCAGGATCCACCTAGTTTGCTGAGAGACAGCACTGGAATATCCTTTTAGGAAGGACCCAGGTCATCTTAGAGTTTACCTGTGGGCAGAAGGAATAGGCAGAGAGGCTGGCAGGTAGAGCACTCTGTTTGCTGCTGAATAAGCTGTTTTTCCTTTTGGTTACTGGAGATTCTTTTGTGTACCTGATGATAAAAGCTCTTGTTTTCTCTGAATTCAGTTTTATTGCTAGCTTCTGGTTAATGGAATCACCAGATTCCTTAGCTGAGAAGTTGCTCAGCTCAAGATGGCATGTATTTTGAAGACACAGAAACAGAGATAATGTGGATGAAGGTCTTCTGTTAGTGGCGAGGTTGGTGGAGAATGTGTAGCTCATCTCTTCCTTTTAGGAAGAAAGTTTACAACATACCTGCTTCTGATGGAAGGTAGAAAAGGAGACAGAAGCGTGAAGGAGAACAGTTAGGTAACATAACTGATAAATCTCAATATTCCATTTCAAGTCTCAGAATATTTCGTGTCGTGTTGTTTGCTGCTTGTTTTTAACCAGCCTCCGATGTGCCCCATTGATTTCATTATGCAGCAATGTTGGTGTCTAAAATCAAACTTCCTACGTTATTTTCGTGCATCTCAAGGAAAGTAACCTGGCTTCTAAGATTCCCATGGAAGGCAGTAAGGGGGGAATGCTCAACACTTCAGGAGTAATTACTAACTCAGATTACGAAGTCTGACTTTGTAATGTTTGTCATCCGGGCTTTTGAAAACTCTGCCTCTCAGCATTTTGTGTGGAAACAGATTAAAATATCTGTCCATGTTTGTGAAGAACAACTTGAAAACATAGTCCCTAAAACTAAAATTGTAGGAAAGGGCAAAAGCACAAATACATTAATAACTTTAATTTTTCTCTTTTATTTTGACCTCTCATAATTTTTGTGTACACTTGATTTTTGCCTTTTATGAGGCATGGCACAGCCAGAGTGAAAGGCAATATTGCAGCACCAGCAGTTTCTTCCTTTATGAAACGGTGGCTAAATGAGAAGAAATTGTTTGGGTGGGCTAGAGGTCTGTGCTCCCCTCTAGTTTTGACTTTCCCTGTGCCATTTCTGTAGCTAATCCTTCCTATCAACAGACAGCTAGGAGCCAGCAGCCCATTGAGAAGGGAACTAGACTGAGCACAGGCTGCTGAGAGGAGTAGAAACTGTTCCTTCGAGGGCTCTATAGATTTTTAGGTTTTTTTTCCTGTGTAAAAGCATTCTTGCTCTGATATATATATATATATATGGTGGGGGTGAGGGGCCACAAACTGCAATAAAAATATCTCTGTGCTTCACTGAGGCACTTTCTACCTTTTCATAATTCAGGAGTCTGTCAATCAGAGCTGACAAAGGAGGGTGTGTGATGATGTATGTGGGGAGGGCTAAGGGCAGCAGAGACAGCAAAATACCACTGTCCTCCAGATTGCTGACAGTCCTAATTCTACCACTGTAAAGGGGCAGGCAGGAGCAATGACCCCGTTTTTGTGGAAATACAAATTACTGGATTCATGTGAGGAGCAGGATTCTCCTGGAAGGGTTCACATTGTGTGTAGAGAAGGACAGCTTTCTGGGTACCAACTCAGACTCATGGGCTGTACCCTGCGTGTTCATTGACACACTTGTACATGGTGCAGAGCTGAATGGTTTGCTTTGTTATCAGAGAAGAGGTCAGCATGAGCTCCTACAGTACATGGGAAGACCTTGCTCTGGAGAAGGGTTTTCTTATTACTACCTTTCTTTGAAGCTGGCTGTACAGAACCGAATTAGAACACTTCCAAGACCCACCTCTTTAACAGTATTTCAGCTCTTCTGATTTTATTTCAGTTGAAATATAGGATAAATTCACAAGGTTGGGCAGTCATTTCAGAAGACCCTAAATAGTCCAGGTGTTTGACAAGGGGTGCTAAGGGCAAGGCGAGGCTTTGCAAGAAGGCAGCAGGGTCTGGAAGATTGCTGGAATTTTTCAGTAATAATGAAACCTTGAAGAAAAAAGTAGTTGAGGTCTTTAGCTGAAGTGCCATTCCTTCTCTTCTAGGAAGGCTTGTAGCAGGGGGGAAAGAGGAAAGATGGTATTAAAATACTATTCACTTCCAGAGGAAACCTTGTAATGTTGCTGAATCTGCTCAGTTTTATTTGTTTGGGGATCTTTTTTTTCTGTTTT
>NW_009952963.1:736732-810895 GCF_000747805.2 Chaetura pelagica | reverse complement strand
TTTTTTTTTTTTTTTTTTTTTTTTTCCCAAACCAATACAGCATTCCTTAGTTTTGAGCAGTTCTTCACCTGAAAGGAAAACGTCTGTCCAGAGCTAAGAGTCTTTTCACTGGGACCAGTCCTGCCTGCTCTTATCTTCTGGCTCCTGCAGCAGAGCCAATGATAAACCAGGGACTCAGAATTCCTTCGTTTGCACAATCTCTGTGACAAACACTTCGATGAGCAACAGAAATCCTGAAAGACTGTAAAAAGCTCAGGCTTTCTGGTTCTCTGAGTCCCCAAATAGATTTAGGATTGGTTTACCTGAACTAACTTTGTGGGGTGGGGGAAGGTGACTAGATGGAAAGGCTATTTCTTTTTGTATACAGGATCTGAAGTTCCCCACATCCATTTTCTAATAATTTTGCTCCTTTATCTTTAATTTCTCCTGACCCCTACTTCCTGAGTGGCTGGTGCCTTCTGTCTCAGTATCGTGGGGTGCTCTGGAATGACATGCAGCCTGCATTACTGTTGTTATCTTGCCTTGAAGCCTGCAAGTTTGCAAGGCAGAACACTCAGTTATTTAGTGCCTTCCTTCCAGAGACAGAAGGTGTGCAATCTGTGATTGTTTTGGTTTTTTGTTGTGTGTTGTTTTTTGTGGTTTTTTTTCTGCTTCCTCATACATACTTTTAACTTAGTGCCTTCTTGTTTATCCTCTTCTTTACCCTCTGGCCCTATTTCTGCATTGTCTGACCAGATAACAAACTCCTCCAAGCAGTGGTTTTCTCTGCCTTCGTACAGCTCTGAAAGCAGTAAAGCATCCTCAGTACAAGTTTTTGCCTCTGTCCCTCTGCTGCTTACCAGACAGTGGGCCTTGCCCACCTGACCAGGTCATGGCATGTTGTTGCAGTATTCTGAGCAAGGTGTTGCAATTCAATGGCAATCTTAGCTTTTTATTTGCATGTGATTGTGCTGGTTTCCAAATAGACTGTAAATCAATCGGTTTTCGAGCCTGGCCTGTGGATGTTGCCTGAACAAACAGCCTCTGACTCTGTGTGTTAGAGCACACCTGTCTCATCAAACACAGAGGTTTGCTTTCTGTGGAGCCCAAGTCTCTTATCCATGTCCCTTCCCCGGAAGAGACAGGTGTCTCCTGGCTGCAAAACCCTTCCACACCCCTGTCCCTCACTCAGCCGGCACCGCTGTCCGTTATCAGCCCACTGGGTGGACTGGCTCATTAAGCAGGGGGTGTGCTTGGGAGCAGAGGAAGGAAGGTAGAGTCAGAGATACTGAGACACGGTTGAAAAGCCCAGATCAGTGGACAAGATGTCTGAGGCATATGATGCTTATCTGCTGGAGTGGGTGGAGGAGGAAAGGGCATCCCTTATCTCTTTTCTAGTTCCCAGCCCTCTCTGGCTGCTTAAGGAGGCTCGCTGGAGTCTTCCCACATTCCTGTATGTTTGAGTTCCTGCTAGACAGGAAACGGCTGCTGCTCCAACATCCATTACATCTCAGCTGGTAGTGTCATTTACAGTTGGATTCCCAGAATCCCCCAGGGTTTGGGGTGGAGTGGCAGGAGTGGGGGGAGCAGAGGGGTGGAGGGGACAGCAGTGCTTGTTCACTGACCCCCGTGCGAAAATATCTCCCTGGGAAAAAAACCAAAAACATCTAAACTTGCCTAATTTCTTGAGCAGTTGGTGAGCCTGGCTTGTGGCATTTAGGCACTTTAGGAAATAAAAGTGACCCTTTGTAAAGATTAGGAAAGTTGCAATATGCCTAAGCCTGTATATAATAGACCTCTTAAAACAAAACAAAACAAACCCAAAACCTAGCCCTGCAACCACATTGACAGTAGCTTGTTAGCAGATAGAACACGGCTTATTAGGGTTAGCCCTGATTAGCAAGGCCCTGCTGGGAGACTAGATCAAGAAAAAAGCCACAGGAATTGGTTTAGTGTGTGCAGATTCAGGGGGCTTTCAACCTCCATTCCCAGGTAATGCTTATTGACAAAAGTTGCCAGCTAAAGAGAGAGAACCCCATGGCATGACCCCACTTCCAGCTTTCTGCAGCAGAACCAGGCTGGTGTCCCAGCACAGTGGTGGTGAGGGCAGTGCACCAGGCAGCCTCAGATCTTCCAGAACATCTGATTTCTGTGGTTTTGGTTAGCAGTGGTGCAAATGTGGCATGCGTTGCAAAGATGCTTTTGACCAGAATTTTGGTTCCCATTTTTCTTTGGTTGGTATACAAAGGCATTCTCACTTCCTGCAGGGATCTGATGTGTATTTGTGACGATGTTGTGCATTTTTAAACAGCTACTGCTGCTATTTCTGCCCCAAATTCTCTGCTGTGCCTTAGCAGAATATAAAAATTCTCTCTTTCACTTTCATTAAATAGTACAAAAAGGTAATTATTATTCAACATTGTAGGGTGAGGCAAACTGTTCCGGTGTTATTTTATGTCTCAAAGTGACCTGGTAATGCAGCATTTAGAGGTAAGATTTCTACTTGTGCAGATGCTCTTGTGCATTCATTTGGTGATAGGTGCAGTGAGGTACTGAAGGCTACAGAATTAGCAAAAAGACAGAGCTACAGGTGCCACTGAAAGTGAGATATCACCTGAGCTGCAAACATGGCTTGGGGCCTTTTAGATCTGACCTTCAGGCACTTTGAAAACTGAAACTCCTGATAATGACTGTGGTGGTAGTGTTATAAGAATGTTTTCTAAATTAAGGTGTGTGTTTCTTGATTTGTTTAGGTCAGTAGAGTGTTTGCTGCTGAAGATAGTATTAATGGCATGCTAGGATGGTAATTGTTCAGTGTTTTGATTTTTTTTTTAATGTTGATATTTATCACAGTTGTCTAGTTAATGGGATAAAAATAGATTTCTTCTTTCTTCCTTCCCCAGAATTCTGGAATCTTTTCCTCCTGACCATGTTCCACTTCTAACACTGTTCTGTAAAGTATGGTACTTATTATTTCTAAAAACTGTTACAGGCGCTCAGAGTAAATTTCACCTTTCACTTGGGAAACATTCATCATCTGCACTGTGATTATTAGAAGAAGAAAATCTTCAAAGGGTCTAGAAGCCTCCCAGGAAATGAGAGTCTTCAAACATTGTGTTATAATCTCTTTGCATCGATACAATCTTCTTTAAGTTAGCAGGGTTACTAATTCTTGATTTTGCTGATGATGATTGGTATCAACTATATGCTAATGTGAACCCATTGCGTGTAGAAAACTGAGTGGAAACCTTGTTGTCTTGCTATGGTGTTACTCATTGTGTTGTTCTCTACTTCTCAGCCATTCTCCAAGTCTTTTGGTTTGTGTGAGTTCAGTCTGAGTTGGCAGAGCAAGGAGCTGATAACTTGTGTTTTGAGATCATTATCTGGTATTTCAAATACAGTTTCTCTTGAATCAGTTCTGTGTGACTTGATAGATGAAGACCCTTCCACAACTTGTACCAGGCTAGCTTCTGCCTGCTGTGACTTAAACCTGTGATAAGTTGAACCAATGTTAGTGCACAGGTTTTCTATCTTAGGGCTACAATCCCACTGAGGTATTTCAGCTTCATTGATCATGGGTAAGAAGGATCCTGTCCAGCACGATGCAGTACTTGGACAGGATAACTAACCTTCAACACATCTTACACTTCTGTTCTTTTTTTTTCCCATTTGTGTCCTTTGCACCTCACTGTGGGCTTGTGTAACACCCAGTACAGTACGTTTTGACATCACATGAAGGTCCAAGGTGCTAGTGATACATAAATCAATACCAACAGTAAGTGCCTTAAAATTGAATCTGTTACAGAACAAGGGTGTTGCCTGTAAGCTGAGTTACTGTGCTGTGTGTGAAGAGACTGCTGTTAACTGCTAGGAAATGCATCTGCTTCCCCTGTCCCTAGAAATGCTGCCCATAAGATTCTGCCTCAGAAAAAAAGAACTGAGAGTCTGCAAGCAGAGAGAATCCAAGCATTTTCCTGAGCAAAGCTTGGCTCAGTTGAGTATTTTAGTACCTTAATACTGTCACTTGCAACAAGTTGTGACCAGTGACCTGCAAGTAGACAACATCCAGCAGCTTTAGTACCAGATGTCATCTGTTTCCCACTGCAGATGATGGAGGGTCAATGCACATTTAAAACCATAACCATGTGGATTTTAAACTGTATTCTTCAAACAGATGTACTGGCTCCCCAGTAACACAGGGGAGCTGCAGAGTGGGCCACATGGAATGAATTGGTTTGGTAAGCACAAGAATAGAGTCTTTGAACAGCTCCACTTTCTCTTTCATTTTTCCTTGCAGTTTTACTCTTCAGACAGATGAAATCATTAAGCAAGTCCTGAGCAGAGCTCCATGGTATATCTCTGCAGATATGATGCAGTGCCAGGTTCTATGGACTCTTTTTTTGTTTGTGTGTTTTAATCCTTTGGGATGGGCTATTTAAAATTGTGTTCTCTATTTTAATGGCTTGCTGTGTTTTTTGTCCCAGTATTTGAAATTAACTTCACATTCTGACACAAATTTCGAATGAGTGTTGTGAGACCTTTTCACCTGGAGATTTAATATATTTGCAGATGTGTTGCATTCTTCCGTGGTCATGGGTCACTTCTTAACCTGTTTGAAACCTATGTGAATGAGTCAGGTTATTTGCCCAGTCCTCATGAATAAAAACTGAGTATCTTGGGTCTTATGTTCAATTAATAATTTGTAATGGCTATATCTGTGTGCAGGGGACACTTATGGCCTGTACATTTTTATTTGTTTCTTCTCTTTTTTTTTTTTTAAAATAGCAATAAAATCCTTCCTGAAATGTGGTTAAATGTATAAATTGGCCTAAATTGGCTTTTCTTACACACAGATTGAGAACCCTGTTGGAAGGTGTTTGGGTAATCATGATGCTGGAACTGTCTTATAGGCAAAGCGTTAGTGGAGAAGGTCAAATAGATCTAGAATCTGAACCTCTTTTGGAACTCTGTCCCCATTGTGAAGCAGTTTCATTTTAGTTGCCATCTTGAGTACTAAATATTCCAAACTAAAGATGTGGAGTGAGACATGAAATGCAAATCCTATGTACTGAAATTTTGCAATTGGATTCCTGGTTCTGTCTGTATCAGGGAAAATCTTGAAAAAGAATATGAGGGAGGTTGGCAACTATGTCCTGTTCATCCTGCACGTGGATATAATTAACATTATATTGCACTTTTGCCCTCCCTCTGACCTTGGTGAGTTTCCAGTTCTGGAATTGCCTGGCTATTGTCTGACATTGTCCTACATCTTCAAATGCGTTCTTCCTTCCTGTGATAAGGAGAGAACTACTGAGGCTGAGTGTATGGCTCCTCCTGTGCTAATTGGCATCTTGGTCTTTGTGGAAAATCCAAAATGATATAGAACTCATTTTCAAGGCCATCTCTTTCCTACCTTAGTTCTTCAATATATTTAACCTCTCTCACATCTGCCTTCTGTCACATCCACTTCTTGATTCCTACCTTTGTCAGAATACAATTTGGCCAGAGTCACACTTCCAAGTTTTGAGTAATCTTGGATTCAGGTCTTTATGAAGGTTAAAGGATTCAAAAGCTCTTCAAAAAGAGGTCACACATCAACAAGTCAGCTGTCCAGTTCCTGCACATTTCAGTAGAGAGAGCTCTTCTGAAGAGCATCTTTTCTGCTCTCTTTTGTGCATATGTCATCTTTTTCATCACGGAGAAGTGGAGAGAGCTGCCGAGGGGGTGATTGCAAAGAGATGGGAGTATAAATGAAGAACCAAAGCCTGTATTCATTTATGATCTTGAGTTAACATTGTTACTTGGATATTACAGACTGCAATGTCCTGCAATTGCAGTGCCTGCCATTAGAGTCCTGAGCGTACCAGACTGGTTGAAAAAAATAATAATCTATCAAAATCACTCTCACAGGAAAATTAATTTCATTTGAAATGAACATTTTTCTAGAAGGCATCTTCTTCCTTCAAAAAGGAATCAATTTCCCTGTCAGAAAGCAAATTTTAAAGCTTTGAGTAAAATCTTCAGGCTTTCAGTTGGGGGTTTCCCACCACCTGGCTAAATATGTTCTGTAGCTTTTGCCATGTGTACGGTATTTTTGCAACTCTTTCTGCAAGAAAATGCATCCCTCTTTCTGGGTTTTAAATGCACACTCAATTCTACCTGTAGCACATTAGGTTTTTTGAAATACAGTTAGGCCAAGTGAGGCAATAGAAGGTTCTCACTTTTCTTCTCTTTCTGAGTGTTTGCATGAAATGCAGAGGAACTAAGTGTGCTGGGGATCCTGTTCTTCTCTGTTCAAATAGGCACTGAATTGGCACAGTGGTTTGAGAATTGTTCTTGGAGAGGGGAGTAGAGTCACGTGCCTGGAAAGAAAGTAATTAATACTATATTTTAGATTGAACTGAATGAAAGGTTTCCCTAAACACACTTGATCCTCCACTTACTTGTCACTCCTAAGGTGTTTTAATTTTAGATACTCAACATTTAATTCTAGTTGTCATAGTTAAAGTGACAGGCTCAAAACCAGAAGCAAAGTACTCGAAACAGTGAAAAAGCTGGACTCTCTGGAGGTCATTCATGTATCAGAGGGTCTAGATATCTCCTCTGGAAATAATACAAAATTTGCTATATGCCTCTTTTGTAAAAGTTTCTAATGATATATCACAGATATTTAAGTACTGGAAAATTGGCCAATTTCCATGGTATTTAGAAATATATTGTGTTGTACTATGTAAGCTAAATTGTAAGGGAAGCAGCCAATTTTCTAAATGGTTTAAAAAATTTTCAGGGCATTATCATATACACAAACCATAGTATGTCTAATAAATCTTTATGTTTATGTTATATGATTAGGAAAACACAAATGTCTAAATGTGTGTATATATTATATGCATATATATAAATGGAATATATATTGCTTTTCCTTTGCAGTTCCTTTATTTATTCAGTGAACACAGATGACCCTCCAAATACATGACAGAAGTGCAATGGTTTTTTAGTCCTTACTAATGATGTCAATCAAATAAGTAAAAAACCCCCCTGAATTT
This sequence comes from Chaetura pelagica, assembly GCF_000747805.2. NCBI lineage: Eukaryota > Metazoa > Chordata > Aves > Apodiformes > Apodidae > Chaetura > Chaetura pelagica. The sequence goes on along the minus strand of NW_009952963.1, from coordinate 803,870 downwards.
CAAGTCAAAAGTCATTGCTGACATGTTCTCAAATCAGCTGACCTCTACTTGTGCATGCACTGGGGCATGGGGATGGCTTGTCACTTCCCAGCTTTTTAAAATACAATTTCTGGAGCTGTATTGAGTAGAATATCTTTCCTGCTCATCTGGACCAGTCTTCAGGATTTTTGAGACCTTTCTGTGAAAAAGCCTGTATGTGTCTCCAAGTTGTTTTCCTGTTGTGCCTTTGCCCCTCTAGTTATATGTGCTGTGAGGATACTCAAAGGAATTTCTGAACAACTCTACTAGTAATAAACTAATACAGGCCACTATTCAGAAAGAAAGGTGTGGATATAGATTCTTCATGCTGATAGCTTAGGTAGCTTCCCAGAGTATTTACTGTGCAAACTCTTGAGTTGTTGAGTTTTATTGAACCACAGTGCTGACAAAAATGGAATCAGTGTAAACTTAAAACACATAGTCAGACAAATTTCCAAGTTATAATATCCAATCTTGCTCCATCTTGGCTTTCTTATGTGAGGAGATCTATATTGAAAGGATAGGAGTGAAGATGGAAGACTTGAGAGAGATAATTTACACTGATGAAAAAGAGGTTGTGAGCATGAGTGTCACAGTGGACACGTGGGGGTGTGAGTGAATGGCCGTTAAGGGCCTCTTAGAACTCTGCTGTGTAAAGGGTCTTCTGTCAAACTTCAAGGAGAGCTCCAGACAGTGATCAAGGACAGTATGTGTCCTTTAATTTGCCTTCTGACCCATTCCTCTTGACTCATTAATCCACAGTAATTTAGGTTTATGTCTTGTCCCCTCAAGAATTATTTTCTGCTCCCGTTCTAGGGCAGCTGTTGCAGTCTGCTATGTGAAGTGTCCGTCCTTGGTTTCATGTGGTGGAACCTTCCTTTTCCTGTTTCCTTGCCCCTTCTCTCTGGCAAAAGTAACCTGCCCCAGCAGCACAGTCTGCATGATGTTTTTAAATGTCTAATTTTTTTTTCCTCTCTGGAAGAAGCCAGCAAGCTTCAGTTCTGTGGCATTGCTCCGGTAGCATGTTGGCAGGCACATGAAGCAGATTCTTCAGTCACCCTTAACGCCAACAATGAGATTTATTATCTCCATTGCTCTTAGGGAAATTAGCCTAGGGAATTAATTTATGGTATTTTGAAATGCTGTTGTCTTATCGAGTGATTGCTTGCTTACACCCAAACTCCCTCTTACCTTTGGTCACAGGGATTGCGTGTTTAATGTGTGCTTTTAATGGGGGCAATTAAAAGGGCACAAGCAAAACACAGTCACACTCTGGGCTGTTTATGGCATTTGATCCTTGTACAGCAGGATTTCCAGCTCACCTTCTCTCTCAACATTGTATCTGGGAAAAGAGATAAATTCACAGTTAATAAAGATAAGACTGAAAAACTCCCTTTGTGAACTTGTGAGTAGCTCACAAGTTGCAGTTCAGTTTCTAACAGCAGGATGCAGCAGTATGTTGTAATTCCCTGGACTGAAAGGAGCCACTGTTGAGGGAACAAGAACTGAGGAGTATGCATATCTGGGTTTGACCATACTGGACAGAAAAATGTAAAAGGTTAAAGTCTTCTGCATTAGCCTACTCTAGATAAAGTCCTTTAATTTCCCACAGTATGCAGTGCAGCCTTTTTGTGATCCTTCAGCATTTCTGTATGTAATGGTGCTCTTGGCAGGGAGGACTGTTGTGGGCACATTGCTTATCCAAGCATCCAAGATGGTGTTGAAGATGGAGTGGTGACCCTTGCCCTTCAGTCTCCTACATTATTCATATTTGTATTATGATTAATTAATGATTTATGGAGCCCATTTTGCAAACCACAAACTCATTTACGGCCATGTGGATGTAAAACACACACAGGTGCTTACCCTGTGCAGAAAGGCAGTCACATTGGAGATGGAAACTGGCATTCGTTACAAAAATGTTCAAGAACTATTTAGACAGAAAGCAGAACCCTGTATCATACAGAATCACAGAATCTTGGAAACTTAGGGGTTGGAAGGGACCTCAGAAGATCATCCAGTCCAACCCCCCTGTCAGAGCAGGAACACCCAGAGCACATCACACAGGAACATGTACAGGGAGGTTCTGAATGTCTCCAGCAAAGGAGACTCCACAACCTCTCTGGGCAGCCTGTTCCAGTGCCCTGTCACTCATCCCAGGGAGTCGGAGGAGGATCATGAATAAGTAGAATGTATTATTCTGACTTGTATTTAAACATCAGCTTTGTCCTCCAGAAGCACTGTGGTGCCTGTTAATATAGTTTGACTCAGACTCTTTACTGAGGAAAGTGGCATCACGTCAAGTGAATATTCTCCCTGCAGGGATTTTCATCGCCAGTACCTGGCCAAGATGTTGAGAGGGTTATTTCATCATGGTAATGGAGATATATGTGCAAGATACAGTGCTTTTCTAATATGAAACTAGACACCCACAGTTCAACAGGTATCTTGGGGTTTTGTATCTACCCACGTATCTAGAGGTCCCCAAAAGGCTTGTTTTCCCACAGTTTCTGCACCATATGCAATAGCTCTCAAGTGATTCTCTCCTTTCATCCCAGCTCATGCTTACAGTTCTTTTCCATGGAAAGGTGCTTCAGGAGCACTTGTTGAACTTGTTGTCTCTTTTAATCATAACTCATAGCTGGTCAGACATGTTTAATATGCCAGTCTGTTTTTAAGGGTTTTTTTATTACCTATCACTGTCACATGATAGCATTAAACAAAGTTAAATTAAAAATCCAGCTTATACTAGAAAACATGTGGTATCAGGGACTCTGAAGGGGTGACTGTCACTTGTGCTTCATACAAACAGGCTGTATCTGTGTAATTTTAGAGCTGGACAAAATGTACTGGTCAGTCTTTTCACCATAAACATAAACAGTAGTTCTGAGATCTTCATGTATCAGGGTATTAGGATAAACATCCTTGGCTGTATTTAAACCTCCATCTTCCTCTCTGAATCAGATAACACAGTGACAATTGCGTGTGGGGTTTTTGTTTGTTTATTTTTATTTTGGGGCATGGAGCACTCCTACTAGGTTGGATTATGATGGAATATCTCAGTCACTGGCATATCACATGCAGGTTACATCAGTGCAGCTGAAAGCACTCTCTGTAGTTTTGCCACACAGGTTTACCTCCATGCCCATAAAACCACATACACCAGGGACCTCATCAATGCAAATACACTCAAGAGCAGCTAATGAGGATTTTAATTTAGCTTTAAATGCCTTTGGTGCTGGGTAGGCCTTTACGGCACCAGACGGGGAAATCTTCGAAGCTCTGGCGGCTTTCACCATAAATGTCACTGCACCATATTTATTATTTGTTTTAGCTGCATTTCTAATGACCAAAAGCTCATTTCTCAGATTACACCGATGCTGTGTGTTACTTACCAGCACCTTGGTTTGTTTAAAATACAGTGCAAAATGCAGGAGTTGGCCAGGAATAATTTTCCCTTATGGTACTAAATGTGAAAGTGGGGGAGAACTGACAGGCGTCTCTAGAAGGATCGTGAGGGAGACCCTAGGAAGGTCCTGACTTTACTGGGTTTTATGGAGGTGTGGGCTGAGGTGTAACAGATACCTGTGATCATCTATCAGCATGAATCCTTTGGAGGACTTTCCCCAGGGTTACTTGATAAAGAACATTTTGCTCTATATAGCTGAGCCAGACTTGTAAGATTAAAGTTTGTCTTGCCAATGTTTTATAACTGCCCAAACATTTGCAGGCAACGATTACTTATTAATGTCGCTGTTATATTGAGTGTCACCTTTCGTACTAATTCCCTCAATCCTAAGTGAGTCATTATATACTTCAGAGCTGACTTCAACCTTTCTCAAAGCTAGTGTTTGCCAGACCCTGTCAATGGGAGATTTATTGCCCTGAGGTGGTATTTTCCAGCCTTGGTCCAGAGCTGGTCTCTTTTACAGCAGGGTAAGGGCAGACTTTTCATAGGCTCATAGTATTGGTGCTTGTTTGAGGTCTGAGGCACCTGTCTTCTCTTTTCTTTTTTTTTTTCTTTTTCTTTTTTTTTCCCTTCTTTTATTTCTTCATGCTTCCCCTCCTTTCCCTCCTCCCTGTCTAGCATCCCCCTTGCACCACCTTTTCTGGCTGATCACCTGCACCTTGAAATGCCCAGAAATTCTAACTTTCCATTAACCTTTTCTCCATCTGCAGTTCTTCCACAACCTCTGTCTCTTGACCATTTTTCACATTTTCAAGTTGCTGTAACCCAGTTCATCCTGTGTGGTGGAAAAATTATGTTTGGTCATATGCTGGGAGCTAGCAAAAAAGTAATCTCGGTCACCAACAGGCTATGATTTAAGGCTACAGTATCTTATATAGCATATATAACTTCTTTTAATCAGAGGGAGAAAAAAATACACCCAGAGTCCTTTTGCGCAGACCTTGAGACGCTGGTCTGTACCATCCCACATAGCACTAACTCCAGGGCACAATATGCTGAGCAGTGGTTCAGTGTGCCTTCATATCCCAGGTATTTTGTGAAGCAAAGGGCCTGCTGAGATCCATTTTTTTGCTATATTTTCCCAAGTAGTTTGGGATCTGTCGTGCAAGCTTCTAGGAGTTTGTTTGCACAGCTGGAAACCTGCATTAGCCAACATGATTCCTCCATTTATAATGTTCTACTGCCTGACATGTTTGGTAGCTTTGGTGAGGTGTCTCTCAGATCTGGCCTTTTGCTGTCAAAACTGCACCATCCTGGCAGTTTTGTGGCCAGCCTCAGCAGAGGCCAAGGATTAGCCTGTTCCTTTGAATAAGCTTTATGTGCAGACAAAATGAGGTGAAAATCCTCCTTCTGGCTTTACTTAATGGAGTTTGCAACACCTGCCTTTGCCAGGTGACAGGACTGAGTGTCCAGTAAACATGAGCAATATCCTTCTATGTCTATGCATTCAGGTACTATTAAAAGGGCTCTAGTAAGAGCCTTTGCTTGGAATCACAGCTTTCTCATCTGATTAATGCCTGGTTTCTTCACCCAAGACGTTTTACTACTTGACAACTGTTCTGAGGCTTAAATAGAGAACTAGTCAGAAGTCTCATTTTGATCGTTACAGGACTTTCAACTGCACCACAGAATCCACTTTCATGGTTTGACAGCCTGGAAGGAAATGCTGTTGGTCTGGAGTCAGGTGAATTCCTTTTGGAGTTTAGGAACGGGCCTGCAACACCAGCCAGAGTTTGGAGACCTAGAGACTTGGCAGGGAAAGCCTTCACTTCCCAGGTGTGTACATTCTGTTTGAAGCCTGAATTGAAAGCAAGTTTTTCCAGCCCATTAAAACCTCAAGAAATCTGTACCTCTGTCCCACCTTGCACCATGAAATAGTTTCCTTCCTAACACCTGTTTCAGCCCAACACAGCAGCCTGTGTGCTGACCTGTCCAGAGAGACACAGTGGGCTGGCAGGAGCCACCTCACAATACCTCAGCAGTTAACACCTCAGCTCATAGTGAAAGCAGCTGTTTTGCTCCATGCCTCATAAAACTGTGAACAAACTTTTACACATTTGTGTTGAGAGAAGGGATAGATACTTCTTATCTGCTTCTCTGCCGCATTTCAGCACAGCCCAGCAATTACGGTCAGGTCTGTCGTTATCAGGTGAGCAATAAGGAGGAGTGTGAATGGAGATAGGTGGTGGGATGGGCACTGTGGCAACAAACAAGTTATTGCAGGTTTGCTGGCGCCGTCAAGTCTGTATCGGCTCGTTTCAATGGCCATGCTGGAGCAGAGAGAGGCAGGCACCATGCTGCTCCCGGGAGAGCGCTGTGTGCTGAAGTCAGATAGCTCTCATCTGCATAGGGATGAGTAAACAGCTCACAATGTGCACATTGATTGCCAGCCCTCACTGTCGCCTGCCCTCATTTATGGTGGGGAGGTGAACTTTCACCTTGCGTTTGTTTGCCATGTCTTCCTATTTTATTTTCTCTGTCAAAAACCAAAGCAAGTCAGGAGCTGTTCAGCCAGTGCTGTAGTCTTCCTCTTCACAGTCTGTGCATCTTCACCAAAATCTTTCACATGACGGTACCAAAGTAACTCAGGAGCATCCCTCTGTGTGATGCTCTTAAAGAGGGTCTGTATGGAAACGCACCATCTTGCACAACAGAGCAAGGCTCATCTGAAGATGAGAACCTGTGTTACCAGAGGTGTAAAGAGAGAATTCAACTTGAATTGAAGTCTGAGGTTGGATTTGAAAATCTAGATATTAGAACTGTGTTTTTTTCTAGTCAAATATCTTGCAGTGCAGTAACCACAGAGAAATGAGAAACATGGGAGCTTAGTATATCAAGTTGGTTTTTTGGATGTGCTGTAAGACGAGGATGTATAGAAAATAAATGGCCGAGCTGGAAGCAGAATTGTGTTCTGTGATACTGGGATAATACACTTAAAGATTGAGGGACATCAGATCACTGAATTCTCTGTTTCTTTGACAGTCTTTTTCTTGGAAGAGTAATCTCTTTTGAATTAAAACACCACAAAACTTATATTTTTAATGTCGATTAAGGATGTAACTTTTTACATTTTCAAAGACTGGCCTTTATTATCATCAACTGTTGTATATTCAGAGTTAAGTTTGCTAAGAAGATTGAATAAAAGAAGGAACTGTCATTAGAAAAGACTGAACAACAAATCTTCCAGCAGCAATGAGGTGAAAGCTACTCAGCCTATGGGGCCATGTTGGTAGGATCCAAAACCTTGGAAATGCAAAATCTTCTTATGAAATCTGGGAATGTTTGATTCTAGTTGTGATCAGTGTGAGGTAGATCCAGGTTTATTACCCAGAGCATTTCTTCATCCCAGGGGTATTACTATGTGGCAATACTGTACATGAAAAAGACATATTATTTAAAAGGAAAATAAATGCTTAACTCAGAAATAAATTACCTTTCCTTTCTTGTAGGAAATGCTTTACTAAATGGTCCTTCTAAATCTACTTTCCAGTTTCTCTGTAGACTCTAGATAATTCTGAATTTTGAATAGTTCTGACGACAGAGTTCTGACAATCTTCAGTAACTAGAAATGCTCCATTAGCTAATTGCTCAGTGACAGTGACCTTTCTGGGTAAGTCCACATGACAGCCACATAATTGCCACCTTAGTGCTTCCTGATTAACTTTATAAGCCATTTGCTATATAACTTTATTCCTCTACTAACAGCACCTTTGGCTTCATATGACTTCATGTGTCACAGCTGGTCCAGTAGGCAGACTTTGCTTGTTTAGAGTCAACAGGTAATGTCAGCCTCCTTTACAGGAAATACTTAAGAAATTCCTTCAGGAACCCAAATCAACACTACATTGATCACTGCTCTAGCAATGCTATGGTGTGTTCCTTAACCTAGCAAAGGAACACCCTGCTCATGACCTAACAATGGAGTAGACTTACACACATAGACATGAGATTAAAAAGCTATGAGCAGAAGAGGAAATGCAAGATTTGTGTTAGCCAGAGTGGTGTTGCTGTGCTGGCTGGGTGTTGCCTCAGGAGCAGGGTGTCCTGAAGTAGGAGTACAGAAGTGGCTGGCAGTATGTGAACTGTGCTTCTCCCTTGATTGCAAGTATGTGCAAGTCTCAATGTTTTTGACAGCATGTAGAGGCAGGCATTGCAGTGGGAGGGCTCTCACTGGCTGCAGGCCTCCACGTTCTAGTGCTCCCCCATAATGTTCATGCAGCTATCTGATTTGGACTCATAAGGATTTCCCATATTGGGTTAGTCCTAAGGCCCAGCTAGCCTACTATCTAAGAATGGATCTCTTGGGAGAAAATATGAAGAGACAGGACAATAATTGGTCCATCCTAGCTTCTTGAAGTTTGTAGTCAAGGTGTCAGAAGAGTTTTAATGCACATATCAATGACCGAAGTAGTGGAAAAGAAATTTAATAAACTAGGCCATGTTGGGAGGGTGGTTGGTGCTCTAGATCTTCTCAGAATTTTCCCTCTTTTTAAGCCATTATATTTCCCTTTTAACAGCATCTAGAATAAACCCCTATTTTTAAATTTTCTTACTATTTTTAATTTTGCTATGCCTGGGACCCTACTTTTATGTACAGCCAATTGATTTATGCCTAGGCCAAATATGTAAGCTATGAGATTATAGGTCTCCAAGGTTTGATAGCCTTCCCTCCTGTAGTGGACATCAAGACATGGGATAACGTTGTGGAGTCATGATATAACCCATCAGCTCTGGGTGGGCGTTTAATCACCATCAAGTGCCTGCACCTTTTGCTTCTGATCTGAAGATAACTGGGAGGTTAAATAACTGGAGCCAATCTGGATAGATATCAGAACTATGGTTTATGTGGGTGTAGCCCATAAACTTTTATGATAGTCTTAGATACCGCTTAGAGGTTTGTGGATATCTTGTCTTGGATCTTCAAGGACCTGTCTTTCTTAGGGGGAGACACTGTTACAAGTAGTTGTGTTGCAAAAGTCCTGAATAATCCCAGGTTTATACAGAAGATTTATGCTGGCTGTGGGCTTTGCTTTTGTATTTGTGGAAGTTTCAGTAGAAGCAGGAGAAAATGAATGCTGACACTTCGAAGCAGAAAAATAATCTCTTACTGCTCTTGCACTGTGCTAGTTATCATGTTGGCTCTGATGTCCTGTTCATTGCTTACAGACCCCAAAACCTTCATCTTTCAGGTGGCAGGGCTCAAAAAAGACTTAAGCACACAGGGTGCAAAGCCTAATGCAAGTTCAAGCTTCAACAAGCGTTGAATTGGAATAAACCAAGGGAGTGGGGAAAAGAAAGACTCAAAAAGACTGTTGAGGAAAAAAGACAGTTTAACTGAGCAATTTTCCTGTTGTTTCTCTTTTGATATCTTCCACTTCTGCTGTTTTTTAGGACCTCTCTCTAGTCCGGTCTTGTTCAAGCTCCTGCAAAGAGCAGGAGTTTTGTCTGTCCAGTGTAAAGCATGGTTTGACTCCTGAAAACCAGATTTTTAAGACTACTTAATTAGATGTTTCCTTTTCAGCCTAGGGCAAAGTAAGTTTCTGGTGCCATCATAAAGGCTGGTTGGGAGTAAATGTCATCCCAGTGACAAGGGAAGTATTGTGATGATACTGTTTTTTTTCTAGTTTTTACGTGTGTCTAATGTCAGGCATTTGCATAAAACAGACGTTTCATCAATGGATTGTCTGTGTCTGTGTTTCCTTACGTGGTTATGCAGTGTTGCTCCACACTCACCACTCAGAGTTATTTTAAATTTGGTGAAGGTTGATTTATGGTGAAGTGTATAATGCTATAACCAAAAGCAGCGTAGGCTCCAGGATATAAGCCTGGTGCTGTTTCCTCTGAAGTTAGCAGTAATAATCCTGATGACTGGTTGGAAAAAAGTGTGCAACTGTTCTGCCACCCCAGAGCCTTTTCCTTCTAGCAAAATTTCTGCAGACTTCAGCACAGAAAAATTGTGATCTCTCTTTGCCTTTTTTTTCCCCTTATGGGTTCTTTCTCTTTTGCTTCTTATGCCTAATTTGTTTCACTGTTCAGAATCAGAAATAGTTCTGGTAGTAAAACATATCTACTGCTGAGATGTATGGGATATTCTTGCAGCTCTTGTTCCTTTGATGTATTCTTTGAGTCCATTATGTCTTCCTTCGAGCCTGAAGAGATGTAACAAGACAGGTAATACACCAGTGAATATTTTAGCACACCACTTTGAGCACTTGGGACCAGTCTTTTCATGTTCTCAGTATCATTGTGTCATTTTCACCTAGACCACGCAGTGTCTTCAGTGCTCAGAATGATCTGAACTCTATAATAGCAACTCAGATTTTGGATGGTGAACACCTGAATCTCTGTCCCTGAGCTTCTTTGAAAATCTGCTCATGAAATCTAACCTAGGCTTCTGAGTTTCAGGTGCTGCTGAGAGAAGTGGAAATAAATGTTACTGTGTTGCCCTGAGGGAAGGTCATCTGCCTTGCATCAGAGAGCCAGATGGCCCAAGGTTTTGGTCACAGCTTATGAAGCCTTACACTTGATTGATTTTTTGATAGGATACGGTGCAGCGTGAGTCTCGCATTCTGCTGGGTCTTAAATCTCAGTCCCTCAATTCTGTTGGAACAGTGATGCCATATATATCAATGGACTTTGTCCAAAATTTTCAGACTCCCACTCATTGTCTGAGATGTTATAAGATGCAGCCTCTCCAAGTATGCATGTCTTGTGGCAGGATGGACCTGCAACAATGATGTAATATTAGTGATGGCTTTAAGAAAATGTGTTTCTGTCACACTGTCAGAGCTAAATGACATACTGTAACAGAATGACAGCAGAGGTCTGACTTACCTGAGGCTCATCTTCTTCTAGTATAAAGGCATTACTGCTTAACTTTACTGGTGACATGCTATGGCTGAAGATTTTCTCAGACATTTAATGATGAAACATTACATAAATATGTAAATGACCCAGAGAAATAAATGGACAGTGTTCTTCCTTCTAGACTTTTAAACATGCCTCTGTAGAATAATTTAACAAGACCATAAATAAGATAGAAATGACAGGAACATGAATCTATACTATTGTTTTTGCACTTGACAAGTTTATGCTTTGCTCTTTTTTTGTTTGTTTGTTTGTTTTTCTGCTACTATACTTAGCAATGTTAATTTGAATAGCACAGTGATCCTGTAGCCATTATTGTCACTGTTCCTAAGCTGCAGCTGCTAGTGCTGAGCTGACAAAGAGATCCATATGTTTAGAGTCTACACTTACCTTTGAAAAGATCTCTATAAACTGGAGCCATCAACTGTCCACACAAACTTTGGGTAAGTACAGGCAAATGTCTCTTCATTATCTTAAAACACATGGTATCAAGTTATTAGAGTGTCAACTAGAAGCTGTAACTAAGATCAAGTCCCTGTTACATGTACCAAGAATGAGTGACAGTCTAAAACCTGGAAATATCACATTTTAAAAAGGCAAAAGGCTCTTAATGCCATTTAACAGATAGGAAGACTGAGGAACAGTCACTTCCATGCTTGATATCACATAGGTTTTGTGTCAGAGCTGAAATTAGTCTGAATGTCCAGTTTAAGGCCTTAATGTAATGGCTTTCTCCTCTTGCTGGGTTTTTCCTTCTCCAGACTACTGGTGTCTTACACGCCACTCCAGCTTAGCACAGGCTGTCTCTTATTTAACTCTTTCTGACAGAATCCTCTGTGCTACTTCTGAAAGTCTCTGGGCTTGGAGCCTTGAGAAGCACATCCCTGGGGGAGGCTGGCAGGGACAGCTATGCTGGTTCCTACTGGCACTGCTTAACAAGTACTGCAAAAGGATGTAAACTGGGTGTAAATGATCTGTGAGGACACTGTGCTATATAAGTGGTGGGGACCAGAAAAAAAATGAAAAGAAAAGGGCTGGAGTTAGTATTCTCACTTAGTTGTGTCTCCTACTCCCCACCCTTATTTTGTCCCCACTGTTGGTACATTAAAAGCAGCTGCTCCTAGTTGGCTTTTACTTACTGAGATGTAACCTACACATCTATTCATGGCAGAATATTTCCTCTGGGCAGGAAATCTTTTGTAGGAAAGGTGGAATTTTAAGGGTTCTGGACTGAAAAAAGAAAGAAAGAAAGAAAAATCCTACCTGAGTGACTGAGAAATGGAAATCAGGTTAGAGAAAGCACACTCTGGGCTGGAGAGATTCTTCATGTGCTTCTGAAATCAGATTTCCTTAGAGACTGTGGCAGACATTGTGACATTGAATTACATTTTCCTTTACATTTGTATACCAAAAATAAACCCTGCCTAAGTCATTCAGTGTCTTCTTGATGGTTTAGAAGCAGTCAGAATGACAACAGCTACTGGTCAGAATTGTCAGAATCAAGCCTCATTATCAGAGCTTGCAGTACTTGACCTGGAGACCTGGCCAGGAGGAGACATTCAATAGGGTGCCAAATTCCTTTTGAATTAACATCTTGCATATAAGATTCATGCTTTGTAGAAAGATGCTCTTCCAACCCATAGATATTACCCAAATAATACTGCTGATGTGCTGGGCACTGCCAGCTCACTACTCCAAAGGCCTTAAAGGGTAATAAGGATTACAGATTCTATTAATTTAATTGTAAGAGGGGGTTTAATTGTGAGAGGGGTGAGTGAAAGAGAGTACAGCTGTCGATGCTGTAGATGTCTGAGGCTGTGGGTTTCATAGAACCCTTCTTTGAGAACAGGTTTGCATGTCACAGAGCTGTAAATTCTCCTGTCCAGGCTCACCACCCAAAGAAGTACCCAAAGAATGGTCAGTGCTCTGCTACTAGGACCAGTCCCCAAGGTTGCTGAGAGCTTGGGCTTCTTGTCCATGAGAAGTGCCTTCCTTCCTTGCTTCCTTTCTTCCTGTCTCTCATCTGTCCATCCCATCTTTCTAGATCTGATCAAGACCTGAGAAATCATCTTGATACATGTTTCCTCAAAATGGTTCATTTTTTTTCCATTGAAATCAGATTCGTTGCCAAGTTTTTAGTTAAATGTGTAGCTTATCCTTTGGGTGTGCTTGGTCCTCTAAATCAGGAGTGGAGAGTTTGGAGTAAAAACTGTATACAAAGAAGACAAATCTTGTAGCAGTGCACAGCTTATAAAAAAACCTTACTTTTTTTTTTTAAACCAATCATCTGCTTTTTATGGTTTTGTTTTGTTATGGGTTTGTTTTGGTTTGGTTTTTTACATCAAAAAATAAACTATAGACAGAGCATGGGAAGCAGTAAATCTGGGTGTGTCATTAGTGATTTTAAATTGTGTAGTGGTATGAAATTCCTCTGGGAACATATATTTTTATATACATGTCAGAGGTCTAAAAATATGTTACTAGAATAAGCCACAGTGTTAGAAAAGAGGAAGAGGGTTTTCCAGTTTGTTTTGTTCTTCTGTTTTGAAATGAATAATTGTAATCTGAATGGGAAAAAGTTTTTTAAAACAGAAAAAAATGTCACAGAAAAGGAGCCAGATTGGACTGGATGTAATGAAACTAATCAACTGGAACAGATCCGTGAAGCAATTTCTTATGTTCCTCTGGAAATAACTGGTAGTCTTTCTGTGTGCTTCAGCCAGAGTTGTGTCAAAGCCAGCAGTCCAAGGGGCAGGTGGTGGTGGTTGGGTTGGTGTCTGCTCTGCCAGCATTATGTGAATGGTTGTCCCCTGCAGGGTGAGGTGGGATCTAGACTTCCAGTGAGATAAGGTGAATGTTCAGCACTTCTGTCATGGCTTTCAAAGCCTTCACAAAGGTTGTACCAGTTCTCCACGCTACAGATGGGGCACCAAGTCTGATGCAAATGAAGGCCCAGAAGTGGTATAGTACTTAGCTGTTAAGGCCTAGACTACAACAGTTGGTCACCAGTGAATCTGGTTCAGGTCCTTCAGCCCCACTGAAGAGCTGTGGCCACAGCATTGTGTGCCATAGTGAACGCTGTGGAGTCACAGCCTTCCTTCTTGCTTTGTTACTAGCCGCTTGCAGCTCATGTGGGATGTCCCTGATGTGTGTGTGCTGACGTTCCTCCCCCTTTGAAGCACGACTGCTGGGATGGGATTTGGGCAAGGGGACAGGAGTTCCTTGCACTAGTTCTGGTGGAAAACAGGAAACGGGCAGGGTGGTGCCTCCTGTCTATGCCAAACTTAGGGCAAGCGGCTCCTTTATTCATGCTTATTGCAAAGCTTGCCCTTGATATTTATGTTTCCTTGAGGTGGAGCAGTGAGGTCCCATTTGAAGAGAAATGTGTTGAAAACGCGTGTCCACACAGGGATGCACATGCACCTTCACTCACAGAGACACAGCCCTCACTGCAGTCAGCACAAAATGGTTAGGCTTCTGTACCTCTGCAAAACTGCTCTTTATCAACTTTGGATGAATGGAAGACCACTTTTTAAAGAGAATGTTTGTGTTATTTATAATAGCCTAATCAAGTAGATCAAGAGTGCCTTTTTACTTGTGTTTTCTAATCAGAACATGCCACAAAGTCTGTTTGCTTATCTCTTAAACCTCTGCTGTCCAAACAGAACATGTGGTATCTTTGCAATGGCAAAGGTGAATTGAAGTCCTCGACTCCTGTCATCAGAGAGAGAGCTCAGGAGGATTTAGGAAAGAATGGTGCCATTCTGCTGCAGTCCATCAACTAAGAGTGCTGGAGCCACCCATGTGCTTGATGGTGGATCTGGCTGCTCTCTTAGCACTGTCAGGCAAGGCAGAGGCAAGGAGTGTGCAGTGGCAGATGTTCATTAAATCTTCTAGCATGTGATTTGCTTACACTTTATTGATGATGACTTTGTAACCTTGGATATAGTAGGGAATGTTCAGATCAGAAAGAGGAAGCAAGTCACTGACTCCACTGCCGATGGACCTTGCGTTTGCTTTAGCTTGCTGTCAGGGGTGGAGTCAATTCTTCCAACTTTTGTGCTGAGATGTCTTTTTTCTACATGTTCTGGCAATTAACCTGCTTTTCAAGAAACTGGGCTGGAACAGACCAGTTTTTTTGAGAAATGGAAAGAATTTTTTTTTTTTTTTTTTTTTTTTTTTTTTTTTTTTTTTTTTTTTTTAATGAGTGAAGAGGAAGAATCAAGCATTTACTTAATTACCTTTCAGTTATACACATTGTATCTCTATCATGTATAAATAGCATGAAGAGTTAAGCCTCCTTAGTCTTTCTCCTTCTTCAGTTCTACAGTGACTGAGTGATGACTGTGGTGACTCCCCTCAAACAAACACCTCTCCCCCCTGCACAGAGATTCTTCTCTTTCTTTTTTTGCCAAGATAAATTGTGTGTGTAAATTGGATGAGCACTGAGTCCATTAAAGGGGACACACACAAATACACACACATACACACAGAGAAGTCCCTAATTAATAGTTTTGTAACAAAGGGAATGAGAGAAGAATAATTTGAGGAAAAATAAGATCAGCTTCTCAATCTGTTACTTGGTGTGTTTGTGCATGTAGTTGTACACTAGAATAATTCCAGCTGTCCTTCCTTCTTTTAATAATGGTTCATTGCTTTCCAGTTGAGGGGCCATATTTGGACAAACATTAACCAGATCAAAGCCTAATGGATAGTTACGATGGCTCTGATTCAGCAAAGCACTTAAGCACAGTGTTTCATTGTAACTTCAATGGAACATGGTTTGACTTCAGCAAGATACAGGCATTGCTTCAGTGACAGGACAAATGACTGTACAACTTGGATGAGGGGTTGGGGTGGTGTGCTTAAAAATCAAAGGTAAAGCTAGTTCTCATTCTAAAGAATGATAATTGAATGTTCTTCCTTCAAGGTATTGCTGCTGGACTAAGCACTCCTTTGCCTTCCTTGATCTTGGTTGTACCTGTCACACAGTGCTTTAATAGCTGGAGTAGTAGAGCTGGAAGGAGTCGTGGAGACCATGGGATTTCAATCAAAAGGAAGAAGGATGGAGGAATAGCACTAGGGAAGAATGGAAGTGTGCTCATGAACCAGGGTCTCAGACCTGATTGTCAGTATTACAGTGAAGGTCCATCTGTCCCCAGAAGCTCTCTCTGACCATGCCTTACAGCAGGTGCTCAGAGAAGCAGATTAAGAAACAGGAAAAGTGCTGGAGACTCCCTCCCCTGGTATAAGCACTGAGGTGGTGAGAGTCTGGCCTGGGGACTTGTTGAGCTGGACACTGCATGTGTGTTGTAATTTTTGTAATATTTGTTTTGTGCCAGAAGCACAGCAAGGGTTCCCTTCAGACTGAGAGGATTTAGTCCTGATGCTGGAATGATTTCATAGGAGAGAAGGTTAAACTGTTCAGCAAGATATGACAAAAAGAAGCTGAAATTATTTTGGCTGAAATCCTCCTGTTGATTTCTTCCCCTTGATGGCATAAAAATCTTAGAATACAATTTTCTTCTCACCCAAGCCATTAAAGTGTAATAAATTGTGGCAGCTTCTAGGTTTTAAAATACTTTATTTTTAGTGCATGGGCTACACAGCTTTGGAAACAGTTGGAATTCCCCTTTGTGATTATAAGTGGGTTATTTATAGTAAGTCATTATTCTGATGGCAGAGCCTACATCACAGTTGAGAACTGCTGATTTGAAGGTGGGTGTGTAGTCTCATTTAAAAGTTTTGCTCTCTGTGTTTGCCATTTCATGTTTCTGTGCTTTAAACTGCTGTCATGAGTGAACAGAAGCAGTTTGTGGGCACATTGCCACTGTTGCAGAAGACAGTCTTGCTTCCCTTTAAGCACTCCCTCTGGAACTGCTTTCTGAATTGAACATCAGTATCCTCAGTATAATCACATGTATCGTGCCTGTGATGGGCCAAACTGTACAGGAGTGGAAGCCTGGAGAAAATGGAGATATCAGGGGAGGAGGGGGAGGGGAATTTAATTTCCTTTACCCTGACATTGAT
Source organism: Chaetura pelagica (assembly GCF_000747805.2). Classification (NCBI taxonomy): domain Eukaryota; kingdom Metazoa; phylum Chordata; class Aves; order Apodiformes; family Apodidae; genus Chaetura; species Chaetura pelagica. The sequence continues at coordinate 787,486 of NW_009952963.1, read as the reverse complement.
GTTGTTGTAAAGTCTCTAAAATGGCACCTTCTGGCTCAGAATTAAGCAGCCTCAATGACATGTCTCAGTTTGTCCAGACTGGTTTTCTTGTCCAGTTAAGTAGGAGAGTCTTATGCCTTTAAAGCTTCCTGGCTCCCAGGAGGAAAATGCCAAACTTGTCAGAGAAAACAAACAGTGGCTTTCCTAGCCTGTGTGTGTTCCGATTAACGAATCTATTAGGCTATAAAACCTGGGACCCCCTTTCCCGGAGAAAGAGCATACATTAGGAAGCTGTTGACAGTTCCTAAGTCTGACCCCTTGCACAATGTTGGAGACCTATCAGCAGCTCTGGGGAAGGCAGCCGGGGCCTGTTTGTTCCAGGAGGTCTCGGAGAAGTGTTTGACTCTCAGTAAATGCCAGATGCGCTGGTGGTTTAATCTGTAATGTGGGAGGCCAGAAGGAGAAAAAGGAAGAGCTGCAGCACATTCGAGTGGTTTTGTTCTTTTGGTGTAATCACAGTATGTTTGGCATTGTATTATCTTGGGCTTGGATATTATTGGTTTCCAGAAACTGAGCAGGACCCAGTTTAGCAGCAAGTTCCTGGGTGGCTTTGCTGTGTTGCTGCAGCAAGTGAGCAGAGCAGCACAGTTGGTGGCATTCTGGGCTTTGAGTTAGAAGAGAGGCAATCACCAGTGCTGGATTTAGCAAGTGCTGTGCTGATCCAAGCATTAACTTCCCAAGGAGATACAAAACCACGTTTCTGACATTTGAGGATGTACAAAATCTATTTTACAAGAAGAGAAGTGTGAAGCCCTGTATTCTTGACATGTTCCAGTGAAATCAATTATGTTGTTCTTACTTCCCCTTGCCCATTTCACTTCTGTTGCTGCTTGTTAGGGATACAGCATTTTTCTCTGGCACTATGGTATTTGTCAAGCAAAAATGCAGATAATTCCTACATTCCTCCATAAGCTGCTCAGCGTTTTTTCACGTTGAGTGTTAGGAATATTTCAGTGAGTTTCAGCTCACTGAGCTGCTCTTCGCTTGGTACGTGGTGCTTTGTCTTTTGTGGAGCAGATAGAACAGCCTGAAGTGAGGAGGTTTCAGAGCAGCAGACTTTTGTTGTAGTTCCTCCACATCCAGCTGTGCATAGAACTACCAGCCATCCAGCAGCATAGCTCACAAGGCTGGTAAAACCAGTGGTCTCTCTAACCCACCTTGTAAGTGAGTCATCCCATTTTTTGTAATTAGTAATTATGATAACAAATACATGTCAGTGAATAATGCAGGATGTATTGAAGAGTTACCGATACGTGACACAACACGTTTTGGACAAATTGCTGCAGTGAAATGAACCTATTTCTTGCTTTACCAAAATGAGGGGAAGTTGAGAAGCAGGCTTTGTGGTTCCAGCCCAGTCTCAGTCTCTCTCATTCGTTCAGTTGGGCACATTTGTCAAGGTGGGTCTCAGGGGTTCAGAGTCCAGGCTTTTTGTAGCAGGTGGCTTTTGTTCTTGATATAGCACACGCCATTTAGGTCAGTCCCTGGGAGACCTCCAAGCAGAAACACTGAAATTCACTGTAGCATGTTGTAATTTGCTGGATGAGATCTCTGTGTCTCCCGAACACAAGACTTGTTGTGAATCACAGCAGGATATTCTCTTAAAGAGCCCAGCAAAATGCTGCTGACAGTGTCACAGAGCAATGCTAATCCGACATCAGATTGGTCATGGCTCCTCAGGTTACCGTCCAGCTCTGCTGCGGAAGAGGCCTGTGACTGTGGGAATGAAGGACCTCGTGCTGTAGGGACAGAGTCAGGGCATTAGGAGGAAGAAAATCTATCCTATTCCCATCACTTCCTGAAGGGTATGTGTCAGAATGACGCACATACTCTTGCCTTTATTTGATGAGGGGGCTGGAGGGAGAGCGAGAAAGGAATGAGATGGTCTCAAGGGACACATGATTTGGCTTTGCAGGGTCACGATGCTCTAAATGTTCATTTTGAGTTGCTGAAACTGAAGAAGAAGAGAACAGGCCTTGTTGGATACACATTTATAATCTTCGTGACTGAGGAGGTCTCTTGTGGATATTTTAGACAGACCATGGATTATGGGGGGCTTCGTGATAGCTTTTCTCGGGCTCATAAACAGACCTGAAGAGTGAGACAGGAGAATCCAAGTGATGGTGGCACATGCATTCTCCCTGGATGTTTCTGGTAGGCTGAATCACAGGACACCAGGAGTAAAAGCATGAACTAACACACATTCAGTTCTGCCCTAACCTTCAGGCTGAATTGCAATGTTTCATTTAATTGTATGCCTCTGTCTTCTCCAGTCTGACTTAATATTGACACAAGAAGCTGAGCTTTAGTCTTTTGATGAGATCCTTATGATCCTCTGGTTTTCCTTCCTCTTGGGGAAACATATCTGTGAATGCTCTTAGGAAATGGGGGACCTATTGGTTAAAAAAGTCTGGGTATAGCCTGTGAGGTTCTGTACCAGCAAAACTGCAACCAGCCCACACCACCCCCCTTGGAAGATTGTCTTTTACAGGGCAGGAGGTAAGTCCAGCTTGGTGTGATCAGGGGCAGCCTGGGAAGCTCTTTAGTTTGTAGGAATGTAGGTAGATTCAGTGAATGTAGGTTTAGATTCCTGGGGACAGAGGTCTTTTGAATGTCACTGTGTTTGTGCTTTCCAGGGCAGTAACCAAAGGTGAGGCTGTGTCATAGTGAGGAAGGTGAAGGCAGTCTTGACTGACCAAAGCGGGGTCAGTTAAAATCAGTTATGTATGCATCTCAAGTTTTAACTTATGTTTTAACCATCTGTCAGATGAACAAACACCACAGTGTAGTCTTTTTTATTCTTCTGTGTGGAGCTGAATTTCTCTTCTCAGATGAGAATAGGAATAACAGTTGCACAGGGAAGGAAGAGAGTCATGAAATCAATGAGATCTTGGATTCTGTTTGCAGAGCTGTTGAGTGATTCCCTAACTGATGGAGAGTCTGGTTGAACGAAGGTGTTAACCTTGATCTTATTGCCTGCGTCCCCCTTGACATTTCAGAAGTCAACAAATTATTTGCTTTAGCTCTGGAATGATGGCTCACCCTAGGTGCTTGCTTCTCAGAATAAACCTCATCTGAGAACAAATCGGTAAGAGGCCATTGGTTTCCACAAGAGTAGATTTGTCTAAAGTGAGAAAGGAAGAACTGAATTAAAATACAAAGGGATTGTATAATCTACTACCTCCTGCAGCCTCATCTGGTGGCTTAACCTTTGATACTTACTTTATTTTTCTTAATTTCTATTTCTGTCCGCAGCATTCTCCCTGTTTCCTCCATGGCTTGGGAGAAAGCTGTGTGGGGTGGAGGTTGAACCTGTTTGCAGATGGCTTCTGCAGAAGCACTGGAGCAACGTAAAACCAGCCTCCTCCCTAATGGGTTTTAGTTTTTATGGGACTATTGTTTCACTTGGGAGCATAATTCTTTTTTGTACTTCTTTCATTGAAAGCAACTCCTATGGGTCAACACACGTGGCCTGGATGTTCAAGGTATTGTCCTGGATGTTGTGCCCAGGTGTGAATGCAGGAATTGGATTTATAGCAACTTTTTTCCACTCCTCACTGTGTTTACGTGCCACTGTTTGGTCTTGATAAATAATTTTATATCTCTGGACCTCCTTGCTTGACTGAACTCTTCTTATTGCAGGTGCTTGAGCAAAGTGAGGAACTGCCTCTTCCCCTGTACACCACCTAGCACAGCAGGTCTGCAGTTTCAGCTGGTGCCTCTAGGTGCTACCACAATACAAACAATAATCAATCACTGACCAACACCTTCAAGGCTCTTAGTGAAACCAAACACAATAAAAAAAGTCTCCCCAGGGGCCAAATCTACACGGCTATGTAAACGATTTTCTAGTGAAAGTGGTAGAAACCCTGTCTCTTGGGACATTTAAAACTGTGCTGCAGAAAGCACCAGCAGTCAGTGTGTTGGGGAATAATCATATGTTGGCAGAAGGATCAAATAAAGAGGACTTCATTATTCTGACCTCCCTATCCAGCATATGTCACTATGAGCAAAAGCACAGTGACTTAATAGATCTCTTAAAACATCTCTCTCATCTTCTGATTACTGCTGTCCTGCACTGTACATTCTCATAACCAATAAAGGGAGTACAGCCAACATGGAGCACACATTTTTAACCATCCAGAAAAAGGTTGATCTTTTTCTAGATTAGTTTTAGGTACCTATTTAGGTAGAATTTTGAATTCCTTTGTTCAAGGGTGAAAGTGTGCATTTGGAGAAGTATTAGTAACCAATTGTGGGGAGAGAATTGCATGAAATTTGAAGTGGAACATAATGCAAAAACCTTGGGGAAGAACTGCAGCTTGGTGCAGAGGGCAATGGAGGTAGGTACAGGTTGGAGAGGGTTACAAAGAACTTGTATGTAAACTGTGTACCTCCAGTTTTGGTTGTCATCTGCATTTGCTTTTTTTGTTTTTTATGTTCCCCCATTCAAAATTTCCCAGGTAGGTGAGCCCAGGCAGGAATGGAGTGAAACACCCCAATGGAATGAGACAGCATCATTCTATAGTCCATTTTATGTTCTTCCTCACTAGGCTAATTAGATGTCGCAAAGCTGCTCCATCCTGGATAGATAGTGGCTCATGACTTCCCAGACGGTGCTAATCCCCACAACAGGCATTTTTTCAAGGCAGCCCTGCAGGTGGCACAGCGAGCCTGGTGTTTCCAAGCAACCTTAGCAGTCGCTGTCTTCCCTTCCTATCATTTTACCGTGCAAAAGCAGCTCTGATGGGAAAGACTTTTAGTATGTAAAATAAATAAATAAATAAATATATAAAGGCTCAGGCTGTTTTCTCAGGCTGTTTCCAGGGCTTTGCTTTAGACAGGTGCAGAGAAACTAGATAATTTTCTTTTCGCTGCATCAAGACATTTTGGATGCTCTTACACGGCTTCCAGGCTAGAGCTGGGAAAGAATGTGCAGCCAGCCTTCTAAAAAGCACAATAACTCTTTAAGTCTTAGTTGCCGTTATGTATTCTCTGTCAGGCAGGCCTTGTTATCAGAAAATCTCCTCAGAAGCCATTGGAGTCAAGTGGAACTGATTTGGGAATTGTGAAAAAGGTGCATAGAAAAGAGCTTTGTAGCCTGTAGGGCTGCTGGGAATTCCTGCTTATTAGTCCTTGCTCTAACTTTGCTTCTCTTCATGGCCTTGGGCAAGTCACTTAACTTCTTAATCTCTGGCTCAGTTTCTCTGCCTGTGAAATAAGATAACTATTACTATCACATACCTACCTGACAGGATTTTCTTCCCTAGTAATAATTAACATTTGTCAAATACTCTTTGACTGTGTTTATTTTTATTGTAATACTTCTAGATTATATTACAATACTGACACTGTTGCTGTTGCAGATTTGAGCTCCTGTACAAGATTACACCGGAAATTAAGTAATTTTTCTAATGAGATATAAAACAACTTGTGGTTGATGTGGTTAAGCTGAGTTTAAAGCTCCTTCACAGCATGACAACAGAGTGAAGTAGCTGAAGTATTCTGGTGAATCTAAACCCAGTATCTGTGACAAAATTAACTACATGCACAGAACATTATTCATTATCTGATCTTAACTCTAACAGAAAGGTTAGTTATTTGAAGTATTTGATAAATAGGACTGAAGGTTTGAGGTTTCCCTTCCATTGCAAGAAGGTGTAAAGTGCACATCTAGAATCTGTCAGGTAGTGTGTTGGTGCACACTTAGATCCAGGATGCTTCTTGGTCCTACAGTATAGACTAGACTATAAGGAATTGAACTGAGGGTTTCTGTGTGTCTGAAAACATCTGCAAACCTAACAAATCTTCTTTTGCTTTTATTTATTTATTTTTAAACGACAATAGTTGACTAAAGGGAGTTATCTAAAAATAACATTCTTCCCCCTCTTTGTGATGGGAAAGAAATAAGGCTGAGACCTTGGCTTTATAAACCAACCTACTGTTGCTCCAGCCACTAGTCAGTAAGAATTAAAAGTCTGATTTTTATTCAGGGATGCTGTGGTTCCAATGCCTTTGTCTACCCCTAGAATGCTGCCACTTCTCTGTTCTCATCTCATCTCTGTCTGTGTAACCTTTTGGTGCCTGTCACATCCCATGGCAGTAAGTTCCACTGTTAAACAGTGGCCTGCGTAAAGAAGTGGTACCTTTGTTATTCTGAACCTGACATCTGCTACCTCCATTTGATATCCTTACATTATTTTATGGAGAAGTATTATGAAAAAACAAGAAATACTTAGTTTCTACCATGTCTAAGATTCTCATGACCTCTATCACAGGCTGCTCCTGTGCTTCTGTTCTAGGGATGAAAAAGGATAGAGGTTAGATGTGAGGAGGCAAGGAAAGTGAAGATGAAGAAGGCTGGGGTTTTGGTGTTTGTTATTTTTTTCCTCTCGGATATTGGCATGAGTTGATTCTAGATGATGATAGTAGAAGAGTGAATGATGTAGACATTTTGCAACAACTGAACTGATTTTGATTCTGTTAAGATGGACTATGTCCAAGGTTTGATTAGCATGTTTTCCCTGAACATTTCTCTGATCAAAATGTGTTGAACAATTTAAATTAGTCCAGGACAGAGACCATTTCTTGAAAATTTTTATTAAGACCTGTAAGGTGGTGCTGGGGGTGGTTACTCTGTGTTTGCAGTTTCTTGAATCTTTCTCTAGCATCTGCTACCAGCCAGTGTTGGAAGGAAAGTGTGGTTGGGATACTTTCATTTTGATCCCATGTGGCCATTATGGTGAAGAATGCTGCTGTTTGGGCCTTTTCTGAGCCAATGAAGGCTTGTCCTTGTGGCAGACCTAGCTGAGTTGTTGAAGACTATCCAGGAAAGGTGTATCATAGAATCCTAGAATCACAGAATCCTGGAATGTCAGTTTGGAAGGGACCTCAAGGATCATCTGGTCCATATAAACTACTATAGTTTATATGATGTGGCTCAGCACCCTGTCAAGCTGTGTGAGGCCTTTTAATCCAAAGTGTGATGTGTTTGTCCATTTCTGTGGTGGGAGGAGGTAGGGTGGAAAGGCAATGCCTCCTTAAATAGCTTCTCTACTTGCTGGACTCTTTAGCACCCACACACGTATAACCTGTCTAAATAACAGACAAGCAGGAATCAAATGCAAAGAGGCAGACAATCAAAAGTGACTCCTTTTAACCTGACAAAGAAAAAATTGCTAACAAAGTTCCAGGCCTGATTGAGCAAAACGCAGAAGAAATACCTTTTATTTTTTCTTTAACTCATCTTTTCCCCCCTTCCCGCCCTCTGCTCCCCTGGAGAGAAGTCTGGATGTAACACTATTGCTAGGACTAGGCCTGTGATTAAGTTCTGTTTTTCAAAGGTGATCCCAGCATGATTAAAACCAGGTGGCCCCCATGGAGCACAGCAAGGGAGCCAGATGTGCTCTGCAACTGGATTGCCATTTCCTAGCCCAGCTGCAAACATTTGATTGTCCACTCGCTCTGGGTATTACAGCCGTGACCTTCTCTCTTCCTTACCTCCCCCGTCTCCTGTCTACTTCCCCCAGTGACATTTGAGAGGAGAGAGGTCCCTTTAGACTTGTTTGTCACTGTTACAACCATCCCTTTCTCCCTTCACCTCCCCGCTCCCAGCCTTGGTTCCACACTTCCATTACTCACAGATGTTAGAGGGTAGGAGCTGACAGCGTTGGCTTTTACCTCTCTCTTGCCTTTATTTGGATTTTTTTTCCCCTCTCTGTGTTCCGGCGTGTGTGCGCTGACCCCAAAGCACTCCCAAGTCAACTGGCAGTGTCTGAATCCACTTAAAGGTGAAGGGATAAAGCAATTTTCCTCAAGATGTGGCATAAACTGTTTAGTTTTTGCTGTCTCTGAAGGCCTGTAATGAGAGGGTGGCCCTGTCCCAGAACAAGCTCCATCTCACCCTGATCTATAAAATTTGGAATAGGTTAATCTTTTCCCACAGCACTGGCCTGTCAGCCCTTTTGTGCTGAATTAGGGCTCTAATGCATGGATGGTGTCAATAATTGCCTAGTAAGCCATACTTTAAAAAAGAGTCACAATCAATCGTCCCAACATTAGGATGTCATAATGCATCAGTCCTGCATTAGGAAGTTGTAATCCATCAACTTGACATCAGAAGGGACAGTGGATGGTGGGAGCTCAGTTCAGGCCTAGGGGAAGCTGGAACTACTCCACAAGCTTTACATCACGTCTGATTTTGGTCTCAAAGGGTAATTTTGTTTTGTTTTCCCACCTGCCCTCTGCAATTTAATAGTGAATTCAATTAATAGTGAATTATTTGGAAAGAGATGGGCTGGTGATGCTAGTTTGGAAAGGTTTAGGACAATTTATAGACCAGCCCTTGCTCTATTCCATTTTAAGATTCAGCATCTCCAGATCAAACCTCAGTCTGCTTTGCAGCTCCTTTATGTAGCTTTCTCTCTGTTTTAAATTGGAAAGCTCTGTCTTTTCTGTTCTGCAACAGTCTTCCTGTTCAGGGCAAAAAGCACTTGGTGAAGTTGAATGTTGTTTCAGTTTTGTGGAACGAGCCAGAGGGTGGCAACTGGTACCCAAATCAAGGACTGAACTCAGCTCCATGCAGGTGAGGCTGCAGAGTTCCCTTGATACATCACATACATGCAGACCTCAGTTTTACCTGCCAGCCTTACTTGCCCTGTGAGCTGTCTCAGGCGTACAGTTCCAACACAGGCTCTGAATGCCTGAAAATCTCTCTACTTTAACACTTGCCATCTCATTTCTTACCAGACCTAGTAGCTGAGTTAATGTTTCAGTCTTACCAGTTTTGAGTGTTAGAAAGAGGCTTCAGCCTGTGTCCTCCAAAAAGAGACAAGTGAGCTAGAGGGAGTTACTTGGAACAAATCTTATCCAGAGGCTCTTTTGCAGGCTGCCACCACAGTTAGCTGTGGGCTAGCCTGGTGGCCTTCTTCTTGGTAAGTCAGCACTGTGGGGAACTAGCACTGGTGATACTTCACCTTCTCTTGCTGTCTATTTAGAGATCCTGAGGTGACAAGAAGGTGAAAGCACAAGCTATTGCTAATAGCAAACCAATCATTCCACTTGCATTATCCTTTCTTAGGTGCCTGATGCAGTGTGAGGAGCTGGGTTTGGGATGAAATGATGAATGGGACATGGTGCAAAAGCAGGCACCCCAAGGTGCCTTCAGCCCTTCCCAAGGTAGGGTTGAAGGCTGCTAAGAAGCAGTTGTCTTTCAGTATACAGAACTGGTTCATGCCATCCATTCCAGCTGCACAGGTGTCAATATGGCCAACTGAGTCTTTAGTCTTTCTTTAAAGATGCTGCCAGAGGCCCTGATTCATCATCTATGGAAAACATGTGCTGCTGCCCACTTGCCCAGACATCCATGGTGGTAGCAGATGCAGCCACATGTCCTGCTGTTTGGTAAGGTCTGGCTGTGCACTAGGAACTGGTCAATATACAAAAGAAAGGTGTAACTTGTCCCCCAGAGCAGAAAAATAAAAGAGGATTCACAGAAGATCAAGTCTTCTAGAGTAATAATGGGATTTAAAATCTGATGTCATTTCGTTTTGGTGATGAGGAGAGAGAAGCAGTTATGATGGAAACACGAGTGCAGTGAAAAAAGATACCAGATGGAGATTCACAAAGAGAACTGTAGAGGCTAAATACAGAACACAGTGTGTCCCCACAAGTTCCTGCATTCAATAGCAGTACTGTAGTTGGTTACCTTTTTGAAGAAAATTAATAATCAAAGTTGTTTGTTTCGGTTTTGTGTGTTTCTTTGATTTGTGTAGTTCCTTGCGTGAGCCCAAAGGTTTGTCACATTAATCTTTACATTTTCTTGGCTTGAATTTAGTTATTACTGGCTTTGTGTGGAGCAATTGTTGTATATAAATGAAAAACTGAATAAATATTTATGGTAATTTTTTGGTAAAACTTGGGGACAGCTTTTAGTGTTTGTTAACTATTTTCTCTTGAATGAGGTTTTCAAAACTGCCTCAAGCCATTTGAAATGGGTGTCCAACCCCCCTTGAAAGATTGAAAATCCTTCCCTTTGAGCTCCTTGAAATATGGCCGAGATTGGCAGAACGGCCAAGAATAATAATCTGTTCCCAGTACTTACCCAGCAATTACCTTGCTTTCAGCCCTGCATTGATGAAGGACTCTGTCACCATGACTGAAAACACGGCTGGAGTTGGCTAAAATTGTTGTAACATCTGACCAGTCACTCGCTTAGATCTGTGTGAAGGGTCTAGTGTTGAGTCTTAGAGACTTTGCTAGACTCTGGTATCTCTTCTATTCTCGTGCCATCCTGTCTCCTTCATCCTTTCTGAGTAACACACTGAGATGATCTCAAGAGAGAAATGCTGAAACTTTTGCTTCTGAAAGCGCTACACTGTCAAGACAGCTTAAAAAATGAGGCCTAGTGTCAGTTTTATGATTAACCTCAGACTTTGGCTCAATTAATCCTTTGAGGACAAGTTCAGCCACGCACTGTTCTGTGCCAGTAGTGACCACTGAAATCTCACTGCTCAGCTTTACTGGCTGAATTATCTCTGATGCCACAGGAACACCACTCTAGAGTGACCTTCGTAGTTGATCTGGTTCTAATTATAATCCAAGTAGTTTTAAACATTCATTTAAATGTCTTCTTAATTGCAACCTAATTTCTTCAATTGTAGCCCATTCATCAGTTGTTAATCATTTTTTAATTGTGTGGAAAGTTTGAAGGGTTAGTAACAAGTCATTTGTTAGCTAGAGGTCATGAAAAGGGTTATAAAAATTGCTTGACTAATTTTAAATAATAAATTAACAACTGGATGTACTCCCAGAATTTAAGGTATTTCAATATTTGCTCATGCAAAAATAATTATTACAAGTTGGAAAGGATGAATTATATTTCTTGTACAACTATGGATGCTGGGTATGTGCCGTGAGTGAAACACTGTGTTGCCCTGGTTTGTCAGGAAAACAATGACAAAATGAACGTTTTTAATGACATTTTAATTTAAATTGGATGAAAATTGCTAATGAGATTCTGACTGTAATCTTTTAAAGGCATGCACACGATGTGAAAGAAACAAAGAAAGAAAACCAGTGTCTTTTTCCATATTTTCCTTTTTAAAATAAAATCTCTTGGCTGTTTCTAATAAGACCAGCTGTGAGCAGGAAGCACTGGAAAAAGAAAGGATGTGCAGCCGAAATGAAACAGTGTTTAGGATCACATTTGTCACATCCTTGGGTTCTGATCTAGTATTTCAATTCCTTCCTTGGCTTGTCTCATTCCTAGGGATGACCTTGTTCTTCACTTGGGCCTTATTGCAGCAGTGAATCTGCTGACTGGGAGCTGGTAAGAGTTTTCTCTTACAGCAAATCAGAGATTCTCTGCACCTTGCCAGTGTTAGGATGAGATTCAAGGTGATATGAAATCCAAGCTGGAATAAATGTCTCATCAGTTCCTTCTCTTTGGATATAGGATCATAGTGTCTGTCTAAGCATTGGGAGTTTGGGAAAATCCCTGACACATTATAACAAATATTACAGGAGTAACAAGTCTCTTTTCTAAACTGTTTTGAAGCAATCCCAAGAGCATCGTGCTCCTCACACTGACAATCGGTTAAAACAAATTTTCTCTTTGCCTCCCATGCTCTGAAAATCTGAGTCAGAGACCTAGTCATGTTTTCCTATGAGAGGCAATATAGCAGGGAAGGGCAAAACAGTGCAGAGTGAGAAAGCCTTGCTAAAACGTGTGTTTTATAAAAAGTACAGGAATTCCTTTCTTCCTCAAAACTAAAACATTTACGTTTTCCCAATCATTACACTTGTGCAAATTTCATTGTTCTGTACAGATAAAACTTTCAATTTATTTCCCTAGTCACCCTCCTAAAAGTACAGGAATTCCTGTCTTCCTCCTCTCCTAAACATTTACGTTTTCCCAATCATTACACTTGTGCAAATTTCATTGTTCTGTACAGATAAAACTTTCCATTTATTTCCCTAGTCACCCTCCTTTGCCTTACTTCTCAGCTTAATATTTTGTAACTTTTATTCCTGATAAGACCACCACCTTCCTCTCCTCTTACAGCTGAAAGAGATGCCTGCCATGTGATTTACTGCCAAGCTGGGGGAACGATTTGTATCAGAAGGTCCCTCTCTTCAGCTCTAATTTAGAGCATTTCCTAAATTCCCCAGAAAGGTAGTTTCTGTGAGCTTCCCTCACTTTGTAGCCAGCCCGGAAAATAAATATGCATCATCCTCAGAATAGATTCCGATCAACATACAGGCAAAAGTGTAGGTAGTGATTGGAAATTGCAAGCAGCCATTTGCCATATATCAAGAAGGTATTTAGGATATATTGCCTTTCCTTATGGGATGTGAAGCAAAGCTCACGTATGGAGTTCTCAGCGGAAGGAACAGATTATCAAAGGAAAAAATCCTTCAGACAATGCTAAAGATGGAGCACCCCAAACATTCTTTGTTCTGTTGGGATTCTCGAATCGCAGTGAACTATAATCTTACTTTTTCTTTGTTGTTTTTCCTTCTCCCCATGTTTGCCTCCAAGACTGGCAGTATGGGGAAGAGGAAAAGAGGAAAGGGGAGAAAAAACACAAAACAAAACAACAAAACAAAAAAAGGGATAAGGCCCCATGTTCATAACCCAGATAGCTCACACAAATCATACCATGGAGCTGGCTGTCATACTCTCCCTCTTGGAGGAGTCTGTGCTCTATATGAGAGCCAAAAGGATAAATCTAACATGAACAGGATCCCACTAAAATGCTAACATTTTCACAGTTAAAGTTTAATATGATTTTACCTGTTTTGCTATATTTAATTTCTTGCTTAGTATTTCCCAGCATGAAACACTTTTTCTCCATTCTTTTAATTTATTTTCAGTTGCAGAGGAAGGGTGATTTTTCAAATGAAGGTAAAACTCCTCTTACTTCTTGCAGTGCTGCCTGCATCATCCTCAGAGAAGAGGGTGATGTAGCAATAATCCAGGAGAGAGTTTGATTGATTCAGTTTCTAGATAAATGATGCTGATTACATGAAAACAGGAGTTTTATTATTGTGAGTTTATATGGACAGACACGGAGCAGATGTGTGGTTGAAGATGACTTGCAGAAGACTTCCCTTTAATTTTCATTTTTGTTTGTTTGTTTTTTGAGGTTAGCCTTAGTTTGCTTCTTTGTAATGAAGCCTCTAAGGGTTTTCTGTTTGTATGTTTGTTTTCTGATTTTAAAAAACGTAGATTGCTTGTGCCTTTAAAATCTCAAAGTTACCTCTGTTTTCCTAGAAGACTGCTTTTGTTAGCCAGAGATCCTGTATGCTCTGGGATTTTCAGTGAAGAGACAAGTGAATTTTGAAGTTATTTATGTCTGATATTTTATTCTCAATAGTGTTAAATATCGACAAAAAAACCCCACAACCAAAGGCCAGAGAACACTGTGTAGTTTGCCAAATTCCTTTCCTTATCAAGTTCTTCCAGCCTTTTTTGTCACTTGATGTCACTGTTTTGGTGACAGTAAGTGAAGGCTGCTAATGACACCTGCTTGAGCTGGAGAAAACATCCTACTGTAGAGGTCAAGATGAGGGAGCTCTCTGTTGATACCTGTTGGTGAGCAAAGAGAACTTCAGAGTAGTTTATGCTTCATTTCCACTCCAGTCAAATGTCATCTGGAGCATCTGTACTTCAAATAGTCTTGGGCTTTGAACTTTACAGCACCACTTTTCCTGTGGAAAATGTCAAAATGAAGAAAAGTGCAAAATATGTCTGTTATGAGCAGTCATCCCAACCTGGACTGCAGCCTCAGACCAAGGAGTAAGAAAGCTTGAACAGGGTTAGATTTTTTTCTTATGCTGTCAAGGATGCTGTACTGTACAGATGCTGTGTTCTCTTAAATATGTAGAAGAAATGGAGCTACTTCTAACAGGGACTTAATCTAAAACTGTAGGGAACAGCCATCTGATACAATAGTTCTGAACAGCGAAAAGTGCTTCTTCTGGCTCTCATCTTTGTAACTGCGTGTGAAAGTGCAGTAACGCTCAAGCCCTCAAGTGGTTCCCAGCAGAGGTGGCCACAGGAGGAGCCCGTGGCAGTGTCCATGGGGCTGGGTCCTTATCCCTGAAGGGTCTGGGGGGATGGAGATTCATTGGCCGACTCTTCTTCTGTGAAAAAGTGGTTGATACTGAGATGGCATGGTGATCCAGATCTCCTGCTTATTTTACTTTGTACAGTTTTTCTTCAGTGGGAGATTTTCTATTTTTTTTTATCTTCATCTGAGAGAATAAAAGCTAGATTAAAATTACAGAGGTTTTCCTGCTGTATTCTCATTAAGATACCAGAGCAACAGGCAAAGAAATGAACTCACTGTTCTGGAAAAGCTCTTTGCTTTTTCTTTTTTTTATCTTCATCTGAGAGAATATAAAGCTAGATAAAATTACAGAGGTTTTCCTGCTGTATTCTCATTAAGATACTAGAGCAACAGGCAAAGAAATGAACTCACTGTTCTGGAAAAGCTCTTTGCTTTTTCATCCTCACGTGTCTGGTTGTGTCTCTTAGACTTATTCTTGGCTTCTTGTTTAAATCTGGAGGTTCCAACCCACCAATCTGGCCTTTATTGCATGTATACAGCCTGGCCTGAAGTACTGGGGTTTTAGATTTGAAATGAAGCTTTTGAAGTAGTGTTGGGGTAGGCTCAGATGAGGCTGTTGTTACTTCTTCCCCCACCATTTCCAGGTGCAGCTCTTGGGAGTGCTTCAGGCTTGAGTTTGGCTGTGCAAGCCAGCAAGAAGAGCCAGCAAGAATTTTAAAATTCTGCCTTTACCCTGACAGATATGCTTCAAATGAGTGAGAAAAGATAGTGAAAGTGAGAAATGATTAAGCGATTGCAGATCACGTCTTCGTAAGAACTAATTTCCTACAATTGCTGAATTAATGTAATCAGTTACCAAGGTCTGTATCAGACAGAAAACATCCCTGGGGGTTTGATCAGTAGTGAACAGAGTTCTTCTCCAAGGAACCCTTTTGTAAAGGAGAACTTTATTAAAGCTTCTATGCTAATATTCAGGGAGTGCATTGCTTCAGTAGTCCTCCTGAAAAACAAGTATTGGCAGTTCCTTAGGGAGAGCTCTCATGCCCTTTATATAAGATCTCAGGCATTTAGTAAGGTTTCTCCTTGTTATACCACACTGTGACTCTAGGCTAAGTGTGTATATTAAAAGTAGTTGTTATTAGAGGGAACAGTGTCAGTAGTTTGCTTCTAATATGTGAAGGTGTCCTGTGACCCGAGGGCTCCCTGTAAAGGGAGAATGTTGTGAAATATTGCATCCTGGCTGCGTTTCCTTTTTCCTCCAGGAATCTCCACGCATCTTTAGACAGTGGTGCTGCTTGTAGAAAAAAAACCTCTTGCTTTCAGAGGCAGTAAATGCTAAACAGACCAACTGGTGATCCAGCCTCTTTCTCCCCTGAGCCTTTCCAGGGGAAATTCTCTGTGAATGACTTTAGCAGAACCTCTTGAAGAGTCATGAAATACACAGCGATGAGATCACAAGGACTCTATTTAATAGGATTTCTTTTTTGGGGTCCCAAGAGTAATGTCATGCTAATAATTCACCACTGCAGCTCCTTTTCTGTTTCCTAACAGCACTAAAGAACCCTAAACAGATTCCTTCTGAAAAGAGCAAGCCTGCAGTCCAGGGCCTGATCCAAACTGCACAGCAGTCAGCAAAGACTTAAACAAGTCTGATACCAAACCTGTGTGACACCAGTAGGTCTCAGATTAGTGTCGGGTCAGATTTCAGTGCATTTCACCCCTGTCTATTAGAAAACACAAACAACAAACCCTCAAACCTGGAGAGCAGCAAGGAAAATTGTATTTTGAAGGATGGACTTCAGCCAGACCGGGACAGGTTGAATTACCCCACCAAATTCATTGAAGTAAACATATTTATAATTAAAGTTGTACTGAGCTCTGCTTTTGCATAGAGAATTCAGATAGATAGTAAATGGGGAAAATAGAACCACTGTCCAAAATAGAAAACATTTCCTGAGCTCACTTAACTTTTCTTTCTGGGGGAGAAATAAAATCATGGGGAGAGGTATGTTTTGTAACCAGATCTTGCCCATCATTTGGAGGGGATGTGAATAAGACAAGTGCTTTCCAGCTTCCAGACCTGTGGAAAGACCTGTCCTAAGGAGTTGATGGTTGGAGCATTTCAGATGGACCCTGCAACAGTCTCTCCCAAGCCTTCAGTATCAATGAGATACTTCCTTAATAGAGCTCTTAGGTCTTTGAATCACACCCAAATGAGAGTGTGATCTTTCTCAGGGGACCTTGCAATGTGCCTGTGTTGTATGTGGGTTTACTAGAAAAAATAGGTCCTTCAGCATGAGTTTTATTGTGAATTTGAGGGGGGAAACTGAGGTGAAGTGCTTTTTTGACCTCTGTCTTTTCTACTTGTGAGCATGAATCAGAAAGTGCAAAACTGGGAGAATGTTTCTTGTAGCATTGAGTATGAGCTCATTTGAAGTCTTGTTCTCATAACACTGGCATTTGGGAGGGCAGGCTGAAGCAGTGGGAATTAAAGCTGTGTAGTGATTTTTGGATGCCTGAGTTACTGGCCTAGGATGCTAAGTATAACTGGTGAATAGGATGGCACTTCTCTTTCACTGCCCAGAGTCATTGTCCTTTAGCAACCCCCTGAATCCTCAGTCCTGTCTGTCATCTCTTCAGATAGATCATAGACATCTCCCCCAATCCATTCTTCTCTTAAAGGGGATATTAAGCAGGAACATAAGATTAAAGAAAGTGAAGTTTGCTTGCAGCTGCTACGTCCTGTCTGTTCCACTTAGCATCAGTGGTATTAAATGCCTTCTCTGGGGTGTCAGGTTCTGTCTGTGCATAGCACCAAATTGCCAGCACAATCCAAACCTCTGATCGCTCTCCCTTCGCTGATTGGTTCCACCTTTGTATCTGTTTCCCACTCCACTGACTAGTGTCAGCAGCCTATTTGATGTTAGGTGAATTAGCACCAAAGAAATAACTGATAAAAAATACACATTACCACCAAGCAAAGTACAAAGAAGGAACTGGCTTCCTGAAGTCAGCATTCAGTCAGCATCTGGGAACTCTCAGTGTCCAGTAATAGGCTGCATTTTGCCACAAATATTTTAGCTTGATTAAAAATTTTTCCCAAAGGAAGGAACTATTTCCAACACACAAGTAGTGCTGAGGCACTCAAAATAAAGATCTTGAATCATGTAAGTGTGGAGTTTGATGCTACACAAGGAGGTGGTCTTTCATTCAGAATGGACATTGAGTACTTGATACAGTTTTTATGTGTGCAAGTATGAAATTTCCTCCAACTACATAGATGTTGACAGGGCAAATGATATGCATGTCCCAAGCTAATCTTTGAAGAG
This sequence comes from Chaetura pelagica, assembly GCF_000747805.2. Lineage (NCBI taxonomy): Eukaryota > Metazoa > Chordata > Aves > Apodiformes > Apodidae > Chaetura > Chaetura pelagica. The sequence goes on along the minus strand of NW_009952963.1, from coordinate 770,043 downwards.
AAATATGCAAATAAAAGCAGTGATAATAATCAGAATGGGCAGCACATATCCGTGAGGTTTTTGGGGATCAACACAATCCTGGCTGCTGTGGTGGACTTAAGCCAGAGACATCTCTCCTTTTTGGGATAATTTGTGGGACAACCTGAATATTCTTTTCAAAGCAAGGGAACTTTCTGGGAAATCCTGCTTAAGTGTTTTCATCCACAGTTTGATGTCAAACTGCAGGACAGACTGTCTCTGGTATTCAGTACTGGTCTTGAGTACCTTGTTTTTTTTCTGTTTTCCGTTAAAGCCTTCTGTTCTCACCTCAAACTCCTGTGAAATTCTCTTATTAGGGAATTCAGTCCACTCCTCTGCCTGGAGTTCCAAGAGGTGTCACCTGAACAGGTATGTGGCACCTCAGTAGGAGAGTTCCCTGACTTCCACAGGATAAAAACAACTCTGAGGGAACCCTGATGGCTGTTTTGCTTGGTTTCAGCTTCAGTTTTAAGAAACTGCAGGAACATCCCCTCCTGCCAGGACATCAAGCAGTGCTGTTAGCTCTGACTGTGTTGAAATCTGTGGCAGGTAAAAGTGTAAGTTATTGCTGGAGAAGATGTACTTGATATACTTAAAATATTTCCTTCAAAACAAAGCATCCCTCTTCCCAACACATAAGTTGTGGGTTAAGGTGTCTTGTAACATGAATTTCGCAATGAACAGAGCACTACATTTTTTTGCTGCTGCTGTGTTAAAAACCCTCAGCCTTGTCTTACTGATATCTTTATCAAATTCTTGTTGAAACATGTTTTGTTTTAAAAAAAAAACCGCACACACACAACCCAGCAGTGAAAGCTCCAACTTAACGCCTCATGTTCTTCTCAGATTTCCAAAGCACTGAGGCCTTGAGAATATGTTTCCAATATCCTCTCATCTCTCTCTGTTAGTGTTTTACTCAGCTCCATGCTGTGGAGGTCCTGACCCCTGCAATCTCCAGGGGAAAGGGGCGGGAAGGGGGGTCAGGCCATGTTAGAGAGCTGCAGGCCACAGCCTGTGAAATAAACCCGGTTTCCTCAACTCCTTTAATACATTTAACCTGGAAGAGGCCGTTGCTGGCCAAAGATTAGATTACCAATGTTGGCATGTTTGGCCTAACAAATGGCAAATGGATGACGTGCCAGGCAACAGCTAATCACTGTTGACACAGATCTATTGCGAGGCCTTTTAGAGGAGGGGATAGTTCATGTCTGCAGTGAAGTTTTGTCTTGACGACTGAAAGGGAGTTGAGAAGTTGAGAAGGCCACCGAAGTACCTGTCTCTTTGAATCTGAAGACTCCCAAACTGTGTGTCATTTTTTAAAGGTCTCCCTGGCCCTCTCAGAGGACATTCTAAATGTCCCGGCCTCCTCCAGGCAACAGGACATGAGAGCTTGAACCTGTCTCATAGCAAACCTGCTGTGTGTGTGCGTGTATCTATATATACACCTATAGGTCGATTTGTCACTGATTCCTGAGCAAAGAAGAAAATGCATCGTTTCTGCAGTGTCGATTTGAAAGGACAGTAGGGTCAACCAGCCTTACTTAGAAAAATATTTTTCTAAATGGCTTTCCCTGGTCATGTCTTTAAAAGTGTTTTCTGGCTCCTTTTCTGTGATGTGTCTCTCATAAGAGGGTAGAAGTGGGAGATAATGACTGAGATACAGCTGGTCTCTCTGGCTGAGCAAAGCTGCTTTGCAGTTCTTGACCTTAATTTCAAATTGTCTGTTCTTTAGTTCCTCTAATGTCTAAAGGTGTGTGTCACATCTTCCTTTCACATGCTGCTGAGTGCTTTCAACTCTGCTCTTGGGTCACTGAAGAATTAAGGTAGCCATTCCAGGTGCACCACATTTTGTGAGTTCTAGTTCCAGCTTGTTATTTGTGGGTTGGTTTTTTTTGGAGGGTGGAATGAGTAAGGTCAGGAGAAGGAGGTTGCAGAGAGGTCTTGTTTGAGAGCTCTGACTGTTGTTTGCAGCAATAAGACCAGCCTGTTTAGAACCCTTCATGCAAAATCAAAGAGCATTTAAATGATATCTGTGTTCTAAGGAGGTCCACAGGCTGGGATTTGCATAAGGAGAGATGACTAGATAGGACGTGGAAATAGTAGCAGGTGATGGAAGGAGAGAGTAAAAGTACTTTACAAAATGGAAAATGCAACATTCTGAAGCTTGACATCTAGTAAGCAGCAAACAGGCTGAGGTTCTACTAAGAGGACATACGTTTTGTTTGCCTCATTGAACTGATGGCATTAGATCGATAGTCTTTCTTTCCTTCTGCTTTCCTGATAGTATTTAAAGCTCATATGTTTGATGGCAGACTTACCTTCTGGTACCTCTTTTAAGAAGGCATCCCTACAGTTGTATTTGATGCTGTTGACAGCCTGGTCAGCTGCCAGTCAACTGTATCTTCTCTATCTGATTTCAGGTATAAGAATTTCAGTTGTAAGATCAATCTTGTGTACCTGGATGCTTCAGATCTTCCTAAACATGACATATGATGTGTAAATTTTCTTTAGGCCAGAACTCATCTTGCCTATTTTTAGTCATGTAACTTTTGTCAAATTAAAGTGAACTGTCTGTATCTCCAGTGTAATTGGTGAAGAAAAGCAGGCTGTTCTGCAGGGAGTGTTCATTCTGTCTTGACATGGAAGATGATGATTGAAATCAAGGAGTAGTCATTTGGAAGCACCTGTTTTGCCTTTTGTAGATAAAGGGAATCTAGGTGACTAGTTTAGATCTGGTAAGCTATTAGTTATGGGAAATTAGTCCCAACTTCTGAGAGGAAATCTGAACTAGAAGATAGAAGACTAAATACCTCTGGGAGCAGTGTAAGATGTCCAGGTGCCTTGGGTACCATTGCCAATATGGAACTGCTAGTGCTGTTTGAAATGACTGCTCTTCCTTTACATGTTCCTGAATTGTGGAGAGTGGCTCATTTCTGAAGAAGGCAGTGCTTTGCCTTGGCTCCTTTTTTGTTCCTGGCTACTGGGATGGCCTGTACTGACAAGATATATTGCTCTTTAATTTCCAGCAGGGTTAACCTGTACCAAAAAGAGTGAGAACTGTCTTTCTGAACACAATTACTGATACAAGAACATTGGCATGGCTGCACATTGGTAAGGCTCATGTATTTGTGAAGCCTGTTCTTCTTTTCATAATTTCTGCACGTCCTGGCTTAGGTATTGTTTTTATAGCCGTATCTGGTTTGGGGAATGCTTTAATGTTTTGTTTAGCTTTAGTTACTGGAGGAATTAATTAATCCTTTTAACTTCTAGACATGTGCAAGTGGGATAGATTTCTGTAAAGGATGAGTCTCTTGTGCCAAGGTGGGCTTGCTGTTATTCTTAGGGTTGTGGTGGATCTGCAGGAGGAAGAAGGCAAGGAATTACAGTCATACAATATAGTCATTGTGGTTAGTTTGCAGTGTTGCCATTGACAACAGTAAATGTACCTCTAATTTACACTCAGATGTAAGAGTACTACAAAACACAAATGTGAAAGGTGATTTTGAGTTTGCATTTGAGTGGTTTTTGGTTACCTGTGCAGGATTCGTGTGTCCTCAGTTTGTTCCTTATGTGTGCCTGACACTTGTGTACACAGATCACATGTGTGGTCACAGGACCTGTGTTCCCCCTCAAAGTTAAAATGCTGACAGTCTGAGGGAAACAAACAACATTTTTTGCCAAGAGATATATTTGCTACTTCTGTTTTCTTCAGAAATGAAGAGGAAAAAAAAGGGTAAGGAGGCAAAGGGGAGGTGAATTTGTGTGTAAGGAGGCTGGGGTTGGGAAAGACAGAGACTGTGCTGCTGTGTAGCTCATGAAAATCTCATCAACCTCTGTCTCAGATGCCGAAAACTGTTCCTTGGTCATGCGTGCAAAGGCTATGAGATGGGGGCAGAGAAGGACCTGGGGGAAGGAAGAGAAGAGAGCAAAGATGTTGGAGGGGGTGGGGAAGATAAAGAAAAAACAAAACAGTTCCAGGGCAGAGGAAGGGAGGATAGGTTTAGTTTAAATAGGAGGGAACATGAGAGGGGCAAGCTCAAACAGCACACACACGCACACACCCTCTGCTCCACACCCTCATCCCCCAGAAAAAAAAAGATTCATCACACCGATTTTTTCATGGTCTGGCAGTCAAGTGATAAAATTATCAGATGAGGGTCCCATTCTCCTTTCCTGCAGTCACTTTCGCCAAGTGCACCACGTCTGAAATAATGAAGCAGATTTGATTAAATTTTTGCTGGCTGGAGCAGCCACGCTAATTTGGAAATGGGCTTATTAGTTTAATGACCGATCCGAATAATCAGAATTCATTAGCATTAGTGCCACTATTGTCAGCTCAACGTTAGCCCTGGGCTCCTGTACAAAAAGATGCATAGTTATATATTTATATAGAGTGGCTGTATTTGTACACAGTGAAAGAGAGAGGGAGAAAGCGAAATATAAACTCTACACGTGCATTTACATGGAATAGTCTGATCCCTTACTGTGTATCGCTGTTCATTCGCAATGTACTAAAAGAAGAATCAGATTATAATGAGGCTTTGTGAGAGAGTGTCAGTCTTGGTCAGCCATGGGTAATCCAGCCTGACAATGAGTAGGTGAACTTCAGGGCCCAATTTGCAAATAAAGGCAGTTGGGGTTCTCTTCTCTGCTTTTGACTTCAATGACCACTACTTGGCTCCAGGGATGCTAGGAAAGTGCTTAGGCTTTGGAGCTGGGAGAAGGTCCAAGAGAAGATGAGAGATTTTAAGATATTTAATATGTTTCTCACAAAGCACATTTGAAACAAGTTATCTGTCAGTTGATCTTTCTCTCACAAAGACTTTGGGCCTCATTTTCTGTCATGAAGGTATGATCTGGTAGTTCTACCAAAGTCAGTGAAGCTTGTAGAAGGTTGGCTTAAATGAAAAGAAATTCAGTTCCCAAAGCTCTCGTGGTGGTAGCAACTTAGCTGTCAGCTCCAACTACTGCTCAGTTAAATGCAATAAAACAAGATTAATTTAACATTAGGTTTGCACAAAATGTCAAAAAACACAAATTATGAACCATGATGTTTACTCAGGCTGGCTGCATGTCATGTCTGCCTGCTGATAAACATCTTCTCGTGTAGAAGTTTCTATATCAAGTTCCACACTTAGTAGAAAGAGTGGAAATATGTAAGACTATTTACACTGTAGGAAAGAATAGCTATTATAGTTAGTAGCATTTTTTTGCATTTCTTTTAATTATGATCTTTTAAAATAGTAACATTTTTTCACTATGTCTGTTGCTTTTTTGGTTTGGGGGATATTTTTTGACCTAATATTCTCATTTAGAGAATGTATTTGTTAATATGTATCAACTTTGAGCTGAAGTGTACAGGAAGGCTTCACTTTCTGTAGAATATTTCCATATTGTGAGAGAAGTAGTTTTATTAGTCCAGATTTATTTCACACAAAAGCATACCCCAGTCTCCATTGCTTTGCATGACTTACCTGCGTGGCGAGAGAGCCCTGTAAGCTCTAAACAGGACCTGACAGACATGGTGTCTACATCCATTTAATTGCTGTTGAAACACAGGTGTTTATAAGACAGTATCTAACACATCTTGCTTGTTTGCTTTTCCTAATTTCTTTGCTACTTTGAACAGAGGTGCTTTTCTTTTCACCTTTACAACTCACCTGAAGGGGCATTCCATCACAATTATATTGACAAAGTAAGATATATTAAAATAATATCTCAGAGACTGGGAATAAATCACTAATATTTGGGGAAGCATTGTAACACCCATCTGTCCATGACCTGAGTTTATATATTGATATATTGAGGAGAGCACAAAGCACTGGAGTCAGGTGACTAATGGAAAAGTCAGAAGCATTTACAGACATAAGGATGATTGACTACAGGGAGTTTCTCCACCTCATTCTTCTAAACACCTCTTGTAGTTCTGTGGTACAGTAAGTTGCATTCATTCTGACTTTGGACCTTCAGCTTAGATGTCTGAAATGGGGTCTTTGGCCCTTTGACCTTCTCTGCTGCTGGTGGAATCTGGCAAGAACAGCAGAAAGGTCCATATTTGAATCAGAGACTTCCTGATGATTATATGAATGTTAAAGGATAAATGTGGAGACTTCCCTTGCCAGTCTAATGTGTCAGAGGAGGACGTCTTGAAGAAAGGACATCTACTATAAATGGGTAGTTCAGCTGCTTCCATATGACCATTGGCATCACTTTCATTGTTGAAGTATGGAGAACTGAAAATTGACATTTCCTTTATTATCTTTAAAAGAAGAATTCAGTAGTGGTGTTGAGCCACTTTTTTACTTGTTTTCATTTACGGAGTCTTCTTTCTTGGATTCCTTTAATTAGTCCCACCACTGCTTCACTGGGATTCTTGTCACTGATTAGGTTATTTCTTTGGTGTCTCTTCATGACTGCTGGACATGGGAGTGGGATCTTTTGAGAAGTCTTTTTTCCTGTTTAGCCATCTGAATAAGTGAATGGACTTATGCTTGCATAGCTTGCCAGCATCTGTGACCTCTTTTGGAAATCTGCCCTTCTGCAAGGGATTCAATAGATGTTAAGTTCTTTGAAATCTGGTGCTGATTTGATAGGTTTGAGTGTTCTTAAGACTGACTCTTAGCTCGTTCAATAGTCTGACTCCATGTTTCAGTTTTGGATATAGTTCAGAGTGATAGTCCTTTAACCTTTAATTGCTTTTTGGTCTCTCAGTTCCTGCAGGATTGGGTGTTGGAGGTATCAGTCCTGGGTTTTGCTTGTTATTAAATTGTGCAGATGAATAATTTCTTTGTGATCCATTGTCCTGTGAGCTGGGGAGTCTGATTGTGTCCAGCTTTTACTTTGGGTTTGATGTTGTATCCAGAACCGAGCAACTGAAATTGGAAGCAACCCATGACCGTTTTGCTTTTCCTGTTGGATCTATCTTTTTCTTCCCACCTAACAATAGCAATAGCAGAAGATGATTGCTGTTTACCTGGGAATCACCATACTGGAATCAGTCAACACCCTCTGCAGATGAAATCAATACCAGCTGCTTCAGATGAAAGTGCACGAGTTCCACTGAATGAAGAATTTTACAATTATGGACCTATAGATAAATTAATTTTTAGCTTGAGTTCTAGCCCCAGCTGTACAGAATCAGGGAGTTACTGTCTGGGGAATCCTGTTTCCAAACTCCTTCCAGTGAAATGGATGCAGTAAACATAAGGGGTACCTCTTCTCCTTTGCACTTTGCATTTTCTTCCCCTTCTGGCAACATAAAACTGCATCATATTTTAAGTTTAACTTTGATTCTGCCTCTACTGCACCCATTTGCTGTATAAAAGACAGAGCTTTGCAAAATGTCAGGCACTTAACAGCTGCAGAATTGTAAAGGGCAGCTTAGCCCTGACCGCTAAGAATGGCCCCAAGGAACGTGTTGTTTAGAAACTCCTTGGTCTTCGTCATGTCCTCAGCTTTGTTTTTTGTCCCAGATATTGCCCATGCTAAAGAGTGCCTGAAGCACAGCTGGCATGCAGGCAACTTCAGGATACTGGGAAGCATGTATATATAGTAAAGCTTGTAGCCTACTACTTCTATAGAGTAGGATTATGCCTGCTTTACTACTCTTAAATTATTTTGCAGGGAGGCTGTTGTAAGCTAGCTGTGCAAAGGCTTGCTTGTACTGGGAGATTTTATATCAATCTCTTTTGTAAAAAGTCTCTTTGGAGATATGAGTCATACTGAAACTCCCTCCTAGTCCTGAGCTGTGAGATTTTGAAGGCTCAGCTAATATTGGTTAAGCACTTTCCAGTTTGACCCCATTTGCTTTCACTTTCTGGATGCTTCATCGTAATGGGACTTCCAAGATGCACCCTCTCATTGTAGGCAACAGCCAGTGACATTCATTTCACTTTAAGTTGATGAATTTTGCATTTAGATTTACTGTCATAAAGTTTTGCAAGCCATATACAGTAAGCCTTTCTTTATTCCATTAATTTTAGTAGATATTCCTGAACACTGATATTTAAACTAGGAGTTGATTCTACAGACATTGAATTGATCTTGCTGGGTCAGTGTTGACTCCCAAGTTCTCCTGTTACTGGTGAGGTTTTTCTGCTCTCTCAGTTGGCAGAGGGGGATGTATGCATGAGGATGGTTTGAGCACTTGTTTCCACTTTGGGTATGATGAGGGGAGATATCTGCATATGCTTGCTTGTTCACTAATTGGTTGTCAGGAATTGGATACGGTAAAATTGGCACTGAGGGTGATCCCTGCATAGTTAAAATGACTGTTGGTATCTGGCCCACCTTCCTGAGAGACCAAGTTCTCTGTCTTTTTCTAGTACTGCATTGGAGACCCAGCTAGCATACAACTGGCATTGCCAGAAGGCAACCAGAAGGTGCAAATGACCTTCAAGTGTCCACTGAAGTTTGGATAGCTAATGGGAATGTCCTTGGCTAATGTACCCATGGGGATTTTAAAGGTGAATAAAGACTTCTGTGATTTAATAAAATGGAGGAATAAGCTTGAGAGATCTGTACTTAAGAATGAGGAGGGTCTAGAGACAGTACAGAGTAGTGTCAGGAAATATTACATATGTGGGCACTTGTTAAGGGTCCAGGACATCGAGAGTCCTGAAAAATGAGTCTCTCATGGCAGTATAGATGCTAAATTATGTGACATACTTTAAGTCTTCTAGAGTTATGAATGGGTCACTGTAGTGTACGTATTTACAAGGATGAAAAACCACTTTTGTTGGAGCAGGGGTAAAGCAAAGTTTAAGCTCTGTGTAGGATGTCTCTATGTCAGTCCTGTTGACTGCACAACCACTGGGAGTGAGTTAACTGGAGCTAACCAGTAATGCCTTTCCCCAAGCCAGGCTGGTTCTAGTCTGGGCAAATAAGGAGTGTGTCAGTTTGATGAGTAAGTCTGCAACACCTCCAAGCTGGCAGGAGAGGAGGATACTGCAATTTCCTACACAGCTGGCACATCTCTGCGGCCAGCGGGCTCGATGAGTGCCAAGTGCGTAACAGGGTGATGGGATGAGTTAAAGCCTAGTTGTTTAGGGGCAAGGTTTTCACACAGGATCCTGTTGGAGGTGAATGGCCTCTGTGCCCCTATTGGAAGAACTCAGAAACCATTAAACACCTAAAAATAACCACCTGGTTTATTGTCTTGCACACCGGACTGTGACAACTCATTTGCATATGGACTAGAAAGATTTTTTAGAGAAATGTAAAAGCTATTCTTGGTGAGACCAAGAAAGCAATGAAGAGGTAGCAGCAGAAGTGGCAGGTGTGTGTGGTATCCTGTCATCACTGTTTATAACAGCCTGTTTTGGTGGCCAAAGTGCCACCCAGACCATGGTATCAGCTCAGTGTTTTCTCGTCTGAGCAGCTTCTTGAGCAGCAGTGTCTTCTGACTTGTGCTGGAGAACTGGCATGGGAGGAGCAGCTGAGGATTTGGAAGGAGCTTAGCCAAGCTCCTAAATTGCTAGGTGGTGTGTTTTTCACATCTCCTTGTTTTGAGATGATCTTTGTTTTTCTCAGTAATCCCTTCAGTTTCATGCTCTTCACACTTGCCTGTAAGAAAGAGTTTATTTCCAAGGAACCACGGGTTGTGCACCAATCATTAAATAATAACAATTTCTGTCTCAGCCCTTTGCAGACTTCTGGTTTACCTTGTGTGTTGTTTTTTGATTCACTAGGAGAAAAACAGTCTGCTGCATAACAAGAAGTCATTTATAACAACATTAATAACAGCCTAGGACAAAATGTGAGAATTACGGTCTGAATGAATCAATCAGCTTTCATTCAAATTAAAGTGCACGTTCAGATGGAACATCATTTACACCATAGGCAGCTGAATTTCAAATACACAAAATTCCAGTTTTTTGAAATTGGAAACCAGCATGTTAACATTGCCTCATTCTCTGCCAGTATTAGGCAGTTTTTCAGGTTGGAAACCACTTCTGCCCTGCACGCCTGCCCTGGGGTGTGTGATCCTGCTTGCTGGTGTGCAGTGCATGAAGGCAGAACAGAAACTCCTCGGGGTGTGGCTCTGCCCTGACTGTACCTGCAGCCCCTCAGCTCAGTGGTAAATCTTCCCGTGGCCCACACAGCACCTCACTCAGCCATCCACACCTGAAGGCGCTGAGGGAGTCATAAAACAAGCTGCTTGCTTGGGTTGCTAGGGAGTGGCAGCACAAACGCTCTCTTTGGAGTGGGATTATGGGATATAACTCATGCACCTACGCAATCCTCTGCATTTAATTTCCCTGATTTATTAGTGTGAGCTTCTTGCACCTTCAGGGATGGGGAATTATCTTCCATTTTTGTAAAAGGGGAATACCCATTGTTCCATCCTCTGCTTGCTGACTGGCAGCCAGAGCAAAACCCATCATGGCTGTGGAAAGTTAAATGGTGGGTTGGTTGCAGAGCAGAGCTTTGGAAATAGATTGATTTGCAGTGGTATTGCTACTTTTTTTAAACTTTCTTTCTAAAAGAGGTCATTGGATGGATATGGATGGATATTGGATTTAGAGCCCTTATAGTCCCTGTTTGCTCCACAGCAGAGAGAAATCTCCAAAAGAAGCTTTAATCCAGTGGCTGGGACTTCCAGGCTCCCAGTTCTTGCAGGGATCCTTGGATGGAGAGCTGTTCTAAATGTAGGTTCCTGGGGTTTGATGCTCTCTGCCCTGTTGCAGAGGGTTTGCCCTGCCCCTGGGGGATGCTCTCCAGGATGAATGCCAGCAGGAGGAGTCTCCAGCAGCTGAGACAGCTTCTGCTCCTGTTTCACTTGGGCAAAAAGGGAGAAGAGAAATTAACTGGAAATACTTTGCATACAATTCTGCTGTCTCATGGCAAATTCTGACTTCTGGTCATCTGAAGTGGGTCAGTGCAAATCATTCTCTGTGGGCAACCACTGACGGCTACAATGTGCTTCTGAGAGGCTGTTTAAGAAAATGATAAACTGGGAGGGAATGAACTCTTGCCTGTTTGTCAGAAGTTTTCCGTGATGCAGAATGCAGCTTTGAGAGTTCTCCATGGCTGTTCCAATTTCCACATGAAAGAATAAAACACTATTTTCAATAAAGAGGCTCCTGACAGGCAATTATTGTAACACTGGCACAGATTTTCCTTTCTCAAAATCAGCTCACTTGAGTGAGCCAAGATTACAACACTTTTTGGAATCTGTTGGTCAGAGGTATGGAGCTGGCTTTCTTGGAAGTTTTCTATTTCTTCTTGGCTTGGGACAGAGTAGGGATGCCAGAACGTAGAGGCGTAAAAATCTTTCCTTTTGAAGTTAATCAAATAATTTGAACATTTCTCACCTCAATGTTGGGATTAATCCAGTGGCATATGGTAACCTTGAAAGACCTCCAGCACACGTATCAGAGTTGTCTCTCTGCTTTGAATATGTATGAGTTCTCTCCTGCAATCTTTCCTCATTCTTGATGACGTTAACAAATCACTGAACAGCTCTGTAGTATTTCTCCAGAGATTCCCCAAAGCAGCAGCAGCCATGGCCATCTGAAGAGTGCTGAAAGATTGTGGCACTGTGTGTGCACTCTCAATCTGAGCAGTTGCAGTGGGACAAGAAGACCTGATTAGGGAGCCTGTGATGAAATACATGGGCTTATATGTGAAATATAAAGTTGGTTTCTTTATTTGCAGCCATTCTTACTTTTCAGACTTGCTTTTTGCATACAAGGTAACAGGGGAAAAAGCCTCAAGTGACTTGGAGACCATTACAGGGAGAAATATCAAGGAAGGGTTTGGGGAGCTGCAAGGCATGTGCCTGTCCTTCTGAGGAGGCCCTGCTGGGAGTGGTTTAAAAGCAAGGGACATGGTAGAGCTGGATGGTTCAGTGTTGGAGTGCAAACCCAGAAACTGGTGGATTTATGACCAGGTCCTTGTCACTGCTTTGCTGCAGACTTTCTGTGTGATCCCAGGCAAAGTGCTAAAAGTTTCTGTGACTAGGCTTGTGAATTTTGAAATATGTATTTTAAAAAGACCATGTAAAAAAACCAAACAAGGCCACTATGTTGGAGGAGACCAGCCTGTTTATACTTGCTCAGTAACTTGAGTAGCAGCTGGTTTGTCTATAGTTAAACTTGCCAGACTTTTAGTTCCTAACCTCAGGAACAGGACTAACTGTTTTTCGTCACCTGAAGAAAAGTGTTGAGAAGATGAAAGGTTGTGAAGTTGCCTTTAAATTCAAGTGTGGGGAGAGTGGAATTGTAGAGAAACTGGATACATTGCACGAAATTAGAGAGGGAAAGACTGTTCTTCATCCATGAAGATATTCTCCCACCTTGGTGCAGGACAATGAAGGTAAGCCAAAGGAGGGGGGAGGAACAGGCCATAAGCAACATCTGAATTACTGCCTTTTATCCAAAGGAACTGTTAAGTCTGTAAGATTTTAATGGAAAAGACCTTTGAGGTCATCCTGTTCCAACACTGGATTACTGGGATCAGAAGGCACAGAGATCTCAGACACTTGGCTTTGCTTTGCCACCCAAATAAGGAGTTTTTTCTGCTCCTGAGGTAGGAGGATTTAACCACTGAGCACTTGGAGCAGCAAGATGAGAAAATCAAAACAGCAGTGATGAACAAAGAAGTTCACGTAAAAGAAAACAGATGCAAGCCTTCATCTAAGAACTAAACTGATACAGAATAGTTTTTTTTCCTCTTCTGAACTTGAAAAACAATCCTAGTTGCTGTGGCTGGATGGGTCCAGAATAAGAAAGTTCCGAAGCTCTTCAAGAAAGATTGTTGTGGTGTCAGCTGCCCTGTAGTCCAGATTACAGCTGCAGTTAAATTCAGATAAAAATCTGTACTTGCTTTGATTCAGCAAGGCAATTAAGCATGTGCTTTAGATCCACTTGGGATTTGAGTGTAACCTTAAAGTTAAGCATGTACTTAACATTTTGCTGAGCTGGGGCCTGAGTCTTTAACCCTTGCTAGAACCAAAACTCCTTTCTAATTACTTTTGGCATATCACAGGCCTGTTTCTCAATAATGTTTCATTTTTTGCAACTTAGAAGTCTTTCTCTCAGCTTCAGTGGGCTTTGGATCAGGGCCCAAGAATGTCATCCAGAAATAATAATTTACCATATTTACATTGCATGTAAATTATATATGAAGAAATGAAGCAGCATAATGAATCAACCACAGGGGCTTTTCTTTCACTCTGATACCAGAGGAGAAAAAGCCTGTAGGCAGCTCACAACTTTTCTTACTAATGCTCTTGGGCCCTTCTCTTATTAAGTCTTCTGTTTTCTCTGGCAAAGCTTCCCCTAACGTTACCCTCAGTACAACCTTCTTAGTCCATAAATGAGATTTTGATTCCACTCTTATTAAAATATACCGTTGAGCACAGGGTTTACTGGTGGGAAAATCCCATTAAGTATTTCTGAAATACCCTTTAACTGCTTGATTTTTAAGATGATAGGCAAAACTTCACACTCCTCACAATTATATGCACAATGGCTGATACTTATATTCACCACAAAGGCAATGTGAAGGGAAGAAAGCAGATATCAAGTCTTGTATTTTAATGCCTTTGCTGTCTGAAGGGTGTGGAGGGCCCTAATGTTAACATCAATTGGTGCTTACTGAGGTTTTGAACCTGTTCTGTCAGGTGTATGAGATATATTGCTAGGATGAAGCAGCCGAGGATCCAGTCCTTACTCCTCTCAAATGTAAGAGTGAAAGAACAGGGACAAACTGGAAATGACCAAACACAGATATATATTGTATGCCAAAGTCTTGATGTGTGAGATGTGCAGCACGAGGGGCTGTGTGTTCCTCTGCCCTGCCATGGGTGTGGGGTGTGTGCTGTAGGTGCTCCATGGCTCTTCACTTCCCATGCCTCCATATATGCAATTAAGGGCTTCCTAGGCAGAGCTGCTCATCCAGAAAGATTAAATGGAGATTTTGCAACAGTTTCTATTACTTTCACCACTGGAGTCTGTGGCTCTGCATATTCCTTTGCAGTCTATGTTTCTTTTCCCAAAAAAAGATCTCAGTGTTTTTCCTCCTTTGTTGTCCTTCTCTGAGATGGCTGATCCCTGTTCCTTCCAACTGAATTCTGGGAATCTCTGAAATACTTCTAGCCTGAACTAAAGCTTTGGATCTCATCTCCAGGAGTGGGTTGAGCTAAACCTCTGATTCCAAATCTATGCTTGGGCTAGGTAAAGCATTGCTGCAAAACGCAGAGCTGCCTTTGTTTTGCCAGTTATTATTGCTCCATTTGGTGGAACATTAGGGCAAGAGTATATTCATAAATAAATGTAAAAGGATTAATGCATGATGAATAGACTGTGTAAGCATATTACAGGCATGGTTATTATGTGATAGAGGTGATCATAAGTCATGGTTAAATGCAACCTATTGACCAACTGGACTCTATAAAAGTCTGTAACAAGACATTAGCCACTTGTTAACAGAGGTAGTAATCATTTATTGATCTTACATGCAGTATTTATACATCCGCCACCCTAGAAAGTGTGGAATTCAATTCCAGGATCTACTGTCAAGTCCCACTTACTATAATGGGTGTCACAAATCTCTCACTTAGGTATGTTTAACTGTCAGATGTTGTCAGGACCGGTAATAGGTGAATGCTGTCCTCAGGTGTGTGATGGTCTTGGGCTGTAATACCATCAGTATTACTAGTACCGGGTTGCCTGTGTTGGAGATATGCAGGGAGAAGTAACTCAGTTTTTGTGCAGTATGGTGATGTTTTTACATTTGGTTTTGTTCAGGTTAGAAGTGAATCACACAGATTCTAAGAACCATAATCAGTGGCAGTCCCAGTCATGGGCTTCCTGTGAAACCAGACCTAGGGTCTTCAGGTCTTCATTTCTAAAGAAGTCCAGGTAGACTGGTCTGCCATGGCTCAAGCAGATCTCAAATTTTACCTGAGAAATAAAGTAGACTAACCCATCTCTGCTGGATCTTTCTGTTTGCAAGTACTAGTAATTTCCAAAATAAGAGTTTAGCTCTTAATTTTTTCTGCCAGTCTTCCTTAGTCCCATCCAAACAAAAGTGACAAAGCAGAGTGAACTAACTATCCCAGCACAGAGATGAAAGACAACTAAGGTCTTCAAAAAATGGTAGAAGTGCTCCAGTGGCCAGAGATTTGGTAAATATCTCCCTTTAGTTGATGGGTAACTGATGTTAAGAGAGGGTCAAATGGTCTGAGTGAGTTAAGCAGGAGGAGGAATAAAAAGGTGGAAAGGTGCAGGGAAATGAGAAAAAAAAAGAAGAGAAAAATGAGACATGGGGAAAGGGCCAGAAGCTGAAGGAATGACCCTTGTTAAAGTAATGCAGTAGCATAACAAATATCTTGGAGGACCCATAATGCAGTCCTGCAGAGTAGAGTGACATGAAGAGGCCTGCATTTCACTCCTTCTTCTTATAATAGGAGGAAGTAGTGATTTTATCATGAGAGTGAGAAAAAAGGATGGAGTGGCACAACCCTGAAGCAATGTAGTGAGGAAATAGAAGGCACAAAGCTCTGGAGGCTTGAGAGGATGGCCCTTATTTCTCTGTCTCTCTGTGTTCCTCTGGCTCTGGGACTCAGAGCACACACAGCCCATCTGATTTAATAAAGGCAGGAAGCAAACGGTGACAGAGCCATGAGAGACTGCAGATAGGGGTTGGAGAAGGGTCAAACTCATTAGTCATATGATGTGATGTAGTGTATGGGGAGGGGGAGAAGCTTTGAGGGTTAAGAGGAGTGGAAATAGTTACAGCACTCGAAAAATTGATGTTAACATAGCTGACCTGAATGCTGTGCTGCAGTGTGACTTTCAGGGGTAAGGACAACATCCTGGCCTTTCATCCTTGCCATTTTCTCACTTTGGTTCATGATTTAATAGCTTCATTTTTTTATAGCCTCTCTCAGTATTACTAAGAGATGGGTATATCTAGTGTTTGTAGCACACAGGGACTCAAACCAGGGCTCCCTGCAGGGCTAGTGCTGTTTCAGGGTCAAAACATCTGTCCTTCCTCAAAAACTGATGCTTCCTTGTCGTTGTAACAGGGCAAAGCTTGAGCTCCTCGAACTGCATATTCCTCATTCAGTGAGACTTGAAATGAACCTTTCACTGGCATGCAGGAGTACTTCAGAGGGTATTTGTTGACCATGGCAAGTGATGAAGCATGAAGAGAGATAACAAGGGAGAATAAGCACAGCCACAGCCCACACATTTGTTCCTCTGTGAGGAACCCAACGCAAGATGCTGCGATAGCTGCTCTGGACAGTGGAGTTTTCCATGTGCCTTTGGCACAAGAGCAGGATGGGCAGCCACCCTGGTGCTGAGTTTGGAGAAGGTGGTCAGTTAATATCTTGTAATCATTTGCTTAATGCCTGTGCTTCAGCATGCAACAAAGAGCTAAAGAATGATCACAAGTACGTGTCACCACTGTTATTAATGAACTTTCCTGAATATATATTCATTAACTGCACATTTTTTTTTTTTAAAGTGATGTCTATCCTTCATTCCAGGAAGGAAGTTCAGGAGTTCTAGGTGGTGTGTTGCATTGCAGGATAAACTTCACTCATAGCAACAAATCTATTTAATTCTAATGTTGCCTTGTTTTGATTGAAAACAAGGATTTATTTCTTTTCAAATATGGAACTAAACCCACTTGTTCTGGGCATCTCGTCAGAAAACAGTGAGAACAAGATCTGAGACTTCCTCAGGTATTCATTGAAGTTCAAGGGGGTTTAATCAGTTCCTCTTTCTTGCTGTGGAAGCAAATCCTAAAATAGAACAGTCAAAACTTTTTTCTCAGCATGTTTCTGGCTCAGCAAGGAGATACACTTATTGAGTTATAAAGGGTGGAAAATGCAATTTTTAAGTGAAAATGTTGTTGTATTTTGTCTCCTAGGTTCTCTGAATTTTTAATGATAGCTGCAAAATACAAAATCTTACATACAACTGGCTAGAGCAAGTCACATTCCCTGAAATTTCCATTTCTCTCCTCCATTAAATAAATAAATGTAATTTGGCAAAAACTTAGCCTGTACCAAACATTATAAACTCACCAGTCCTAAAGATAATTTCTCATTCTTCAGTGCCTCCTGCATCAGTATTTTCTCAAATAAATGGGCTGATGAACAAGAAGGATCAGGCTGTTAGCTGATGTAGGACTAGTAGAACTATGCAGATTGACACCCTCTGAATATCCTCTCCTGAGTTTTTAACAGCATCTATAGTTTAATGGAGTATCTTTTGTGGAGTCTTCTCTCTCTCAGGGCTTCCTCATTAGAGCTCTGCAGAAAATGGCAAAATTCCTTCTGTGGACCTTTCAGGAGCCAGAAAACTCCCACCAGGCCTGCAGCACTGACTCTCCCTCGAGAAGGATAGACTGGCAGAATGTACATGAGGCTGACTAACCAGGAAGGCTGTGTTTTTCATACTTACGCAATGGTTACAAGTGCTCGTGATAAATAGGGAATTAATGCTTATTAGATATGCTGAATGGTTCAGAGCTGCAGCTGAAATCCTGGGAATGTAGATACTATCATTTGATGGATTAGTTATAATCTCATAACAAGCACTGTATGACTCTTTGAAATGCAACATTTGGAACAGATTTCAGTGCTTACTGGGCCTGCTGTGCATTCAGATACACCAGAGTTAGCAAAACAAGGGAGCAAGCCTGCAATTGCAGCAGAAATGATCTGGCTAAGGACAGGTTCTGGTTTTCTCCATGCACCAAAGTTTAGTTCCTACCTCAGGTAGGAAGTTTCTCTGTAGATGTGGAGCTAGGATTATGGCAGTGTGGAGTGAACCTTATGCCTGGAAGGCTCTGAGTACCGTGATGTTTTGTCATCCTGATGCTTGTGAAGTTTAGGCCAAACGTTTTGCCATAAAACATCGTTCCATTTAGTGTGCTTGTTCCTTACCATCCTCTGATCTGCTGCATTTACCATGATTTTCCTTTATTGACAGTGGCAAGACTATTTCTATTTTTTTAATATATTATTAATTTGCTTACACTTTGGTAGGATACCTGCAACATTTCAGGAACAGATGCATATCCACTGAGAACTAATGATTTGGGCTGTACACCATCTCCTCACTTCTAATTAGGGTTTTCTCTCCTCCTCCTTCAACCCCCTGGACTCATGTGTCCTCTTTGCCGCCTTCACTAAATCAAACGCATTTCTTGGAAGGTCAGTGTAACCTGTAGGAAATTCCTTCTGTCTGTGAGCTGGCTCATTCATCACTAGTCATAACCATGCTGGAATGTGAACTCATAGTCTGTTATCTGGCTGCTGCTAGTGATGATGCCCGGAGACGACAGCTTGGTTTTCAAAAGCTGGGTTGACCCTGAGGGGCGAGGAAAACTTGTTTTGACAGAGCAAACATGACACGGAAGCAGTGCAAGTGCCAATATGTGCAGGAACAAGGTGTTATTTTCACAAGGTGGATTTTTTTTCCCCCAACTGGGGAAAACAGAAGAATGTATGGGGAAAAAAATGCTGTGTGTTTTTTTGTTCCCCCAAAATGCCCTTAAAGGCTCTCCGTGTATATGTTGAGTGAGAGAAAAAACAATAAGACAGGTTCTTCTGGGAAGAGAAGCAGGTGTGTCCTCCTCTCATTCTGTTGTCCCAGAACTGCAGTGGGTCAGTTGAATAGTGCAGTGGGTAAAGAGTTTTTGGTCCTGAGACCTAGCTGATGCCCTACCACTCTGTGCCTCTTCCCCAGTTGTCCACTGGAATGGTGTCTCTGTACCGTGTCTCATGAGGCATAAAGAATGACAACAATCTCAACTCTTGACCCTGATGCAGTTGTTGTTCCTACATGTTCTGCTTCCCTCAAAGACATAACAAAACAGATGACTGTGTATATTTTAACATGTCAGACTGACATTGTGGCATTAATATAATTTAAGCCAAACATTGCCAGTTAATTCACTTTGCCTTTCTACTGTCTTAATGTCTTGCATTCCTTGTTTGTGGTGCTCCAAGTCATGTGCTTCTACAGCAGCCTTGATCCTGCTAAGCCGGAGTTTCCAAATGTTCCAAATTTGATCAGCCAGATGCTTCTTCCTTCACTTGTGCATGGCCTATCCCTGTGTCTGGAAGCTGTGAATGTCACTGAGTGTGTCAGAAAGAGGAAAATGTCTCTCCTGCTAGAGCCACGGTATGATAGAGTTCTTTTTTGAGAAGAATGCTTCTCACAGGGAATGAGAAATATGATGGAACTTTGAAAGAAGCCAAATGTTAAGGCAAAGCAGCCCACAGGTAAGAATAATATTTGTGAAAACCAATAGAGGGGGATTGACTTCTGGGGAGTAACCTCTTGTTGGTTTGGATTTTGGTTTTGTTTTTAATTTTAATGACAGTAGACTACTTCTAAAGGATCTGGGTCTGTGTGCTGATAATACAATGGACCTACACGGTATTTTAAAATGTAAGTAATGAAGAAGAGCTTGAGCTGTTTTAGCAGCAGTTTAGGTCTTACGGAAATCTGTGCTTAAAGGCAGCACCTGAAAACATTTAGAGAAGCAGACAAGTGATGCATAGCTATAATAGTCCTTTTCATAGTTCCTCTGAAGAACTATACAAGTCTGAAGAATCTTTCACGACTTCAGTGTGAAGTTGAAAAAGACTTGCTGAAGACTTAGCAGCATGCTGTGACTGTGATAAGTTAAGATGCTTTATGTTTTAATACTGACAACTCACTTCCTTTTCATGCTAGAACCAATAATGACCTCAAAGTGGTGTCAAGGGGAGAAGCCACATCATCTGATGGGTGGGAGAGAAGCAGTGGGAAAGTGCAGGCACTGCCAGTCCCATGCAGGATGCTCCTCTGTGTAATTTGACAGTGTCCTCCAAGGTTAATTCCACTGCACAGCTGCACTGCTTGGGGCGATAAGGATGCATTAAATGAAAAGGGATTTCCCTCTTTGGGAATCAAATTAGAGAAGTCCAGATCAGGCCAGTTCTTTTATCTCTTTCTCACCCCAACAGGAAGTTTAGACACAAGTCCCCAAAGGTCCTTTTCTGGTCAGAAACATCTGCAAGGCACTGAATTGAAAAGGGTGTGAAGATAGTGCTAATAGCCTTACTGTTAACAGTTGAGAAGATAGAAACTGTAGCAGTGGCTTGTGAGAAAAATGAGGAGGTTAAACATGCAGGCACTAGAGATTGCTCAGAGTCATGGATTTATCCCAGGCATGAATGGCAGAATCATTCCTAGGGAGGAGAGCTGCCAACAGTAGCACTGTCATTGCAATAGTACATTCTCCAGCACATGGGAGGCCCTGAATCTTTGACCTCTATGCAAAGACCTCAAAAAAAGAAAAGAAAAGAAAAGAAAAAGTACAGGTGAAACAAAACATATTTCTCTTCTAAATTTTACTGTCTGAGCATGGGTCAGACACAATGTATTCAAGATAGTTTTTTGGTTCAGTGTTACTCCGTAGAGAAGAACAGTAGTAATACTCTTGGAAGCTGAAAAGGTAATGGCTGGCTGGTTACTGGGTGGGGTTTTCAGCACAGACCTAATTCTTGATAAAAATGAATTAATGGTGATCTGTAACTTGAGTGAAAGGAGTTGGTGGTCTCAGTCTTAATTCGAATTCACCTTGATACTGTTGTCAATGGAGCTGTAACAGCTGATAGGAAATGAACTTCCTAGAAGCAAAACTGAACTACTCCTAAGTTGGCCTTGAGACTCAGGTTCCAGGAAAAGTCTGTTTCCATCATGCAAACAAAGCAGCTGTACATCATTCCTCATACTGGCACGTCCGCTCATTAGGTATGTTTGGTGGCATCAAGACTTGTAAGACTTTTGTTCTTTTCCCTGTATCAGATCCATAAAACCCTCCAGGGACTAGCTGTATTCCCAAATAAATCCTGCAACACTGTTTGGGAGCTGAGGTAGCAGAACCTCAATCCAGTCAGTGATGAGGTGCCTCCCTCTCTTTTTCTTTTTTCCTGTGGGCACTAAAACCACCTTTTAAAATTGGTTCTGCTGAAGGTCATTTGAATGTGGCCAGTGCTATAGAAATCTCTAATGCTTTTTCAACAATAAAGCCTTCATTGTCTATGCACTTAAATTGCAATTGGTAGAAATCCAGATGTTTATCTCAAAGGGAGACCATGCTGGAGCATTACTTACCTTGCAGCTCACACCAGAGATGCTAGCAACAACAGCACATGTATTGCAGCTTTGGCATCAATCCCAGGAAAACAATGGCCGAAATTCATCACTGATAAAACTCCATTGTTTTAGTGGAGTTACACAAGAAGAGGCATTGCCTGGTAGAAAGATGGTGTTGCCCCTCTCATTGAAAAGGGTGGAAAAAGATTTAGTCTGCTTTGATACGGACACAAATGGTCTTCTAATCTCAACTGGCACACGTGAACAATTATCAGCTTTTCAAAACTAACACGTACAAAACAAGACAATAACCATAAGGTTGCCAAGTGACATCCTTAGGTCATTTCCACAGCCTTTTGTTGTCTTCTTATTTTGGCCAGAATTCCTTTGGTCCCATTGATGTTGCTCTCGGTGCATCCCGTCATTTGTTCTGTTGGACAGCCGGCCTCGTGCACTGGGAAACCCAGCAAAGAAAGGCAGAGGTCAGACTTGTGACATCTTTTGAGCTATGTATGTTTATGTAACCCAGCAGGGTTCATTTCCATCAAAGATGGAAATAGCATGGATTGCTGCTGCTGCAGGGAATTACGATGGGAGCGTGGTTGAAAGGCTTGGAAAGAACAGTAGGGAGGCAGCTCTGCTGTGTCTGCAGGTCTGGTGCTGTACGTGCCTCTCTGGCTTCTTCTGAAGGCCCGTTCTGTTTATGTATTGCTTGTTAGAAGCATATCAGCTAAATAAATGGTGCTGGAAAGGAAGAGTGAGAACCTGTATGAGAACTCAGTATGAAGACACTAATGCATACCAGTGAGTGAACCTGCATGGTGACTCTTCAGTAGTCACAGACACAGAGGGAAAGGGGGAAAAGCAATGACAACATGTTGGGCACATGCTGGAAAACTGTGTGCTGGGCCTTGTATGCATGTGGAAGAATTTTAGAAGCTTGTTTCTGCTTTTCTTCCCAGACTTGGAAACTGTTTGATGCACATCTATGGCAGAGGGACCTCAGTCTTTGCTTCCTTTTCTTCTAGCTTCCTGGTCAGTTTTTCTGAGCAAAGCATGGCCTTAGCTCTGCCCACAGGAGCCGGCACTTGTCCCTTGGCAAAGTGAGGCTAAGCTGGAGTAGTTGCTAGAGGCAGAAGAGTGACAGTTCTCTTTTTCTTGACATTTCTGTGTTGAAACTTTCTGGCCTTTTCTGTGCCTTTCTGGAGGAGACACTCTACAAGAGTTGCTCATGATTTTCTGGATTGTGATGTGCAGCAGGTCAGATTAGCTGAGCTAATTGTTCCCTTGATTGCCTAAATTAAGATCTGGTAATAACTGATTTGGCTAAGACCAGCGAGGTGACTCCTGAACTTAATCCTGACTTCCATGCACATGCTGTGGCACTTTTGATTAAACACAGGCTGGGAACAAAGATGCAGCTTTCATTTATGAAAGTGTTAGGAACGTGTTTTGTGAATGCTTATAATGTGCTTTGAGACCTGTGCACAGAAGCTGCCTGACTTACTCAACACAACAAAAACCTCACAATTAATAACCCTTGTAAAACACAAATACTCTTAATATTAAATCTTGCACTCCTCGTGTTTCTGTAACAGTAACAAAGATCTGTGAGTGTCCCTGGAAAACTGGACACAAACTTACAGGTCTTTCCCTGGATTTTGCTGTTCCTTCTTATGGGCTAAACAGGACAGGAACTGGGGGACTTTCTTTAAAGACAAGCACTCACAGATGAGTGAAATACTGCTTCTTTAGTTAGTTAGCTACTTGAGGTTTGCTGTCTGCACTCCTGGTCTAGTCAGACTCCAACAGATGAGGTAATGGTCTCTGTGTGAAGTCAGTTCAGAATGTGTTCACTCTACCAAAACCTCCCTTGCAGATAGTAAATCACTGTCCTGAGCAGGTTGAAGACAGCTTGGTTAGATAACAGTTCTTTGCATTAGATGGTAACCATCAGCCCCTACCACGATGAGGTCTGGCTGCTGAGTAAACATTCAGTGAAACATTTTTCTTGTCCTGCAGAGTTTGCACTCCCAATGGACAAGAGGCAGAGGGGGAGTCTGAAGAAAAACAGGAGCTGAGTTGCTCAGCCAACCATGTTCATCAAGCCTCTGGTGGAGCTTGGACCTGAATGCAGATTACCTGGCTTCCAGTAGTGTCTGAATGTATGAGGTACAATATTGCTTTTACAGAGTATTTCTTCACAGTTGCACACCTGAATGCAGCTCTGGTTTAAGGTCACGCAGGTAAATAGAAGTGATGGTCTTGCATGAGTATAAAAGGTAGGTCTATCAGGAGGAAGGCTTGAAATGAAACAGCTTTGACATAAACAATAGGTGACCAGGAAAGCAGAGAGTGCCTGTTTCACATACTGAAAAGGCTGGTCCCTGGCATTAGCTGGGCTGTTGTCACAGCATTTTACCTGTCCTGAGAGCCCTGTTCCACTTCTGTAAGCTTTCTCATTCATTCCAAAGTGATTCTGAAAACTACAAAAGCTTTTTTTGGGGTGTGTGGAACTATTTCTCAG
Source organism: Chaetura pelagica (assembly GCF_000747805.2). Taxonomy (NCBI): domain Eukaryota; kingdom Metazoa; phylum Chordata; class Aves; order Apodiformes; family Apodidae; genus Chaetura; species Chaetura pelagica. Next base: position 746,382 of record NW_009952963.1, on the reverse strand, counting down.
TGGTAAGAAAGCTGATTCAGACAGTCTGTACATCTTAGCCAGCTACCCAGCCATACCTACTTTCCTGAGACTAGAATTAAGAATCCAGATGATGCAGTCAAGATTTGTGGTTTCCACTAGAGTTTATGCTACTGCTGTTTGTTGTGCTCCACACAACATATTACATGCCATTAGGAACTCGGTCACAAGAGGAGAAAAAAAAGCCGTTGTCCCCTGGAAAACCCTGCCTCTATGATCACCTTCCAGTGGAAAATATCAATGTGTAAATATTCCACAATGGGATGCGTGGCTGGAGGCTGTTTGGGTTGGTTTTGGGGAAAGGAGAAGGGGCTTAGGGTGTGTTGGTGCGGGAGGGAGAAGATGTGATAAAGGAGTTGGAGGTTAGTGAAAAAAGCAAGCTGTGGCCTGTAACTGAAGAAAGATTATGAGCAGACATAGGATGGTTCTTTCCCAGAAATCTTGACCCCTGGAGTCTCTTCCGCAGCAGGGTCATTCAGAGAGTGATTTTGTGAGGTCAGAGATTGATTCCAGATTTTGTCTTTCTTTGAATACTTAAATGGACAACAACAACATCTCCAGCAGGCTGCATTCACCCTTCTAATTACAGTGCACGGGTCACTTGCTCACTGCATGTGTCAAGGTGGATTTTGGTCTTGCTGTCCTGCTCCTCATGGTCAGAGATCTAGAGTGTCACTCCTGCCAAGAACGGCATCTTCAGTTCAACTCCCCTCTTTGAATGCCCATCATAGGCATCAATATGCCTTCTAAAGGTATATCCAGAATAAATTCCAAGCAGGTTTTTACAGGTGTTCTTTGTGTAATAATACATTTGTTGAAATAATATTTTTCATCTTGGTGTCCTGCAGTTTGTTTATGTGATAGGAGCACTGGATGGGAAGTAGAACTTCTTCTTCTTCTTGGTTTTACCACTGATCTGCTGTGTCAGCAGTCACTTCACCAGCAAGTCACTTCCATTTTCTCTAGCTAATGACTCCTGAAGTCATAAATCTCATAGGGACAGGACTTGCCTCCACCACTGAGGAGTCCTCCACTGAGTTAATATCCCAAGTAATACTGAAATACAAAGCTGAACCAGTGAGATAAACCTGTTCTTCTTTCTCTGTGCTAAACTGTAAACAAAATTCTGTAATTTTTAATGGCAATTTGATCACGATTTGGGATTTTAGAATATAATGTTTTCTTTTGATTAAGAATGCATAATCCCAGTGTTTTATAGCATATGCTGCTGTCATTGTCTCATTGACCACTATTTGTTACAACCTCTCAAAGTCCCAGTGGACCACTTTCTGTGGCCTCACTCCCACTGCTGTTCTGGAAAGCAGAATTCAGGGAGTTTTGGGTGTAGCAGCTCCAAGAGGCTGGATGTCTGCATGTAGGTAAGCTGCAATTTATTCCCTTTCTTGCAAGGATAGAAGTGGCATGTGCTCATAGGGACTTCTGTTGTCCAGTGAAGAAATGAGGTGAATAGTATGTCTATCCCTTGTGCCACGGATTTTTTTTTTCTATATGTCTGAAGCTTTGTCATTAAGGGATGGGTCACTGGCTGTATGGGAAAGAGGATAAGTGAGAGGATAGATGCTTCCCACTGGGCAGTGCTCTCCAGCAGCAGCACAGAATTTTACCTGAGGAGTGTATGCACTTAGAAACACATTGCTCTAAGTAGAGCTGGGGGGAGTTGAAAATGGGAAACATTAAAATACCACAGCGAGGGCTGCTATTGCAGTATTTATGATCAGAGTGAAAGCAGAATGTACCAGAAAGCTTCTGTTGGTGTCTCTTAACTCTTCTCACGAGGTTTCCCATCCTTCAACCTCAAGAGCCTGGGATAATTTGGATAGACTTCAACTACACACCCAAACTTTGTGTGATTATCTGAACTGAACATCTGACCTCTTTTGAGGTTTGGACATCTTTGGGCAAATTAAATCCAACAGAGATAAAATCATACTTTATTTTTTATGTCTGAACTTCAAAAGTCCCTGTTTTGGTTAATGAAGCTGTGGCATGTTCATAGGTTTCTGTGTGCCTCTCTCTCTTAGCGTGGCCAAATGTCTCACTAAGAATAGTGCTTGTTGCCAATGGTGCTGCCCATTATTTGTTCACAGATCCATCAGTGAGTAGTCCTGTTTTCTATTCAGATAGAAATGTTCTCCTTGCTTGTGTTTCCTGGAAACATTATGGGACTGGATTTTAGCCTGTGGTGATGTTTGCAAACTAGTGATTCAAACCATCTTTTCAGTTGCTTGTCCATTTGTGTTTGTGCCTTGGGGATTATTACCTCCCACAAGAAAAGCTATTCATCAGATTATAATTCCAAAGGCCTCAATTAAGCTATAAGCAATTATACTAGGTGAGGTTTTACATAATGTTGGGGTTTTTTTATTCCCCAATTTACACTGTATAAGTGAAACAGTGAAAGGAGAATGAAAAATTAACATTAGTGATTAGTGAGAAGTTGCTATTATGATTGTTTCACATCCTTTGTTTGTCATACCAAAGGTCCTAAAACTCTTTTGGATATTCTTAAAAATCATCTCGATATTTGCAAAATGTAACTGCTTCTTGACTCACATCAAAGCAAACTCACTGGAACCGATGGGCCTTTGACCTGCAAATTGCATATTGCAAATTGCATTGTGTTTATACCAGAGCGAAGAGGACGTGAAATCAAACCACCTTGATCTGGCAACATTTTTGTCTTGAAAACTGATTTTATTGGAGTGAAATGACCAGACAAGATACTGTGTGCTCTAGACGATGCAGTGAACCCTCACCTCTGCCTGTGTCTGCTTTGGGAGCAAAGCAAACAGGTCAGAAGCCACTGTAGTCTGAGAGAAACTAAGCAGATGTGGGGAAAAAAGAAACTTTTATGTCTGGGACATAGTTTTCTGTTAGCTTACACCACTGTAACTCCACTGAAGGCCATGGAATCATCCCGGAGTAAAAGGGCTGTGGGATCAACATCCTTTCTGCAGGTTCAAATGCTCACAGAGCCCCTCACTCCTGAAAATGCAGTGGATAAACAAATCCTGGACAGACCACGTGGCAGAGAGAAGGCGGAGGGAGAAAACAGACCAGACTGACAGACAGACAGGGGTCCATAGACAGCCAGACAACAATTATAAATAGCACCCTTTTGAGGTCTGTTTGATGTGTTGCCCAAGGCCAGGTGGAAAATCTTTCCGTTGCTGCCTCTTCAGCTAATCGCTTTCCCCTCATTTTTCAATAAAGATTCCAAGTTTGGTCACTTCTTTGGCACATTTGTTTCCCATTAGAATACTTGGTGCTATTTCACTGTGTTATGCTAGATAATTGCTCTAATAACAAACTGAGGAAAAGCTTTTGAACATTTTAGGAAGTAATTTTTTCCCTTATGAAAATTCAGTGGACACTGACAGAGATCTGGGGAATAGCTGAGGAAAGTCAAAGAGAGAGAGTGAAAGGGGAAAAGGGTAATGTTGACTTTTATTGATGGTATTTCTGCACTTACATGTAAGTCACATGCCAAAAAATTAATTGCAATCCAACTGAATATTTGTATAGCAATTTCTATTTAATGAGTATTGTTTAAGTGAACCTCATAGTATCCTATGATTAGGGTCATACGGTTATTGTCCTATTGCAGCTGGAGTTGAGACAAAGTCTTGTCTGAATGGCAAAGTGGTTGCAAAGCAAAGATAGGAATTCAAGAGGTCCCAGGCTTGTTCAGCTTCCCTATTTTCCACATATTAAGGGCAAGATTGTTCCAAGTGCCTCAGTAATTGTCTCACTCTGCTTCCACTCACAGCAGAATGAGTTTTAGCAAAGTAGCGCAGGAGAAAACATGTTTAGTACTTTCAATAACCCCCTCTCAGTGTTTGCATACTGCCAAGATGCCTTTAAGAACATAGTGTGGTCAAGGGGATAGGGAGATAAATAATATAAGCTGAGGAAAGGCAGCTTCAGGCTGAGTTGCTGAAGCCTCTTAGCTAAATTCTTTCCACTCCTAATCCGAAAGAGGTGGAGTTTTTTGTCTGCAGCGTCTGTACATTTCCCGTCTTACCAAAAAAGCTCCGAGTGCATTCAGTGTTTGGAACTAATTTTGGGATAGAGGTGGTAGAGGCAAGAGACAATGTCGTCGAGGTTGCAGGATGCATGATGTTGGGGCCTGTCCTGCCATTAGGTGTTGGGTGTTTTTGTGTGCAGTGTCTCCTGTCATTTGGATCCTCAGTTCTCCTGTTTCAGAAGGAGGAAGGATGGCACTGACCTCCTTTGCTTTTGAATCCAGTCTTGAAAAACACTGTGTAAGAGCTGTGTTCAGAGCTCTTGGCTCCTCCCAGAACTAGCCTCTGTTCTTGTCTTAAAGCAGGTTTTTCACTTATTTATTGTCTTCTTTTTTTTGAAACCATCTTGATATTTGTAGTGGGAGAGGAAATTAGAAAATAATCTTCTGCCAAATTTTACTTAACTTGACCTCTGTATCTGCTGCAGATGGCCCAGCTCAGCTACCTCCTCTGTTGTGGTCCATCCTGATTCCACTGCCTCAGGTGAGGCCTGGCTGCATTTCCCTGTGAGCTGTGGTGGAGTCATCCTTCCACTGAGCCAAACCTGCTGAATCCCAAACACCAGCACAGCTAGTGCTCCTGCTGGTCACATCACCACTGCTTTTCCCATGGCTTTGTTGATGCCTGGTGGTTTTGCTTTTACTGTCTGTGTTGGCATTGAGCTTTCCATAGTACAGCAGCTGCAACTTCACACAGACTTGATCCTGGTCTGGTAGAAGAAAGAAGGAGAGGTAATAAAAATTATGTGTGTCTCCTCCTTTTCCCCCCTCATTTCTGAGAAGCTGTTTGGATGTTGTGGTAGGAGATGCACATGCTGAATCCATGGGTAGCAGGGACACCACAACCTTTCAGCCACTTTTTTTCTTCTGCAAATTGTGCAACCTCTGCCTGAGCAGCTGACAATCCTTCGATGACAGCCCCAGAGAGTTAATGAACTCAAAGGGCTGTGGGTTATCTATTCCCAGAGATGGACGAGCGTGAATTAAATGGTCTTTTGGAAGATGGGAAATAATTATTCTTCTGCTTCAAAGCCATGTCCAATTGAATGATGTCGCCAGCACGAATCAGCAATCACAATCACTGATGAAGACCCATTAAACAGATTGGGCTGAGTAATGCACAGGAAAAAAATGTCAGGAGCATCTTTAATTCTGAGTCTCTCAAGCCTACTAATTTTTTTCCCTTGTTTTCTTTTCTTTTTAAAAGAAACTCTTTAAGTGCCTAGAGCTTTCCTATCTGAACACTTTAAAGCTGGAAATAGTGAAAAATGCATTTCTGAACCATCCCTGATGGAAAGGCAAGGACTTGAGTAGCAAAGTTTCCTGGGTATTGTCTGGGATATCTGGAGGGTATCGTTTAGTATATGTGAAGTAAAGAAACATTTGGGAAAGGCCTTGGGCAAGACCAGTTGGGAGTTCCTCTGCTCCCAGCTCAGATGTATTGTTCTCTATGGCACTTCCTTCTGGCAGAGGCTGGGGAAGGAGGAAGCTTCCCCAGGACCAACACTTCTGTACACTTCAAGAGAAAGGCGGGTGTTGAGTGATCCTTACTGAAAGAAAGACACATTCTTCTGTAGTTTAACTATTGCCAAAGTGACAGAATGAAGTCAAACATTAGGGCATGATCATTAGGGGAATTCATTAGAAACGCTTGGCTGTACAATGAATTCAGTTGGAAGTTATGAACTGTAGCTCCTTAGTGTTATTGGAAGGAAGCAAATCTTATTACAGTGTTTTGCTTTTTCACCATAGGAGCTGTAACTTCAGGGGCGTTTTACCAAAGATAAACTTTGTTGGTTTGTGCACATGCCAGAGAAACAGGCCAGTAGGTTGGGCAACAGGTTAATCCACTGGGTAAAGTCCAGCATCTCCTCTAGGGGACAGGGAGTTACAGAAACTGTAAAGGATGGCTGAGAAAGACCTGTATTTAGGAATAAAGGAGTGTCTGATCCCTCTTGTGAGCAGACCCAGCATTTACCTAGTCCACTAGTGTGGCTCTTACTAGTTAGTTGTTGCGTAATCTGCCTTCCTGCTGCATCTCATTTTAATCCCTAGTAGGTCAAACCTGTTATATGGCAACATTCACCAAACTGATTTGGGAAGGGGCAGTGGCATAGGTCTTCTGCCATGATGTAGTGAAAGACAAATATTGTCTTAGGGTTGTACTAAATAACAGCCCTGGACCATTATGGAGCATAATGCTCTGGGTGGATGTGAAGATGCTGAGAAGCAATGGTAACAGCCCAGTCTGGAGCATGGTCAGACTGTGCCCCTCAGCCCCTAGCTGGCTTTCAGCTGCCCACATTTAGACGTCAGCAGTGTCAGTGTCTTCATCTGGACTGACTTCACTGGCAATGGTGAAAAAGACATTTCTGAGACAGTTTATCATAAAGGAACTGAACAAAGCAGGTCAGATGAAGTATGGTCTCAAGATGCCAGTTTCTTTCCTTTTATGATAAAATGGAGTGCAGTTTACTGGCTCAGATGTAGCAGTCCAACAGCAGATGGAAGACATCTGACCTCTGGTCTCAGAATTATGTTTCAGTTTCCCTTTTCCTTCCTTCTCTGCAGATACCTGCAGATTTCCAGCTGTCACAGATCTGAAGAAAAGTTTGAATATATGGCCTGAGTGGCATCTGCCTGGTTCCACAACCTAGCTGAAACAAAAGCTTCAGCAAATGCTGACTCTTCTCTCCCCTTAAGGGTAAAATGAGAGCAAGGTACATGGGAGGACCATGCAGGTTCTCCCTAGAGTTTGATTTTGCTTTTCTTCAGCCTGAGGAGCAGAAGCAGTGGGGGGATCTCCACATAGAGGGATCAAACAGCATGTCCTTTATACCAGTACTGTTTTGTCCAGGTGCAGCATGTAAAGCAATGTCATTTATGTAAAAACTAGTAAGTAGTTCACTCAGCTGAAGGCAAGGGAGGGTTCACCCAAGTCTGCCCGTAAATAGAAGAATAAGAGTCACACTACCAGTGTCCTGGATGTTAATGAATTGTCATTTGAAGCCTATGAGCCAAAATGTATTTAATGAAGAAACAAGATCCACTGATGCACCCCTTGTATCTGTGGATCAGCCTTCCAGATGTCCTACTCAGTGCAGTTTCTCAAGGGCTGCCAGGTGGGCTCAGCAGCAGATGCAACAGAGCAAGAAAAGGCTTCACTACAGCAACGTTTGTAAGCTCTGAACAGAAAATATCAGGAGAGCACAGAAATAATTTGGGGACTGTTAGTCTATGTTGGCATATTCTGATGCTGTTGACTGATATACCTGTTGGATCAAAGCTCCATTCTCCTCTACTGCATTTGATATATATTGGGAGTCCTGGTGTCCTCTACCCGGATGTGGGAACGTTCCAGCTCAATAGCAAGGGCGTTTGTACAAGCAGGATGGCAAACAATGCCTGCTTGTTTTGACTGTAGGTTGTTAAAATGCTACTTTGGAGGTTGTGTCATGATGTTGGAATGCAATTCAGTATGAAAGACACAGAAGTGTTTTAAAGGGGTATCATGCAGGTCCCTGCTCAGCTGCATGAGGATAGGAGTGAAAGGCTGCAGGGCATTGTGCTCATATTCCATGTGCATGCTGCACAGTTCTTGCAGTCTCTCTCTCTAGGTTTTATTTTCTAAAATTCTTTAGCATTTCTTTTGCTCACTTGTGTTTTTCCACTCTTACCGACCTTTCCCTTGAAAAGCAGCATCTGAAAACTAGATGTTGCAGTTAGCTGAGACCTTGTGCCAGAAAGCAATCATTCCATATCATATCATATATCATAGAATGGTTTGGGTTGGAAGGGACCTTAATGATCATCTAGTTCCAACCCCCCTGCATGGGCAGGGACACCTCCCATGAGACCAGATTGCTCCAAGCCTCATCCAACCTGCCCTTGAATACTTCCAGGCATTCCATGACCTCCATTGAATACAATGCTCCTGGTAATACACTGTGAGATTGGTCTTACTCTAAGAATTGGACAAAAGCCAGACAGTTAAAGTAGGAAAAAAAATTAATTCCCTGGAAGAAAGTCTCTTGAGGACAGTTAAATCCAAAGGAACATCTTCTGCTTCTGAAAACTGAAATTACAATAAGCAGAGGTTGGAAGAATAGAGACGTTATGTCCTTGTCCTGTCCATTAAGTCTTCCCTAGATATTGACTATCAAGAGTTGGGTACAGGATGCTGGGCTGAACTGAGGCCTCCCAAGAAATGACTGTTCATATGAGAAAGAAATGAGATAAAACACTAAGGAAGAAGTGCCTTGTTCTGCTGCTTTGCTGGGCAGCAGCTTTGTCTTGTGGCCTTCCTACGAAGAGGAACAATTGAGGCTTTGGATAAACTTGTCCACCAGTCACAGTGTGTAGCTGGGTGAAATTCACTAGGGTTAATAGGATGAATTCATGAGTATGGCTGGATGGGAAATTTGGAAATGCTGGAAAATTATCTTGTGCCAGACTAGAGTAAAAATCCTGAAAATTTCATGTGCTGACAGACTAAACGGAAAGAATGTTAAATTCTTCTCAGTTGAAATGTTGGGGGTTTTTCATCATCTCTATGAAAAGCTGAGAAGAAGAAAAAATCAGAATGAAACATTTCAAAATTTAATTAAATTGCACAGAAAACTCTTTTGAACAAAAAGCAAATGACTGTTCAAGCAGCATGTTTGGATTATTGCAGATTTTTTCCTCCCAGTCTTTTTTTCTTTCCTTTTCCCTTGCATCTGGAAAATAGTGACACCAACCCATTCCTAGAAAAAAATATTTTGGTTTGGATGAACCCAAGTTTTTCAACAACAACATATTTTGTGAGAAAATTCCCTGCTGCTTCTGCTCATCAATAAAGTTGATGAGTTTAACCAGTCTCATGGCTGGCTAGGGAAAAAAGATCCCCCAGTTAGAGAAGTGGATAAATAGCTTGGCACAAAGTCCTTCTCTGTTGACTCAGTTTACTTTGTGGACCCGGGCACGATTGTCATAATAAATTAAAGCATGAACATTCCCATTTGTCACTTCACCACTTCCTTTTGCTGCCTTCCAACATGTGGTGAAACCATTAGTTTTAACAGAGAAAGAAAAGACCAAATGAAGGGAGGAGAATAATGCTAGAATTAAGGGGAGAGGAAGGGCAAGACTTGCAGAGTAGAGTGAAGGCATCACAGAAGCACCCACAACACCAGTTGCACATTTAAGGGGGCACAGTCATATTAAAGTCATTGGGGTTTATCATCTGTCTCTGGAGGAGAAAAGGAGACTATGGTTCTTTCAAGAGTTACTAATAACCACCCTCCAGAGTCTTACGGTGGCCCAAAATGGCAGAGCAGACTCCTCTCAGTTACAGCCAGTTCCAGTATTTTAATTTGTTTTGTACTGAACTGTTTACATGTAGGATGTTCCTTGCTGTCTATTCAGTTCTGCACAGCTTCTCTTCATTGCTCCTTGCTGTCATCTGTGGTAATTTCTCAAAGCTAAAGGAGGATGTGTTCAGATCAGGCCCCCTGTTGACAAGGTGGCAACAGATTAATGGCCTTCCCATCCCACCTGGCTGCACAGGAATAACCTGAGCCCAAATGGGCTTTCTGGGAATCCCCTG
>NW_009952963.1:638932-736524 GCF_000747805.2 Chaetura pelagica | reverse complement strand
GGCTTTCAGCTTTGAATAAGAGCAGAGGTCAAATTCAGAAATAGAGGAGGGTGGTGTGTGTGTATGTCTGTGTGGTGGGAAGCTCAGAAGAATGTAAGTTTAGAATCTGAAAGCATCACGTTCCTGAATTATGATTATTTATTGTCATTCTAGTGCCTAGAGGCTCCAGCCTCATTGTGCTAAGGACTCCACAGACATGAAATGAAGAGACAGTCCCTGACTTGAAGATAAATGAGGAAAACCCCCCTAAAGGGGGCTGGGAACAGGTGTGGCATGTATCCATCACGCTGCTGGAGCGTGTTTACGAGGTGGGCATGGAAGTGTAGGAAAGGGTGAGAGAGACAGCAAGAGAAGGAGAAAGTTGGATGTCAATTTTCATCTCCCTGGCTCTAACAAAAGGGTTTGAGGTTGTGGGTATTTTTAAATAATTTTCATGATCACCTATCTTCTCCAGTAATGATTATCCACAGGTAAGATAAGAATTAACAGAACAGGGATGTTTCTGAAAAATCTGAGTGCTGAAAGAGGTGATTCAATAATTTACTCTATATCTTTAAAACAGTGAATTCTAATTAGACTTTTCCAAAAAGTATTTTGGTACCTTTAAAAATGTGACTTTCTAATCTTCTAGTGCTTCAGTTTGACTAAGTGTAAGCAAATAAGAAAGTAAATAAGTAAGTTTTTACATGAGCGGCAGATTTAATGAAGGTTGTTTTCCCCATGGAGTTGTCTCTTCTGTCTTACAACTCGGACACCTTGTGACATCTCTGTCCTTGCTGTGTCCCCATCACAATGGTGCTGGCCACAGCATAAAATACATAGTTTGAAGCTTTGGGGTAGGGACCCATTGCTGCTGCTCATGACAGAAGCTGCTGAGTTTTTACTGCCTTTCCTTCAGTTTGGGCCCAAGAGTTACATGATCAGGAGGGAAATCTGCAAATGTCCTGGCAACACAATCACCAAAGATGTGATTTTTGTGAGGGGAATCAGGCTAGCACTGGTGATCACTTATAGCAACTTCCTGATAATTACTAAATATTGGGGAATGCTGTGCTTGTTAAGCATTAATGAAATAACTGCTCTGAAGCGTCTAAAAGAGAGAGGAACAGAGCATTCTGCACATCATTGGGACATAGTGGTTCTTGAGTACTTAGGGAGAAAAAGGATCAGGAGAGAGAAGTATAAATTTCTTTCTTTTAGTTCTTAGAACAATCACCAACAAGAAGAAACTTAGCTATTCTTAGTTGCATCTAGGGGCTATGCATAATCTTTCCTCCTGAATTATGGAATATGATAGCTTTTATTAAATCCATTACAATTACAGCCTCTCTTCTGCACAAGTTTAGAATATGAAATAAGTAGGGTGCATAATTTCAAATAAATATTGATGCATGATACAGTTTTAGACTTTTAAGAGATAGAATCTATTTAGTTGGGGCTGTTTTCTTTTAATTCACTCAAACTTTCCTATCTTCTTAGTAGTGCTGGGTACTTTTGAAAAGAAAACCTTAGCACTGTGCTACTGCTGCAGTTTTGTCCATGCTTTTGTCTGTATTGCTGACTTGGTTCTTCTCTAAAGTAACTGGGTGTGCAAAGTTAGAATTTTTTTGGAAGTTGGAATGTGTGCAACTGGAAAACATATTAATGAAAACTTTGACCACAAATTAGGAAATAGAAAACTGGGACAAATTCTGTTAAACCGAGAAAGAAGGAAGCATCTATTATTCCAGAATTTGGATTATGTCACTTTGCAAGCAGCACAAGTGTAACAGGGGAATGGGAGATTTGAGCATGGTTGTTGCCCTGAATCTCCACCCAGCATCTACTGTTGGGTTCCTCCATACTCTGCAGTGCTGCCAGCAGCAGGGTCATCTCAAGGAGTACACAAGGGAGAAAAATGGAAGCTCCTTTTCTTAGCCTTGCTGCGTCCCTGCCTGGGCAGATACTGTCCACAGCCATGTAAGAGATGATACTCTGTAGGCAGCACTAGTCTGAGCCTGCCCATGTGTTGCTAAGAAGTTCTTGCTGGTTGCCTTGGCTTTCCAAGCTGACAGCTCTTTGCTGGCTACTCCACATCTCCCAAGTAATCTGGTTCCAGTCTCTCACTGAAATCAATTCACTAAAGAAATAATATGGGAGTGCCATTGGCATGGGAGCTTACCAACATGTTGCTCCTAGCCTGGTGGTAGTTGCTTCACAATAACCACTAGTAATAGAATACCTGATCCCCAAAGCAGCAAAGACAAGAAGGACAGTGTCAGAACCTGCCAGCAGAAGCAGGCAGGGGTAGCTTACCATTTCCCTTGCAGTTTGTCTGGACAGTTGACTCTGGAGCTCTTGAAGAGCAGCAGCTAACCCCACGGCCCCTTTGTGAAGCAAGGGAGAAAATTTCTGAGTGTGAGAGCAAGAGGGAAACCCCCCGCTGTATGACTCTGTACTCTTCCTTTGTCTTCCCCACACCTGCTCCCTTCCCTCTTCCGTTCTCCCCACCCACCCTTCAAGAAGATGCTCTAGGTGTTGGCTTTGACTTGGCTGCCAATGCTCTGCGGAGATGTGTTAATGATGACTGGCAGGTTTTAAAAGCACCGTTTCAACACCTTGCTGTCACCACACCTCATACTTCAGCAGCTTAGCACATGTTCCAAGGTGTTTAAAGAGCTTCCCGTGCAGTCCTTTTCCAGGCACTAACCTCTTGCCAGGAGCAGTAGCAGCTCCTGACCGCACTTTTCTGGCTGTGACCTTGTTAGTATTTGCCTATGAGATGTAAATGAGCAGCGCGGCCGTTAGGAAACGCAGAATGTTTTCCATTGTGTGGAAGGCTCCGAGCTGACAAGACCCGGGCCTGCGTTCCAAAGTCTAAAGCAGTTGGCAGGTTTCTCAGTACCAGGTTTTTATGCCCTCAAGTGGGTTATGGAGCGGAAAAGGGGGTGGAGAGGAAAGGAGAGGGAGGAATGTGTGTGGATGTGTGGTGGGGGGAGAGTTAGCAGGAGAGAAGGGCCATTTGCAAGCCACCAGCTTTGAATGTAACTCGCTTGGGCCTTGTGGTGGTGCTGAAGGGCCTGTTGTACCCGTTTGATTGACTCTGGGCTTAATGCTGCTTGCCACTTACCAGCACTTGTCTTTGCTCATTAGCAGGGGGATTGTGGGCAAATATTTAGATATTCAAGAGAGGAAATGTTAATCTTTGCAGTGTTCACTGAATATTTAAATGAGGCAGCAGGCAGTTTTGCTCTGTGTTTGACCTAGACTCGCAGTGCTGAGGAAATGCTTGAGTCTTGGGACGAATTTATATTCTGGCACCTCCTACTATTGGGGTTCAAGTCACGCAGTGAAGTTCAGGCCTTTTTAGAAAAGGAAATGTAAGCAATCTGTGCAAGCCCTGCTAAATAAAAATGACACAGAAGCTTTGATCTGACCAGTTTTAAGCACAGGAAAATGCAATTCACATGAAGTTAACATGATACTGGCTGTGTTGTAGACCCTCTGCTCTGTAAGGAGGATATGGCCTCACCGGGAAGGCTGAAGATGGTGATGACTGGTGATTGTTGGTAGACTGGGCACTCAGGGTGCTCCTTTCCATAGAAGGTGAGAAAAATACAAATATTCTCTTGAAGTTGGGACAGGCAGATCTCCCAAATAAAAGTGTAAATTAGGAACTTAACATGTTTGGAGATGAACATGGTATTCATGGTGGTGTCTTGATGTCTCTCATATTGACCTGGTGGCTGATGGGTGGGCTACCTGTCTCCTTGTAGTATGAAATGGACTCTGCACTGACAAACTTGTAGCAGATTATGAGAAGTGTCTTGCATCATATGTTACTACCCAGAACTTGCCTCTAAATTTACTTAGTTTGGCTGTATGTCCTTTTTCATTGTCACCTTCTGGAATTACTCTAGACAACAAATGTGGAAGCAAGTGTTGCAACTTTGTAGGAAATTAGTATTGAATTAACAGTTTCTGATTTTTGCACTTAAGTCTTGATTACTTTGTATCGGGATGAGATCAGGAATGTTTTGTGTAGGATGTATATCCGGCTTGAATTTTGGGTATGTGGTATCTGCAACAGTTCCTTAGTGAAAAGCTCTAGACCAGGAATTACTCATGGGAATAATACCATTGGCTAAGGATAAAAGACAGCCATGTCTGTATACATTGTAACAGATGAAAGGCCAAGAGGAGTAAAACTGGCAGCTGGTTATTTAATCCATGTTTTTAAGGGAGCATAACCTAATATGAGCAGGGTGCTGCCTTCACAAGCTCAAGGAGTAGGTGAGTTCAGGCCAGATTCTGCCAAGTGCTGAGCACCTACCCTGGTCCTGTAGCATTTCTCTGGATCAGACTCTTTATGTTTAAGTCAGTTCGTTTAACCTGACATAATTCTCATTTTATTTGATTAATTTACTTCAGAATCTCCTGAGATATTATTTACTTATTCCTAAATACAGTCACTGGCTACATCCTGACAGGGTGAAGTGAAAAACATTTGTATAGATTTTATTATTGACAGAGTTCCCAAACAGAGGTTTTTTTGTGTTTTCTGTCTTTTGTATTCCAGTAGCTGCTAGTCAATTAAGTATTTCTCCAGTAAATTTGAGGCTTAGAGAATCCCTTGGGAGTTGTAGGACTCTCTTAGTGGAAATTAAAAGCCAGTACAGGTTTAGGCACATCTGACAGTTCCCTCCTTTGTGCTGTTCCTTCATTCATAGCTGTAGCTTCTTACCTGGGATTTCTTCCTGCTTTTCCTTTAGCTTTTTTTTCCTTTATTAGTCTCTTTTTTAATGTAATAATGTTGCTTTGGGGAATTTTGGGGAGGACAGCTAGCTCTTGTTCCACTCTCCATTTGACCTTCACTCAAGACAGAGGGTCACATATCCTCTGGAAATAAGGGGCAGCAGATCTCTTGCTGAAGCTGACTAGTGAGATAGCAGAGACTTCAGTCCCAGCCACAGCAACAGCTTTTAACCACACCACTGTGTCCAGACTGGTGAGCTGGGGGAAACAGGTACAAGTTCCCCTGTTTATACTACCTGGTCTCACTACTCTGGGCTTTTTTAGGTTGTTGGTGCCAGACTGGCAGAGCTTTCCTTGTGCAGAGTAGATGGCTGCGTGCATTTCATTTCTGAAACGCCCTCTCTGAGCCTGCTCTCCATGTCAGACTTTTTTGTTGCTGTTCTTCCTGACTAACCCTGGCACTGTGTTCAGGCACTGTGGCCCTGGCTCCCAGCTCTCTGCAGATATAGGGCACTTGCTGCTCTAGGGAGTAACACAGTGATGGCAGAGAGCATCAGAGAGTCTCCTGCAGTTAGATTTGTCAGCTGCACTCGAGTGCATCGCACCCAGCTGAGTCAAATTCCTGGTACTGCTTCTTCCACCGATACTCCCTTGTCAGAGTTTTTCCTCTTCCTCCATTACCTCTGCCTGAAGCCTGGCAGGAGTGGGGGGCAACATTGAAATAAACCTAGCAGAGCTTCATACCAAACAGATTCCCACCTGTAGAGTACAGAATCTTTGCAGGGAGCATCCCCATCTTTGCACTGTCTGAGGGTTGTTCTCCACTTGCTTTTAAGCCATCTGATTTTGAAATTATATTTGGTGTAGGAAAATAAAAGCATGTTTGACTGGGGCTTCTGCCAAAGATGCAGTTGAATGGATCTCTAGGTGGGAACAGGCTCCACATCTCCATCCATTGTCTCTTCCTCTGGAGCTGCTGTCTTGGCAGGTGTCTATAGCAGAGATGGCAACAGTGGCTTGTGCTCAAAGAAGTCCAAAGCAGCAGCAATAATCCTGATCAACAGGGCAAGTCACAGAGCTGCGGGATGTCATAAAGAAAGGCTATTGGGGGTTTGCATTTGAACATTGCACCTCTTAGCTACATTTTCCCCTACAGCTGAAGGTGTGTGTTGTCATTGCTGGTGCCAGACTGAAAAGCTGAGTTCAGAAGGCAGGTGGGACTCTGTCTCGTCATGGGACAGACCACACCAATTTTCATCCCTGTCACTTGTTCATTTCTACCTGTGATGATTAAAAGAGAAAAAGTAATTCTCTAATAGTTTTTAGGAGCTGGTATGAGACATCCTCAGACATAATTGCTTGCCTGATGGAAAACTATCACCATTATTGGTTTGGATGGGCAGTAATGTGCACTAGGACAGGTTCAACAGAAGAGCCAGTGCCTCAAAGACCTATTTACTGGGCTGTGTTCTGTGCTGCTGCAGCTATTCTTTGTAAATAAATGTATGCCTTGGAGAAGAGAAGCAATTTCTTATACTCCCTTCAGCCCTCACTGCTGACCTTCCAGGAATTATTATTCTGACTTTTACTTAGCAGTGAATTTTAGTCTATGTGGATTGAGTCTCCTGTCCCCAGGGTTGTTCCTCTCTCATTCTTTCACTGTATTATCCTGTTGTTGGGTCATGGATTTGAGGTTGGTTTGGTTGTGGGGTTTTTTGGGGTTTTTTTGCTGTTGTTATTGTTTGGGTTTGCTTTTTTTTTTTTAACAACAACAAAAAAAATAAATAATGAAAAAACAAACTTTCCCTTCATCCCCAACCAAAACCAGAAACCAGAAAGAAAGCAGGCACTTTGTGATTCTTATTGCATGCGGCAGGAAGAATATCCTTAATTCATTTTCCAGTGTGAGCCATTGTGAACTTGAAAGGGACATTGTCAAGTAATTTGATTTTCCCACAAAGTGTTGCAACCTATCGAGGAGTGTCTTTTTTTGGTGTGGTATGTGCCAAGCTCCAGAAAGGAAAATGCCACTGAAGCAGTGCCAGCTGGCTGTGATCCCAAACTCCATTTCCAAAGCCAAGGTAATGGCATCAGCAAGGCTGGCATGAAGGTGGAAACAAAACAATCTCAGTGTCTTGACTGAAGGCTCATTTTGGAGCAGCTTCTGTAGGAGGCAGGGGAGGGGAGAGGAAGAGGTGAGAGAAAAAAAACACGTTTGCCCAAGTAAAAAATGTTGAAAAAAGCATCCAGTGAAGCAAGTTGACGAAATGTGCAGTTCTGTGGAAATCAAAGGGCTCTGGGGAACATGTTGAGAGTGTTGAAACGTGATATTTTGATAATAATTCTGTTTCAGTTTTTCATTACATGGTACATTTCTAATTCTGATGTTTACATACTTGATTCATATAGATTATATTTATTATTAAATCAATATTAAATCCAATAAAAATATAACTGTTGCTATCAAAACAAAACTTTTGAACTCTACCAAACAAGCTGTTTTTCCCTTAGGACTGTTGGATTTGGGTAATGCTGACTTTTCGTTGCCATGTTCTGATTTGGTGCAGTTAAGGAGTTTTTTTCTTTGATTACAAAAGTACCTCCTTCTAGACCAGTTTTAATCAGGGTGTGCTTTGAAAGCATTTCAACTGGGGAGACACAGTTTTGTCTTTCAGTGCATATTAGAACAGTAAGAGGATCTACATGTGTAAAACACCTGGGTTTTAACATGAGCCTGTACCCGAAATGATGTTCCCTGCCAAGCCATGGGGCAGGTGAGCTGTAGTGCTGTCCCATTCTGGGGTCTCTAAAGGACTTTCTAGCAAGGGGAAAGGTTTTCATTCTGCCAGTGGGCAGAATTTCATTCTGCCATTCTGTTTGGGTTTGTGTAACAGCAGAATTGGCTCCTGGGATTGTGAGAAGTTGGAGGGACTCAGGGGTGCCATGGGTTACTCTTCTTAAAGTGTTCCTCATAAATTGTAACAAAAGAATTGTAATGGATTTTCACAGGCTGCTGTAAATGCCCAAAGCCTGCACAACCATCCTAGCTGGGGCTGGTTAAACCTTCCCTTGTGGATCTGCCTTCTGCACTGCCCAGGGGTGTTTTGCCATTATTTAACCATATTCTCTTCATGTCAAAAGAACAAAATTTAGGTAGAACCAGACCCTTCCATATGTGGACATCTGTTTGAGCAGTGAAAGATCAGTATGGAGTGCAACAAGGGGCTTGTTTAGATCCACCACTCTCTTCAAGCACTTTGTTTTCAGTCAGTCCCAGCAATAACAAATGAGTTTTATTCTTTCTTATGTAAGTTTTATGAGTTATAATGTTACGTATTATGAGTTTTATCTTCTGTTATGCGTTGGGCAGAAGCCAGGGGTTTAATGCATGCTGAAACATCATCCATGGCATGAGGCTGCATAGGAGGTGTTGAATTTGGGCACTGGGAGATACAGGTTTTATTCCTGGCCCACCCGTGGACTCATTTCCATAACCATCTTTTTTCCTTTGCGTTGTGCCGTTTTTCTCCTCCCTGAGAACACTGAGCTTTCTTACTGCACAGGGGTATTGCAGAGCTTATTTGGTGTGTGTTTAGGAAGTACGGCTTGGAAGTCAAACTTCTGTAGAAGTTCTAAGTGGTGTCTGGTGCCATGACACCATCCTCTTTAGTTCACCCTGGTGAGCATTAATTTGATATAGAAAATATGGTATTTTTCTTCTTCAAGAGGCTGTTGAGCCAGTGCAAGGGCTTACAGTTGATCTTTTCAAGGCAAAGAAGTTGTGAAACATTTTCACCTTGAAAAGTCTGTCTCACTGCCCAGGCAGTGTTACTGTGAGGTTTTGGAATGTTCAAGGGTTTAATTCTAAGAGTTTATTTTTTAAATATTTTTTTTAAATTAACTGAACTTTTAAATTAATACAGAACTTGTGCTTGTGTCAATCAGCATTTGAGGGGTAAGGAAAGAATAGGAATACCTGCCAAGATGGCCTCAAAGGTTTAGCTTTAGCAACCAGGAGCAAACACTTCAGAAACCAATATAAGGGTGATTTTTGAAGCAATGAGCATCTCAGTTTAATCAGGTTTTGTGTGGGAGAGCTTTGGTGTTAATATGTTGAAATTTCTAAATGAATCCAGTGGTGCTGGCCTGGTTGTGGTTAGGTGTGTTTCTAATATGTACATGAGATTACAATGTGGAATCAGAAGGTATCAACACTGTTAGCTGCTAAAGAAAAACAAATAAAGCAAGAAGTTATTCAGTAGGGCTTAGAAATACTAAGTAATAGACACCTAGTAACATTAATGCAGAAGAAATCAATGTATCTAGAAGGAAAATGTGACAATATAATTGAAACATCTCTTTCTATTAGTGTTAGCTTTGTTAATATAGCTCAAAATTAAGTAAGCTTCACCTTCTGTATATGGAAACTTAGCTTTGTGAGTGTGGAAATGTTTTCATTTTGTCTGAAGTACTAATTAGCCAGAGGACATGAACATGTCCCAAAACTCCTTAAGCTTCTCAGAAGCAGGAGGTACATCAAGGGGTTAAAAGGCGTCTTTTAAACCACTGGAAGAGGAAGGGAAGCAGTGAAAGAGAAAAGGAAAACTTCACAGCAGCTAGATACTATTTTACTCCATCTTTCTTCTTATGCAGTGAATACTGCCAATGGTTGCTGCTGCAGCTTAACTCTTTCAGGTAGTAAAGGTGAGACACTTGGGTGTCAAGAAGTGGTAGTGTGGGTGGATTCAATGGATGACATCCAAGAGCTCTGGAGGAATAAGAGGTCCAAGGTGTGACTTAACCTACCATCCTCCATGGGGTTTACTTAATTTTTTCTAGCTCTTCAACTAATATTCAAAATAGTAATTTCTAAACATTTTGGTTGTCTGTAGGAGTTTTTTTTCATTTTTTGCAAGCTTTTTTTCAGACTAGTGAAGGCAGGACTGGGACAACCACCCCACTGAGCTGCACAATTAAGTGCTGTGTCTCGTCTCAGAAATTACAGACTCCTGGGCTGTATTTCAGTACCTGGTAACTAAAAAGGGTTTTGTGGTCAGAAAGCCACTGATGTTTGCTTCAGAGGTAGTAGTTACTGGCAGATGCCCAATAAACTGCAGAACGATTTTGTCATCTGTCAAGGAGACAGGATGGTGGGGTTGAGGATTACTGCCTTGTTTTATAATATAAATGTCCACATCTGTTAATTCTATTCTTAATTAGTTGTATTAATCTAGGTTTGGTGCTATTGTTTGATGCTGTATTTTATCTGCAATTGGCTATGTACTTTTATTTTTTTCAAAGTGAAAGATGTAAGAGCAGCTCTTGGAGTCAGTCATTATTGACTGTCTGTGCAGTTCCTGGTTACCCTGACCCATGTCAAGAGATTGTGCCCAGGCAATAATTAGCCAGTCACAGGAACTCCTGTGTGGATCTGCTGATCACACAGACATCCCACCACATCTTCCTTGGCTCTCAAGAGAGCTGAGCAGAGAGGAAGAATGAAGAGGCCTTTTCTACTCCCTTTTTTCTCTGTTCTTTTCTCAAGCCACCCAGATCTCTTCTCACTGTTTGTAAAATAGAGTCTGATGTTTCATTTCTGCTGAGAATTTGTTTTGGATCAGGTGTGCTCAAGAAAGAGCACATGTGGAAGGACTGATTTATTTGTTGTCTCCTTTGTCTTTTGACATCAGTTGGTCCTGATCAACATGGATTTTAGGGTGAGGATTCTCCAGTCCTTTTACCTTGGAAGCCGAAGGAAAATGACTCTCAGTATGGGTGGCTCCCTGCCCCAGTTCATGCAGAGTCCTGAGACTGAGGTGTGGTGATTCTCACCCCATGTCACTGGTGTTTCAAACTCCAGTGACGCAGCTTCTTACAATGTTCAGATCTTAGAAGATATTATCAGGGCAAGCAGAGATCTTAGAACTCAGGCCCCAACAGGCAACCAGCAGTCCTGATCGTCTTCTGAAATGCAGTTAATTGTGTGCCTGCATGCACACCCTATGAAAGAGGACATAGTCTCTAAAATTTCATCTTCTACAAATACTTGTGAATTGATCCTGAAATGTTTCTCAGCTCAATTAAAATGGCCTTGGGTCTCTGATTTATGAACAGTTCATATCTGGGAGTGGACCCACCTACAGACTCAGGTGTGAAAATCTCAGGTCTCGAAGAATGAACTCAGAAATAATTGCAGTTGTCACAATAAATATTATTCACTCTTTGTGTCTTTTCCTTGATTTTTTTTACTCTGTTTTGATGAATCTCACTGAATCTGTTATAAGAATCCTAATCCCAAATAGTCCTGGAAAGAGATTGTGCAGTTGGCAGCGGGGGGAGTGAGCTCCCACCTTCCCTGAGAGCTGATGGACTCACTGTGCTCCTCACGTCACATCTGGCACAGCTGTCTCTCTCTCTCACTGAACTGAGCTGCTGTATAGGTCAGGGCATGTTTGGCCAGGCCTGTGACTGTCTTCCGGACATTCACCAGCCCTGTCTCCATCTATCCCTGCATTACCACATTCCTTTGTCTTTTTATGCAAAGATCTTTCTGTGTCTGTCTGTCCCTCTCTTCCTAGCCTCAAACCTCTCTATCTGTCTGTTCCAATCATCACTACAGTCTGTGCATTATTCCAAAATGTGTATTACTTTGTTCAGATAGTTCTCTGTCAGAGAGAGAAACTTCATTTTCTTTTTTTCTTTTTTTCTCTTCCTCCTCACTTTTCATTACACTTCCTTCCCTGCTTTCCTTTATCAATCCAGTTCTCTTTTTCCCTGTCTCTCTCATGGTGAGCACTTTACTCCCGTTAAAGCTAATGGCTTTTACCTGCTAATGGGAGAACTTTTCTGTCCTTTGCTCTTTGGCAGCCCCTACACTTTGCTATTTCCTGTGATGTTTGATAAGTCTGGAAACTCCTTTGGCAGGCACCCGAGCAGCTCAGGGCTTCAGCCTGCATAGGGTGTTTGTGTGAGTAGTCATAGGTTCTCTTTTGATCATAACACCTACACATTTTCACAGTTAAGTCCTTTAAGCCTTGCAGAATTTTTACTAAACATCTAGCTACAAAGGAAATTTTATGAGCCATATTACAGGCATGAAGCAGCTTTTATTAGGGAGAAATGTGTCAGGGAAAGCTCTGCAGGTAAGATTTCCCAGCTGTCTGATGTCCTGTAGGAATGCACACTGCATCCTATTTTCCATGGATGTGGGATATAGCTCCCACCACCCAGGCTAACTTTAGTCCCTGCTTACTGGGGAAGGGTGTGCAAAACTGTATTCAACATCTTAATGTTCTTGATTTTGGGATTGCAGCCCCATAGAAATGCACTAATTTACTGTGTTTTCATCAGAGCTTTCAAAAAATTTTTAACTGGTACATCAGGCTTGCAGGTGCAGAATAAAACTCACTGTAGTCCTGGCTATGTGGTGTCTTGGGCATGGATGCTCAAACAGCTTCTTGTGCCAAAGAATCAGAAAGCCTGAGGAGACATCTGACGCCTGGGAGATGGGGCAAAGAGGCTATGGGATTGCCACCCTGTGAGGACAAGACGTTCCAGGCTCTGCTTGACAAACAACTGTTGGAAACAGATGAGTCACATGTCATTTTACAGCCAGGCCAGTAAAGAGAGTAAGATCCAGTGGATAAGAGCTAGCCTGGCATTTGGAAGATGCACACTCTGTTTTTTAAGTCTGCTGGTGAACTGTGCCATGACATGGGCTTTATCTTTCCATGCTGTGTTTTGCCTTGTTTAATTACATCTTTAAGTCATTTGGGATTTCCTAGCATGTGTTCTCTCTGCCATGTTCAGCACAGGACTCTTGTCTGAGAGGTTTCAGTCTGTAGCTCTGTGTCAATCAGGTCTTTAAGGTAACCAGGTCATTCTAGGAAACCAAATAAGTTCTAAAGCTGGGAAGTGGATTCTCAGTCTGTCTTTTAATCCTCCTTCCTCCTCTGCAACTTTCCATTTCTTTGGATAATTTTGACAGCAAATTTATAGCCAACACAACTGTTGGAAGAAGGAATTACCTCCCTGATCCTCCTGCTTCCCTTGTTCCAGCACCTTACGAAAGCTGAGCAGAGTTTGCATTTCTTTTTAAATACCTTCTCAGAGCAGAAGCCCTGGTGAGGCAGCATGAAGTGGTAATGGCTGATTGAAATTAGATGCTGTCTACTCTAGAAACTGCAAATCAGCCAGGTGATAAATGTTAACTAGACATTTTGTATTTCATGATAATAAAGGCTCCAATGGCAGGAAGAGAGAGAAGGAAAAAATCAACTCTTTTTTCCTAACTGCCTTGGAATTCAGAAGACAGCAAAAGGGGTTTGTTTGCTTGAGAAAAGAGGCTGGCTTTTAACAGTGTATCTGAACGTGAAAATATGTTTCTGTGTTGATTTTTTTGTAATATATTTTATGTGATATATTTTTATGGAGTTTTGGCTTACTTTGTTTACATATATTATCACCTCCCTGCTGAGTAAACAAGAGATGCCCTGCTAAGCAAACAAGCCGGAGGGTGATTGGAGAGAGCGAAAGAAGAATAGCAGAGAGGGAGAGGAAAAGAGAGGTGACAATAGGAATAGGGTAAACAGACAAGCACTAATTAAGGCCTTCATCTTTTCACAGTTAAGTCCTTTAAGCCTTGCAGAATTTTTACTAAACATCTAGCTACAAAGGAAATTTTATGAGCCATATTACAGGCATGAAGCAGCTTTTATTAGGGAGAAATGTGTCAGGGAAAGCTCTGCAGGTAAGATTTCCCAGCTGTCTGATGTCCTGTAGGAATGCACACTGCATCCTATTTTCCATGGATGTGGGATATAGCTCCCACCACCCAGGCTAACTTTAGTCCCTGCTTACTGGGGAAGGGTGTGCAAAACTGTATTCAACATCTTAATGTTCTTGATTTTGGGATTGCAGCCCCATAGAAATGCACTAATTTACTGTGTTTTCATCAGAGCTTTCAAAAAATTTTTAACTGGTACATCAGGCTTGCAGGTGCAGAATAAAACTCACTGTAGTCCTGGCTATGTGGTGTCTTGGGCATGGATGCTCAAACAGCTTCTTGTGCCAAAGAATCAGAAAGCCTGAGGAGACATCTGACGCCTGGGAGATGGGGCAAAGAGGCTATGGGATTGCCACCCTGTGAGGACAAGACGTTCCAGGCTCTGCTTGACAAACAACTGTTGGAAACAGATGAGTCACATGTCATTTTACAGCCAGGCCAGTAAAGAGAGTAAGATCCAGTGGATAAGAGCTAGCCTGGCATTTGGAAGATGCACACTCTGTTTTTTAAGTCTGCTGGTGAACTGTGCCATGACATGGGCTTTATCTTTCCATGCTGTGTTTTGCCTTGTTTAATTACATCTTTAAGTCATTTGGGATTTCCTAGCATGTGTTCTCTCTGCCATGTTCAGCACAGGACTCTTGTCTGAGAGGTTTCAGTCTGTAGCTCTGTGTCAATCAGGTCTTTAAGGTAACCAGGTCATTCTAGGAAACCAAATAAGTTCTAAAGCTGGGAAGTGGATTCTCAGTCTGTCTTTTAATCCTCCTTCCTCCTCTGCAACTTTCCATTTCTTTGGATAATTTTGACAGCAAATTTATAGCCAACACAACTGTTGGAAGAAGGAATTACCTCCCTGATCCTCCTGCTTCCCTTGTTCCAGCACCTTACGAAAGCTGAGCAGAGTTTGCATTTCTTTTTAAATACCTTCTCAGAGCAGAAGCCCTGGTGAGGCAGCATGAAGTGGTAATGGCTGATTGAAATTAGATGCTGTCTACTCTAGAAACTGCAAATCAGCCAGGTGATAAATGTTAACTAGACATTTTGTATTTCATGATAATAAAGGCTCCAATGGCAGGAAGAGAGAGAAGGAAAAAATCAACTCTTTTTTCCTAACTGCCTTGGAATTCAGAAGACAGCAAAAGGGGTTTGTTTGCTTGAGAAAAGAGGCTGGCTTTTAACAGTGTATCTGAACGTGAAAATATGTTTCTGTGTTGATTTTTTTGTAATATATTTTATGTGATATATTTTTATGGAGTTTTGGCTTACTTTGTTTACATATATTATCACCTCCCTGCTGAGTAAACAAGAGATGCCCTGCTAAGCAAACAAGCCGGAGGGTGATTGGAGAGAGCGAGAGAGAAAGAAGAATAGCAGAGAGGGAGAGGAAAAGAGAGGTGACAATAGGAAAAGGGTAAACAGACAAGCACTAATTAAGGCCTTCATCACAAGCAGGGAGATGTGCTAGGCTGACAGTCAGTCAAGCAGATAAGGGGAGATGAGTTAAAATCTAGCCCCAGGTTTTGAAGGCCCCAGGGCCCTGGCAGACAAGAGCACAGTGAACCAACAGGAAGCCACTGAAAGGTCATTTGCATGAAATGATGTTCAGGATCTTTGCTTTTGTTGTTGCCCTGATGGGTTTAACCCATTCCTAGCCCAGGAAAAACACAGCTAGCAGACACTTGCAGCCAGTCTCTGTACATGGCTGAAAGGCTGGTTTTGGTGGCCTTTAAGGGAGCAGTTCTCCAAGGAGAGTAAGCTTTATAGGGGGATAGGGTTTGCATTTCCCACTGAAAGTAAAGGGAGCTGAAATTCCTTGGCAAGAGATGTGATCCCTCTCTAGCAAAGCATAAAATGGGGAAATCATCAGAATGGGAGATTCCAGGCATGAAATGAACCACAAGCTTGCCAAGTTGAGGGAAGATGCAGTGACCTGCAGTGGTCAAAGGCATTCAGGTATTCTAGACTTGGAGTTTTGTTCTTGTTTCCAAGAGCTCTGAACACAAATCTTAGTAGTTTCCATTATGGAGCGATGTCAGAATCTATCATCACTTGCACTTGCTGTAGTGTCACAAACATGTCATGACTATCAGGAGCATTGTGCAGGTGGCTGCTGTCTGCTCTTTCAGCTGCAATGGAAAAAGCATCCAAATGTTTAGGGCTTATGAAAGAATGGGCAAATTGTAGTTGCAATCTCTTCTCCCTGAGCTACTTTCGGAAACAAGATATTGCTCTGATCTCCAAGGGAATTCTGACACTATAATTATTATTATATGTTCCCATTGTGCTTAGGCATTTAGGCAGATTGTAATTCTTAGTGACATGGCAAGAGAAATGCAGGCAGCAGTGCTCACCATTTTCTAACAATCAGACAGCCTAGCACACTTCTTTCTCCCCACTTCTGTTTAGACACTTGGTAAGTTACAGTTGTTACTCTTCTGCTTCTCCTTCTGAAACATAAAAACTGGTTATAGCAAAGTCTAGAAGATTAAACGGGGGTCTTGGCTGCTGGACTTCTGGGTTCTGCCCCAAACCACTGCCACTTCATTACTGCTTGACCTTCTCCATCTCATGTCAACTCATTGTGAGTAATGTATGTGTTTGCCACAGAAAGGCACTAAGCTTTACTTGCCTCCAAGACAGGAGATGGTTGGAATTATGATCTCTGGGACTCTCAGATCCTTGGGTGCAAGTGCTGTTGCAGGCAAAGCAGTGGTTAATGGAGTAGGGCTCTGGACTGGCTGATAAGCCTGGATGCTGAAGCTTCAGGTTTGGGAATCCAGTGAGGTCTTGAGAGACATCAGCATGTTACAATGTCACACCTCACAAGGAAAATCTCCCTGAGGATTTCCAGTGGGACAAGCTCTATTCAAATAATTTACAGGTACAAACCCCTTTCAGTTCTGTATCACTGCTGGAAAACTTCAATTACATCTTAGACTGAGACTGAATGGATCTGGGCTGTTATGGTTGGCAAGCTCCTGGCTTTTCCCACTAGATTCCATGCTGTCAAAACCAATGCATTCCCAGTTCAGGTATGAAGATTCTGGCTCAATCCCAGCTGTAGCAGATATCTTGTTTAGTGCTGTGGCTAGCCACAGCTTTCCTAGGGGTGATGGTGCTCACTGCCATTTGCTGTAGCAAATGTATTTCTCTGTTTCTAGGACACAAGTCATCTTGATGATAGAGACATATTTTTGTTTAAAAAGAAAATGAAGAAAGTTCCCAAACTTTTCTTCTGCATTCCAGTCCAGGCTAGCATTACAGCATGCTGCAATCCCATTTAGAGAAATATTTTTAAAAGCCACTGAATGGAATCAGTGGAGATGATGGTGTGTAGGGTTACAGGTAATTGTTCTGTGTTATGAATACAGTGTCATGATAGTGAATGGACTTTTCTAAAGCAGGAGCTACAAGCAACATCTAAGAGCTGCAGAATATAGACAGCCTTTGGCTAACTGCTTATTGCTGCTGCTCTTCTAGAATTTTAAAAGGCCACTGTCATCAAGTAATTTTTCTTCTACTTCACTATATGTAATAGCTTCTTTAAGAGCTTGGAAGTAATTTTATTTGCCCTTTTACTCTGGACAAACAGCAGTTTCTTTTTTTTGGCCTAAGATTCCACAGGGAAGACAAACCCAAGCCCTGTTCAGTGTGTTTTTACTCTAAACTCCTAATAATGTCAGTGCTAGCATCAGCCTAAGAGGACGAGATTTCTGGAAGTGTGATTAATCTGTTCAACGTATGACCTTGAAAGCTGAGCAAGTGGAAAGGAAATATTGATTATTAAAGGTGAGGTCTATGGTTTGGAAAGAAACTTTATGTTGGTGTGGTAAGAGAGATCAGTGGCTTCATATGTTGAAAGAAGTAATTTGTATGAAAGAAGAGCCCTTGTGCTCATTTAAAGAGGAAATATGTGTCGTTCCATTCTGGGTTTTATGAGAACATTCTGCTGTTGAAAGACAACCCTGTAAAACTCCTGCAGTGTAATATCCACAACTTATCCTGTGCCTCGGGGCAAAATGCAACCTGAAATTGCAGCTTTTCCTTCACTCCGGTGGAATGGATGGCTAGAACTGAGGACCTTGCATAGACTCTACAGAGCACCTGGAATAAGTGTTGTCCTGCTGCTTCTCAGCCACTGAATTTGGTTGTCCAGTGGAAGAGCTGAAGCTCTGAGGGGAGTGCAGCCCATAGCCCCAGGTGCCTTCCTTTGCCTATCCACAATGATCCCACTTTCCAGAGACCTCATTGTGCTTCCCTCAAAGGACAGCCTAGGCATTCAGCATAGGTAATGGAGGCAATAGCAGAGCAGCTCCTGGTGCCAGCAGGGTTTTAAGTAACTGTGTGAGTGAAACTGGGCAGAACATCTGCCGACAATGGCAATGGAATGTGCACAGTTAGAGGGATATTCTGTCCTCTCTTTGCAGTTCACCTTCAGTACCAAACATGCCTGAAAACTTGTAATTTTTGGTCAAGGATGAGAGGCAGCCAGATATTTGTTCACTCCATAGAGCAGATATTTGTCACTCCAAGACCATGTTAGAAAATACTGAGGGATTTCAAACTTCACATTTTTAAATTCTCATGTTAAGATAAGGTCAGCTTCTGCGGCACCAGTGTGGTGTGTTACATACCCAGCAGTGTGGCACGGGGTCAGAGAGGTTTGCTCACTGCAACGAGTAGCTTGTGATTTCCTCAAGCCCAAGCAGGAGATTTTTCTCTCTTTCTCTCTTTCTGGTTTTTTCCCTTTTCTGCCTGGGAAGGATGCAGCATCACAGACCTTGTCACCCGAAGCTTAGAGGACAGCAACCATATGCCTTCCGACCTCCCCTTGCTTTTCTAGGAAAGATTCAGCCTGCTGGGCATTTTCTATCAGAATCATTAAGAGGCAGTGGCTGGGATGTGGCCTGGGCTGGCATTCCTCTGGTGCTGTGCTTGGATGGAGGGATGGGGGAGGACAAGAAGGGGAGCATAGCAGGGGGAGGAGGGTGAGGAGACTGGGCTGCCAAAGAGGAGGAGGAGGGATGGAAGAGAGGCAAGATTGGCATCTTCATGTGCACGAGGCTGGCCAGCGTCAGGACAGCTTGATGAGCCTGCAGGCTACTATCTCTCACGGTTGTTCTCATTGCAGTGATGGGCTTGTCTGGTGGCTTGGACACCAGCTTTCATTATCATGCTCTGCAACATTTGCAGTGGCGGGGAAGGAGAGGAATGGAGGAGGTAAGGAAGCCCTGGAGGTACACACACACACACACATGCATATACACACAAATTTGAGACAGGAAAGGGAGAGACACAGCATTGGCTCCAGGCTATTGATTTTGTTTCGTGACACTTGCTCATTTCCCACTTAAGTGTGCTCTTCTGCTCTTGTACCTTCCTGGTACAGCTACAGAAGTTCTCCATAAAGAACAGCGAACCCAAAGTGGCAGGGCTTAGCAACTGATGGGTTGACTCATTGATTTGAAGCCATTTTGGAAACAACCCAGGTTGCTTGCAACAGCACACAGACACTGACATGTTTCCATAATCACCAAGGAGACGTGCTTCCACATGCTTCTCTTAGAGATTCCTCTTCATCTGTCTGGAATTGTGGTCTTTACATGGTCTTCCAAATACTCAAACTCAACTTTTCTCCCCCAGCCTCTCCAGCACTCTTTTATTACCATCAAGATAAAAGCATTTAGAGATAGAGCTATCAGAAATATCTTCTTAGAGAAGTGATTCTTTTTGGAGGCACAGCCCCCAATGTTGCACTGTTGGTATTAAGGCAATAGCTGTAACCTCACTTGCCCTATTGACAAAAATACTGGGACAATAATGTTATAGAGGCAGCATCAGACTGTTCTCCTTTGGTTTTTTTCCCCTCAGTATTGACTTTCTTCCCTGTGAACAGGGCATTGCTGCCTGAGTCATATGTGTCACTTGTGGCAACAGAAGTTTTGATCTTTGCCACATATTTTTGTTCATATTACCAACTGCCTGACCCCAGGGGAAGGGAAGGAAACTGCTGGCGGGCAGGGGAGTTGAGTGAACCAGGACTGTCACTGAATATTCCAAGACTTTGTGGTAAAATTGTATGATGTTGTGTGGCTGCCCATATTTTATATCTTCTGAGGGTCTTGGGAATTATCAGGCAGTTGTCTTCACACTAGCACCAGAAATTGTGGTGCCCTGCAGGAGATCTGCTGAGTTCATGCTGCTTTGCTGTTAGCATCGTTTTTCTTTATTAGCTACTTCTGCTAGAGTTTTTCCAGTCCTCAGCTTGGAACATTAGTTCAGCCGTGAGAGAAGGGACTTTTTGAGTGAAAGCAATTTCTTGGTTGCTGTCTCCTTTTCTGACCTGAACACACATGGATGCACACACATGCACACACTGTCACACACACATAGCCAGTTTTTCCCAGCTTTGTATCAGGGAATGTTGGAATGCCGTGTCTGGCAGGAGCTACTAACTGGATTAGATGGTAAATCCATCTGGAGCTCCCAGTGGGAGGGTTGGACAGGTTCAAGATGAATAACAGCTTGTCTGAAGCAGCAAAATGGATTATTTTATCAAAAAGAAGGAGGAATAATGCCCTTTTTCTCCTTGCAGAATTTTGCCTGAGATAGGGAGAGTGATTTCAAGTAGGCAGGGAAATAGAAGATGGTTTTTGAAGAGGGAAAGATTCTTACTGTGTTGCTAAATATGGTTGTCTGTCCTTTATCAGTGTATTTAACTGCAGCTTGTCTTCCAATTACACTGTTCCTTTATTTCCTAAATTTCATTATGAATTTGAGACTGTAAGGGGTGAAGCAGCTCTCCATCAGGTTTCATAGTGACACGATGAGGGGAATACTGTCCTTCTTTTGTTGTGCAAGATGTAAACTGCCTGGAAAAGCATGCCCTGGTGCTGGGCCAGTGCTTTGGGGTGAAGCCACAGCAGTGTGCTTTCGTCTCCAGCTCCCAGGCTGAGGTTTGATGGTGATGGATGGAGTGAAAACAGTTGCTTGTTTAATAAGAGCTGTGCTGAGATCAGCTGGGCTTCAGCAACAACTGCAGTTTAGATTCACCTGTGCAAAGTAGGCAAACCATCAGAAACAGAAGTGCTGGTGAGAGGGAGGAGCCTCTTTATGAACATTGATAGACTTGAACCACGTGGCATTTATTGATGTACTTTCAATAAGTGGCTGAGGAAATAAAAATAGCTTTTCCTGCCCCTGTTGCATTGTGTTTCCTACACCAGCCAAATACACTGGAACGAGAAGGGAAGAGCCTTTCCTTTTTCTTTCTGGGTCCTCTATGCATCTGTGGTGTTGCCAGTTGTATCACAGGCTTGCAAAATGAGCAGTGTACAAGTGTGTGCTGTGATGCACCAGCTTCTGGAAGCACTTTGTTGTGAGAGAGGCTCAGACCCTCCATTTCTTTTTTTAGGTCCTAAGTTGTTGGGGTTTTTTAGGTCTGCTTGGTTGGTTTTTTTTAAAGTAAGGTCATATTTACAGAGGAAACACTTCTGAAAGAATGGCCAATCTCAAGCCAATATCTCACTGTGTATTTCAGATATAATGATTTTTGAAGGTAGGCTAATGACTTCCAAGGGTCTGCTTTGGGATTAGCACTGTTAGGATGAGCACACATAGTATCAGGGTTTGAGACCTGGGTCTGCCTCAGATTTCTGTAATCTTGAACAAAGCACTTAGCTGGCCCTGTGCCTCAGTTCTGTCATCTCTAAAATGCAGAAAATAGTATCTAATTTATGAAACATGCTTAAAAATAACACAAGACTAGTGTCATTTTACTATGTTTCTCTCAGTCTTTACTGAAGTAACATGAGCTGCTGTAACCTGTTTATCATTCTTTACTGTGAGCTTTTTGTCTGGTTCTTCTGTTACCCCTTCTAGAGGATTCCCTCCTGTAGTCTCTGCTTCTCCAAAGCCTGGCTAAGCTGCTAACTAAATACCTAGGGAAGGAAAATAAAAAGCATGGTGTATTTGGAAGATATTCAGAAAGGGATTTAGTAACCAGAATTACCTAGTTAAGGATCCCAACTGATGGTGCTGGACTGAGATGGAAATAAAATCCTGTCTCTAAAAAGGGAGCAGGCAGGTTATTTGCTGAGTGTGTTCCTTATCACTTTGGTGCAAGTGCTAATAGTTTTGACTGTTTAAATGAGAGACTGTTCCTAGTATTGAGTGATCCAACCCTTGCTCCCTACAGCCTATCCCAGCTGCTGCTGCTGGAGCCAGAGCAATAGTGATACTCATTCATTCCTCCCCACTGCCCCCTCCATCCTACCCAATTGCTGCAACTGCAGTTGTGTCCTTGATTAAAAACATACAAGTAGCATAGGAAGAGGCAATGCCCTAGATACTTTACATATAGGCTGTTGGGTTTGAGGCTATGATGAGGGGTTGCTCGCCAGTCTGGAAAACATGGCTTAATTATCAAGGGCTGATTTAGGGGGGGTCTTCAGCATCATCTGGAACCACTGTACTATGGACTCTTCTCCCATCTCATTTTATGTCTGCATCCTGCCTTGACATCCAGTCTTAGACACAGCCTCCTGTCCTGTCACATGTGACGCTGTCACCCCTGAACCTTAATAGTGGAGCTTGTCTGTCATCTCATTTAGTGACAGTACTGTGCCCAGAAATAAACCATCTTTAAAAGGAAGTAGTGCAGAGTCAAGCAGTTCAGGGCCAAGACTCCTCCATTGACAATGATGTTGTAACAGAGGTTGGGAAGCATGGGGGTGAGGTCCTGAGGGACCCTGCCTTTGATGCTGGGCTGGCAGCATGCTGTGCTCTGCAGAGCCAGAGAGCTGCAAGGGAGACCTCTGGCCCAAAGTGGGCATGCTCACCTGCAGTATCTAGCATAAAAGGGCCTATCATATTTATAGATTATTAAGACGAAGGGTAAGAGCTATAATTAATAACAATAATATCATCAACAATAAAAAAAATAATCCTGGTGCCATTAAGCTGTGACCTAAAAAACAGAATAGCTGATGAGAAGTCATGGGTCTGATCTCTCCCCCTTCTTCTCCTCCTCCACCCACATCTCCATGTGTATTTTTCTCTTTCTTATTTTTCTTTTCTTTCTATTGTGTTTTTTTTTTTGTTGGTTTGTTGTGGTTTTTTTCTGCTCTGGACATATCTTTGAGTCCTGGCCATTCCCCCAGCTTATGGGATTCCCATTATACATGCTTGATATTTAACAGCTTTGGCGTCTTTCATAGCTGGGAGTGAAAAGAAAAAAAACAGCTCAGAAATGTAATGGAGCAAAATCTGCATACTGAGCCCTGGTTCCATGTCCCTTTACACTGTTTACTTAGATCTTAAAAGCTACGAGCTGTGGCATCTACTCAGACTTCATCAGCCCATCCTGTCCTGATGCTGGCCTTGGAGACACTGCCAGCTCCAAGTTCCCTTCTGCAGCCACTTCATTATTCCAGGAGGATTTTGTGGTTCCTGTGGCCGCCCGGTTCTTTTCCAAGCCTCCTCTCTTCCAGACAGCTTTCCTGCAGACTGCTCCACTCTGTCACGGGCTGGGGCCTGGTGCATTCCTGGGGGCAAAATACATTCTCTTTAATCAGAAATCTATGATTATACCCAAGAACTACATTTACTACTATGTGAGTGTCTACTTGATGTGCTTGTTCAGCTGTCGGGCATCTTTGTCATGTGCCGAGATGTTGGTCTGCTCCATGCTGTGCAAATGGGTAGGAGGAGATCCTAACCACTGTTTGTATTTGTACATACCTGGATGTTTTTAAATAATTAAAAGATAATATTATACTGTGAATGAGTGGAATAATTTAGTATGAACTAAGCTCTTTAGAAGAACAGGTAAAATACCTTACCTGAAATCCTACCTCTTTACATGCCTGCCTAGTTCTGCTGCCTTAAAGAATCCTTAGGAATCCCTATTCTTCTGAGCAGGAGTTGAGATGGACCTGAGTGTCATGACCAAAGCAGTAGCCATCCCCTCTTTCTCTCCCATTGGCTTTCTGGAGCTCTTCCTTTTCTGGTTTGGGTGTGTGTGTTTTTGTTTGTGTTTGGTTTTGTTTTTTCTTTGTTTGTTTTCTTTCTTTCTGTTTTTCTTCTTTTTCCCAGTGGATGTGAGTTTTCTAGACATCAACATTCATCTGGACATGAATCTGTGATTCATGATTACCTGTGTGTGGAAGTCAGTTATGACAGAACTGGAAAAGTGTCCTGAGTATTTAGACAGTCTGTTTGATCTCCTTCCTCTCTCTGTCTAAAATTTGGAAGTCAAAGTCTGAGCACTGTAGTGTCATCTCCTGTGAGTCAGTGGGGACAATCAGACACTTCCAGAGGGCACTTCATGTGACTGCTCTTAGATGTTCATTTTACAGTGAGGTAATTTGCCCATTTACCGAGGCTATAAAGAAAATACAGGGGAATTAATTCTGAATGAGACATCTTGGGCTTAGGCATCTTAAGTTAAATCGATCTATCCCATGCTTTAATATCCAGTTTCCTTAGCAGCTTTGAAACTCTTAGCAGAAACTTCTCCTGATGAAGCATCTTCTTTTCTGTCATCCAATGTCTGTCCTTCCCTGTTCCCAGCTTTTACACCTGAGATAAGCCAGGCATTTCTTTTTCAGTGCAATAGCCAAAAGATTTTCAGTAAAGTCAAGAGTGACACATTTAAAGCTCATGAAAGCAAATATGATTATGACCCAGTGCTTTGCTACTGAATGGCAACCATTGCTACAAGTTATCAGTGAGATTTTACGTTTTGTACTGTGAAAGATTTTATATGGTTTGTGACAGCATTCACAGTTTTATTAAACAGATTAAAAGTACTTAAGCATCAAGATGTGAGACAGCTATTAACTGATGGATATTAACAAGAAAATTCCCTTAGAATCATCCATGGCTGAGCTCTTTATTCTTTATGATTGTCTTTTGTGGTCCTTGCTGAACATCCACTTGCCTTTTTTCATTTATCTCTGACCCAGCAGCACAGAAGGAAATTATCCTCTCTGAAACAATTTTCTCATCTCACAGACTGTGTTGAAATGTCTCAAGGGTGATTGGTCTATCTTCCCAAAGAATTTTTTTCCTTTGCATTAAGGGAGAAGATCTGGCTGAAGATGAAACTTGGGCAGAAACTTCTCCACAGTGCTGTTGTCTTTGGGTCCCACTAAACTGCAGAATCAGCTTTTTTGGTTGATTTCATGCCCTGCCCAGGACTTGTGGCCCCAGGAAAGGCTGGCTTCCCTCCTTCTGGGACTTACCTCTTGGAAAAGCCATTGCAGACCGTAACTGTGAAGCTGGAAGATCAGGATCTCTGAAGTTAACTCTCCTCTCACAGGACAGCTCTGAGCATCAGACCATTAAATGTGGGGGCATCATCCTGCCCCACACTGGTTGAGTCTACTGTTTAGTGACACCAGGACAAAGCAACAACAAATATATTCTTAAGTTCTTTCACACAAGCTGCTGCCAGACACTGTTGTCCATGGGGACTGGAGAATCCCAGTGTACTCAGGTAAAATTACTGATTTCCGTACTGGAAGTAGAGTGAGAAATGGGCTCACTGGGTTAACCCCCTTTCCTTACTTGCACCTTTCACTTGGTAGATGCTCACGTATTTATAACTCTGTGTACAGGCAGGTCAGCATATTCTTCAAGGGCCATTATCCTGCAGCTCCCTACAGCTTTAGGTGCACAGCAGGGAGTTGCATCAAGGAAATGCATTAAGGCGAATCAGCAAGAGAGAAGGGTACCTCTGGGCCAAGTCCCTGCTTCTTAATTATTTATACTTCATAATTTCCAGCAAATCACTGGCTGTTTATTGGTGCTCATGTATAATTGAAGAGTTTCCTAGATCACTGGCCAGCTTTGCTTAAGATGTAGCTGGCCAGGCTTTTGAAAGCTGTTTTGAAAACCCCACAGGGAAAGGCAACAGTCTCAGGAGTGGCTGGTCATCCATTGAGGATACACCCTTTTAATTTTTGGCTTTTGTGGGCACCTGGGACTGGTAGATTTCCAACATGTGGTTTACCATCTCCATTTGACCACACCACATCACGTAGGGCCTGCATACTACAGTACCAAGATGACCCTGACCAGAAGTATTGCAAGGATTCTGCCTTGCCAAGCTCTTGTCCATACAGTGTGGTGCTTGTTCTGCCAAAGGAAAAAAAAAGTAGAAGGTTTTGGTGTTCTTAAAATTCTTGAAGAGGCCGTGAAAAAGGGAGCTACTGTTCTGAATCGAGATGAAAAGCCAAGACCTTGAAAACTTTCAAGAGCTTAAAATCCAAAGGGAGAAAATCAAGTGCATACTTATGCAGGAGACCAAGTTGGCTTTGCATACATTGGATGGCTCCTTCATCAGGCCTGGCTGGTCTTTCTCCAGTAATATTTTTACTTCTTTTTTCTTTTTTCATTTCAAACTAGAATTATTTTTGCTGAACCAATTGAACTTTTCCTGTTTAGAAGCACTAGAATGAGCTGTTTTGCTTATTTATTTTTTTCCTGGTGTTGTTTTCAAATTAAAAAAAGAATATCTGGAACCAGCTATTTCAGTGTGAACAACTTCATATTTGAGCAACTAGGAAATTCTAATGAAAAAATGTTTTGTTGAAATGTTCCCAACCAGCTCTATCCATCACTTCCTTTCACTACTACCCAATAAAAATAGCTCCCACATACCACTGTAGTCAGGAGTGCCATGTTACAGAAGAAGAAATAACTAACCCAACAAAATGACTCACATTCCAAAGATAATATATAAGGTAGGGCCTGGCCAACTGGTTAGATTCAAATTAGAACCAGCCTCAGCCTTCCTGCCTGAAACAAAATTATCACAAAATATGATCTGTTGTTATTTTTTGATGTTCTTTCATTTTATTTTCGCACACTTCTATTCATGATCCCACTTCTGACTTGGTGGAAGTGGACATGCTTTTAATGCTATAGAGACTGCAGTTTCTCCTCATTTTTAGTGTAACTCAAAGCTGGAAACACTAGGACTGTGGCAAGGGGATTTGTTCTTGTGAAGAGAATTTTTTAGCTCTGTTTTGCCAGCTTGGAGTTTGGATACTCTGGTTAAAGTATGCATGAAAATCTAGACCCCTGCACGATGGAAGTTTTACACTCCTTGGTTTCTCTTTTTGAAGTGATAGAATTTGAAGGAGGCAGAATTGTGGACTTCACAGAAGACAGAGGATCCAATTCTGTGAGATGTGTTGTGCAGGAGCATAAAGAAGTGTGCCACTATTGTTCTGCATGTCCTTAGAGCCTAAAATATCCTTCTTAGTTTTAAACATATAATTCAAAGGCATAAAACTTTTAATTTTATTTTTGTTATGAGGTACTAAACTAATTCCCTAAAGTTTTTAGCTCATTAATTCTGTTGACCTTTACTAAAGAACTCATTCCAGCAGAATGAGTCCTCCATGTGTATACAACTTCTCAGGCAGGTTGGTGGTGCTTTCAGGAGCAGCTCATGGTTTAGGGTGAGTGCATTTTAAAGCAAACTATAAATCTTTATGATCTTTGTTTTTCTTTCTCTTGCGTGCATACTTGGCAAGGATTTTCTGTTTGCATCATTGAAAATTTGATTCACCTATGTACAATGGGTGAGATTTGTCCACATCTGAAAAACCAACATCAAGCCCTTTGCACCTTTTAAATCTTCAAAATAGGACTGAAGCAGGACATTATGGTTTGCCAAACTGTTGCAGTGCCTTCCCCTGAAGCTGAACTGAGTTTCAGCCAGGCGGAATGAAGGGGGTGATGTTGGAGGATTAATTACTGTGACCTTGCAATGTGCTATGGAAGAAAAATGTAATTTGGGGGCTCCAGTACTGATTTCTGATTTCTTTTCTCCATGGCTTTCATGCTGTACGTGGATGGTTGGACTATTGGCGTCCCATTTTAAGCAACCTCTAATAAAAATATGGAAGTTTAGAAGAAAGTAAATTAATGTTAAAGGTCAACTGAGACTGACTTCTAGGGAAAGGTTTTGGCTTCAGTACATTTAGTTCAGATGAGCAAATATGGAGCGTGTATAGAGTATATATAGAGTAAGAGGCCACCACTTGATTGGCCTACACACAAAATGGACAAAAAGTAATGAGGAGTGGTCTGCAGGAATAGCTGGATACAGTGCTTAGATGTGGAAAGGTGAGATTTTTTTCTGGGCATGGATTTGTCTGCTGGAGGAGTCAGTGTTGGAAATTGTCAAAGAGAGACTGACCAAAATCCTGGATGGTGTGGTGGACATGGTCACAGACTCACACTGTATGGGAGAAATAGTCCATTCTCTGATTTACTGCTGGGGAAACTCATAAGAGTATAAAGAACTAGGATGTCTGAAGCTTTGGGTGTTTGGTTAAGATCTCATCTGTACTTCATTGCTGGTCAGTGTGTTAGGGACATGATGCCCCAGCAGGGTCCTGGCTGCAGGTGCTGCCATGGCAGGGCAGCAGAGCCCCTGCGTGGACCACCAGGCCAGCACAATGCAGCTGGCTGCACTCCGGCTACATTCCCCTCCATCTCTGTCCATCTGGCTTCTCCCCTTTTCCTCTGAAGCGAAAGGAAACCGCTGTTTTACACACCTAGTGTTGGAGCAAATGCCTTCTCCTCACCACAGCCACGGCTGCACCCGTCACTCGGGGCAGGCCCATGGCCTAGGTGTGCATGGGCCTGAAGAGCCCCAGGCTGCTGCCACCACCTCTGAGGGAAGGAGTGGGAAGAGGAGACAGCCCCTTAAATGCTAAAGGGCTGTTGAACAGAGGCAGGGGCAGGGTAAAAAGTGGTCAGTGTCCTGAGGTGCTGCCATGTCTGTGTGAGGGACGAGGGGGATGCAGGAGTGGTGCAGATGAGGAAGGAACAGCCTGAAACTGGGACTGGACCCTTTGCCTTGGATCTGAATAAATAAATCCAGACAGCGTGAGGCCATGGGGCATTTCACAGGAGAGTCATCAAACAGGC
The DNA here is from genome assembly GCF_000747805.2 of Chaetura pelagica. Lineage (NCBI taxonomy): Eukaryota > Metazoa > Chordata > Aves > Apodiformes > Apodidae > Chaetura > Chaetura pelagica. The sequence goes on along the minus strand of NW_009952963.1, from coordinate 708,053 downwards.
TTTTGTACCATACACCTTTGGCTCCCACTGGCTTTGAATCGAGCCTGGAATCACCAGTGTTTACAGCTGAGCACGAGGGGGACTTGGTGGTGTTTAGTGCTTGGCCGTTATTAAACATCTTTGCTGCACGTGAGCTTGGTGGTTCCTGGGGACGCTCAGGGAAGTTAAGGTAAGCAAGCTGCAAGTTGGACCTCAACATGGGAGTGCTGCAAAGTGGCCTTAGTTTGTTATAGTTGAGTCTCTCTTCCAAGCTCTGCAGTTACACCAGTGACTGTTTGAGGCCTGTGAAAGTCCCAGAAGGAGCAGGATGCTTTAGAGACAGACTAAGGACCCCCAAAGTGTCCAGTAGCATTTTTCTTTGCCCAGGTATAGAAGGGCTTTTTAACACTCTTATCAAATGTCCCTGGCAAATGTACTGATCATTGAAATTATCTGCACTGAGAAATAAATAAATAAAAGACATAAGAACAGAAAATGCACCCTCCCAAGATAGCTTTTATGTAGCTAGAAAAGTGAGGTGGTTTCCTGTTCTAAATATTTAACATGATGTTTATGATATGTCCTCTGGGGCAAGAGATGCTTGAAAGCTAATGTTTATGAAGTAAGTCTGGAGGGATGGAAAGGGGAGGGAGGGCACACTAACTAGGAAAATAAAGGAGGGGGAAAGAAAAAAAAAAAAGAACCTCAGGAGATGTCCTGATTTATGGCTTTACTTGCTGGAGAAAAATCTCTGTTTTGTTAAAAAGGTTACAACTGATGGAAAGCAACTTCAACTGAGCTCCTTTTGAAACCAGAAACCTGTTCCCTCAGTCCAGACAGGATCTGAGTCTGGGCCAGCAGGAATCTTTTACTAGCTGCTGCCTTCGTGCTTTCGAGCCCTGCGGAAGGCGTATGTGTCTACTCATCACGTGAGTGTTGGAAAGATGGTCTGATGTTTAAGAAGCTGAGCTACGTTTCAGAAAGGAGGGGTGAGTTCAGTTTCCTACTCTGCCAAAGGCTTCTAGTACAATACTTGGGTGTTTAAACTTCCTTTGTCTCTGTTCCCTGTCTGGGAATAGCAACAATTTCCTGATTCAGTGGGAGATTGAAAATAAATCACTTTATTGTTATATACTTAAAAATTAAAGGCCTGGATCGCCATTATTTCAGGAGGGATGACTGAACTCCTTGTGAAGCACATTCTGAATGGATGGTGTTTTTTCAACTCATTTTATTAAAAGTAAACCCACGCTTGGTTTGTTTTACCTCAGTAATTCTGTATGTAAACAGCAGCGATTCAGGACCAGCTTCAAGCATGGCTTTGCCATTCCTGCCCCAGGATGTAAATCTTTTTGGGGAAAGCTGTAGGTCAGAGAGGTGGGAACACCAAGTGTTCCTGCTACTCCTGATTTTCAGTAGTGCAATTTATTGCAATTTTATATACTGACTATGTCTGATGTAGGGTGTGTAACGAAAGAGGCTGCCTTTGAAGAAGCTTAGTGCAACTCCTACATAGTTTACTATAATGTCTTCTAGGTCCTCAGCAGAGCTCTTGGCAGTGATTCTTTTGGCACGTGCTGCAGGGTGCAGCAGACCTGAGATCATGGGACTGAAGGAGCCTGGAAGGTAAACAAAAGGAATTTCAAACATCATCTTGTCTAAGATGAAACTCACTGTGGCTTTAGCACTGAACTTTGAAGGTTTGAAAGAAGTCAGAGGCCAGGTAGAAAAATCCCATGTCTTAATCAGTACTTTAGGTTTCTTAAATGCATTGTGCTCTGCCTGGCTGAAAGTCAGGCCATTTGTTTCAATTATTAAATACAGATTTATGACCTGTTGTTTTTCTTGGAAATAGAACCAGGCTTGGGACCAGTTTTCTCCTTGCAAATAACTGTTTGTCTGTAGTCAGTCCTTGCAGGTAGAAACGTGTCAGTTGTGTTTATAAACATCCAGTTTCCTACTCCATTTTCTCGCTATCCTCAAGACTCTGACCTTTCTCACCAAAGTGTAACAGTGACACGTCTGGTTTTCTGGGATTACTGTGTTTTGGACAGGGCTGCTCTACATTTGATGGCTTTTTTTTCCAGCAAGTTCTGAAATAATCTTCCAGCAGAGCAAATCACTGCCCTGTGATGCTGCACCACTGGGCAATGCTGTCGTGAGGACAGGCAGGTCTGATTGGTCCAGCAGGGGAAGATTTCAACTAGTATTGATAATATTAGTGTACTTTCTCACTCTATTAAGTCTGCTATAACTACTGTATTCTTCCAGTAGTAAGTACAGCTATTTTCCTTTTATTTAGATATTCTTATATGACTGTTATTGAATAAAATAATTCTGATAACAGTTGATGGTTGAAAAAGGAATTTCAACTTTGGTAACTTTCGGATGGCTTCAGTAAAATGAATGTAACAGTCAGAGCTTTTATCATGCTCCATGTGCATCATGTTTAACTGTAGTAACTAATTAACATTAAAAAAGCAGGACAGGGAGGCAATATTCTACTACTTCTTCCTACTAATCAGTGGAACTGCTTCTTCAAGAGGAAGTGTGAAGACTGTTCCCTCTGAAAACTTGTTGATGATATGAAGAGAGGACTGTTCTACATTTATGGCATTTAATTTTAATACTCCCCTTTGCCTTAAAGTTGGGAACCTCTTAAATTCCAACATGAGAAATCACTAAACATAAGAAAAATAGCAAACTCTTCCCCTCCACACAACCCCACCATACACACACCTCCAAAGCTTCACATATTACCTGAGCATCTGGAGCATTAGGCTGAGGGGAACATGGTTTTTAAAGTGTTTTTTTTAAAACAAAAAATCCCTAACTCTAATCTACAGCCCCCTTCAGACTTGCCCCTGGGGAGAAACCCACCAATTACTATTTACTTTACCAACCTAGAGTGATTTGTGGATGTATGTAAGAATTATTTACGGTTTCATGCAGGAAAAACTTTCAGCTCCCTATTTGCCCTTGTAAGTAATGAGTTGCCTCAGGGGATCAAAGGTCAGATTTTGGTTTTAATGCCCACCTCCTTTTAAAAAATAAATAAAGCAATCTATGTGAAAAGAAGAAGAAAAAAACTAACAGTCTGAAAAGGCTCTGACTCCTGCTCTGCTTTGATGTTTTAGGTCTGGAAGGGATCATAAATTTGCTGGTGTGAGATAGAGTGATAATAAATGTAGCTTTTAACTGCTGGGTTTTTAGCTCACACAGCATCCATTATCACTGGCAACTGCAAAGGGAATGTACTTTTTTTTTCCTTGTTGCTCTTTAGAAAGATAAATATTCACCCCACTATCGGCTGATGTCCCGAAAGCTCAAATGCAGCCTCTCATTGTGATCATTCACCAACAACTTTCATTCTTGGTCAGAATGATTCAGTGGTGTTGATAAGAGTCTGGAGGGGTTACCTTGCCACTTGGTTCAGCATTCACCGTTTCAGCTCTTTATTGGATGGACATTTTTCCAGCAGTTTGAGGTGTGGTGAGCAGGGGATAGCCAAGGAACAATTTAAAAACATGGTTGGGATTCAAAGTTTGAGACTCTTGAGGTTCCCAAAAGAGCTAGAAGCAGAAATTTCTTTTGGTTTTAGAAAGACTTCTGCACCTATGTTTTCTGGCTTCCTGTGAAACACATTCCCTGGAGCAATTCCTTCTTATTGCTTACTGAAAAATAGGCCAAAGATAGTGTCCAGGCACAGCGAAGCCTGTGTGCCATGTCAGCACCCTTCTGTGCCATCCCTGGGACTCTCTTCAGCTCAGACAGGATGAACTGTTGGAAATTGCTCTAAAAGTCTGACGGATACTTTGTGCCAGTATGGGTGGTGGTTGCAGTGCAACTGGCTTAGTCATGTTGTCATATTTGAAAACTGCATTGTTAATAAATGATTTTAACCACTCAGATGTCTATTAATGTCTTCACTGAATGCCAGCAGCCTCATATTCCAACAATTTCCATGAAGACTTATTGATCATATATAGATTTGGAATGAATTTAGCCAAATCATTTTGTCATCCCTGTATATCTCTTTCTATCTGCTTTGCTTTGGGAAGTGGACAATTCAGCTATTGTTTTTATTTTCCCTAGATCAGCAATTAAGTCATCTGTACTTAACTTGCATCCATTATGGATCATTTCTGTTAGTTGTATCATTTATTAATTTTATCTTTTTTTTAAGTTCAACCACAGATTTGTTTCTTTGGTCTGCTGCAAAACCTAATGATTTTCCATATATTTTTCCAGGCCTGAAGTCTAAATGGGTACATTATCCACTCTAAATTCATTGTTTTGAGATCTTTTAGAAACTGTTAGAAAACTCAGAGAGTAGGGCAAATACTAGACAACATTTATTTAAATAAGTAACATTCAAAGGGTGTATTAAAAGACACTGACTTGGTCTTTCTTGCACCTTACATGCAGTTAAGTTTATTAATATTTATATTTATGATAGCTCTTCTTGTTCTTATTTAGATGTTGTGCAAATTTTTTATGTCTTTATTTAAATTGCATATATCAGAGAATACCTTTTCTTACCTGACTTTTCTTTTCCAGTCATGGGAATAAGCCTCTTCTCATAGATTTAAAAATTGCAAGGTCAAAGGGATTTATCATGTAGTCTGAATTGTTTTGAGAAGGAAACCATCTGATTCATGGATTCAATCCATGTGAATCCATTTCATTTTAAATGACCTGACGCATCTTCCAGAAGAGTGTCCAAACTTTCAGAAGCAAACAGTGCCCATCATTTCCTACCAGTTCTTTGGAACAGTTAATCACCGTGACTTTTCAGCATTTATCTGCTGATTTGAATATGTCTGTCTGTAGCTTCTGATCCATCTAATCCACCCATGGGTTTACTGTAAGCTACAGTAGTCTGCCTTTTCATGTTATCAGCTTTACTTCTGGCTTTATCTTTGGGACAGACCAAATTCTTTCAGAGTACCTCATCTTCGTTTTCTGTCAAACCTGTATCTTTGAAGATATCTGAGATTTCTGAATGTTGTCTGTGTTCATCACATGGACATGACCTGCTTGTTTTCACCATACTTTCTGCTTCTTTCTGGGTCCCTGCAGGTGGCCAGAACTGTTACCCTGAGGTGGTGTCTAGTGCTAGAAAGTGAGCCATCCCCCAGGAGATATCTAGAGCAGATGGGCTGTGTTACCTCATGGAGACCCTTGTGCCATTGGCTCAGCAAACAGCCTGAAGAATTATCTTGGCTAGGCCTCAATTTCTGACTAAATTTCATTTAGCTGAGATGAATCCTGCTCACCTGAACACAGCTACTTAATTTTTATATCCCTATAAATGTTTGTATGGAAAATTATATAGTAGCCATCTGATTTTATTGAGAGAATCTTACTTCTTCAAACTGGCCATTTTTATCAGTTCATTCTCAGCTCTTTTTTGGTTGCCTGTCCACTGAGACTTACCTCAACTGTCTGGAACACTGTGTAAGAAAGTTTGTTTGATTGTCAAACAAAGGAAAACAGATCCCTCATCCTGCAAGGAATCGTGTGGTAAAAAGGAGACCTAGATTTCAATGACCACCTGGAACTGAGTCTGGGAAAATATCTTAACATAATCTAAACTTGAGCTGGACTCCAATGGCCAGGAAGGCTGGGCTCTAGATAAGGTCTGTTCTGTGATTCAAAACATCTGCTTCCCCAGACTGGATCTTATCCACGCTCCTTGGAATAGGACAGATACTTATGGGAAGATGTTAGCCAAGGTCTGGATGCAGCTCTTCTAAAATCTCTCTGGAATCTCCTGCTGTTCTTCCTCTGCCTGCACTGGAACTGAAACACATGAGGAAGATACACCAACAGACCTCTACAGCTGCTGTTTCAACCCCAGTGCTGTGAAGTGGCTGTGCTGCGTGTTCAGGTGGGCTGATCTGATGATGGCTTTGTTGAAATGACATTTCAGTGAGTGTGATCAGGCAGAGAATGAGGAGCTGGCTGTGGGTATCCTCAGCTAACCTCCAGCTGCCCTTTGGAAGGCAGCTGGGTACACGTTTGTACATTCTGGCCAGAAGCTGGAAAACACTGCTCAGTAGAAGACTTCAGATATAAATGCAGTGAAGTCATTATTGCTGTTGTAGCCATCCATGATGGTCTAAGGATTTGAGAGAGGCAGACTTTATGGATAGAGGATAATTTTTTTTTTTCTTTTATTAAACCAAGCAAAATTTTAGTAAACAGTCAGAGATTTGGGCACATCCCTCTTAAGTAATTTCCTGTTTTGGGCAAGCTAGCCAAAGCTGGATACCTGTATTTGTGTATATGCTGTCTCTTTGGAAAAGAATTCCAAGGGTAAAAACCAAAGAATTCCTGGTTGGCCTTAGGAATGAAATCTCATATTTACATGGTGCTTCCTTTTTGTTATCAGTGACTAATACGTATTCTCTCCATGAACAAAATAATCACTGTGGTGTGTTGGATTGTTTTAAACTGGGGAACAGGGATAAGAAAATCTGAACATCAAAGCAGTTGTGAATGAGGACTTATCTGTGGAGCAGAGGTGTACTGAACATACACCAATGCACTTCAGAGAGTTAACCTCCAGGTCTGATAATCTGCATCATCCTAAGAAGCTGTCAGATTTCAGCAGTCAAATCGAGATAGATAGAAAAAACCTTAAACATTTAGCTAATCAGGATTACACCCAGCTAATGGAGAGAGGTTGTTTTTTCCCCCCTTCCCTATCATCCTGGTCGATTCAAATTGATCCTAGTTCTGCTGAGCGAAAGCAGTCCTTCAAAGTTTATTCTGGTGTCAATTTTTATAGTTTCCCCCACTGATCAATAGAATGCATAATCATTAAGGCAAAGTTTGTGAAAGCTAATCCTTCAATACGAGTTTTATGAATGGCTCAGAGTCATGGCTCTAACCATTTGGATGTAAGTGGAACCTTTAATCAGGTGAGTGACAGGAGACAGTCAATAGGATTTGCTGAGATTGGATTCTGATTTTCTATACAGCTATGCAGAGTGAGCAGGAGAAAGGGGAATGGGGATGGCCAGAGGAACATACATAGGCTAAAATGGAAGTTTTACCTCTTTTATTATTTATAAAATGTATTTCCAGTATTTTTAAAAAACACTTTGCACTTGCATATAATTTTTCACTGGAGAGCACAAATGTCTTTGGGGACATTTGCTGATTAAACACTACATTATCTTTTTGTGAAGGTGAATAGCAATTAGTGCTGCTTTACATTGGTGAGAACTTACTGTACTAAGTTTTCCTAGTGCAACATATTTGTAGCTTCTCAGAAAGGTGAGAGAAAGCAGAAGCTGTTAAAGTGACTTCCATTAGATACCATTGAGTAGGTTAGGAGCAGAGGAAAAAGGAACATTGGAATGTGGGTTGGTATTGCCCACTATATGTATGGGTGGTGTTGTGGATTTGTTTTTTCTTCTTTTTTTTGAGACATCCTCGTTTCCTGAATCTGCATGGGAGGGATGATTTAAATTGTAAGCAATTACCTGAAACAGAGACCTGGAAAGCTGGAGAATGAGTGAGAAGATGAGCTGTGGTACTGAACTCTTGGCTTCTGTAGCTGACCAAAAAGCACTTGGTGACAGCATTAATATCTCTTCTCTCCTTTTCTGCCATGTCAAATGAACTGAAATGAGAAGATCAAACATGCTAGGAAGACACTCTTTCAGGCAGCAAAGAAGAAGGCAGCCAAGGGAGAGTTTATTTCCCTTTGGTATGATGGGAAGTCAAGGGGCAGTGTGGCAGGGAGCTGCTCGGAGCACTCAGCCCCAGCGCTCTGCTGTCAGATTGGGCAGCATGTCGGGGCAGGAGAACAAAACTGCTGGAGAGCAAAGCTGGTGTTTTCATTTGCACTTTCCAAGAACAGAATAAAAAATGTCAATAATGTGAATAGTGGTCAGTAAATTCCTTGCAGCTGGCAGATTGGGAGTTTGCTAAGGATTTTTGAAATTATGTTTACAGTTTCAGTGAGCTGCCTGCTCTAAACTGATACAGCTCCTTTGGCTTCTCTTACTTTGCATTAGCTGAAGAGTTGTCCTAGGGCTCATAAGCTGGCTGTTCTCTTTAATGATTTAACAAAGCAGATTCTATTTGGGTGATTGAGAGAAGCTGTCTTTATCAGCTGAGGACCTGGCACTACATCTACAAGAGGGCTGTGTGGTAGATTTGGGAGGGGGCTGCTCCATGGCACTCTGTGCAGTAAGCTTGGTGCACGTCATGCTCCTCATCTTCTGACGTTGCTCTACTGGGAAGCTGGTAGAAATAGGATTACTTTTTTTTTATTTTTTAAACTGACTGTAGTTTCTGTATTTGTTGCCATTTCATAGTCCCCAGAGCATTTTAGTATAATGAGGGAACAGCAGCATGAGTAGATGGATGACACGAATGCTTATGCGTCTTCAAACATTCAGAAAAGCTGTGCTGCGAGGTGATCTCTGAGTATATCATGCCATGATAAACCCCAGGACTGTGGGGATATTGGCTCCACATGCTGGTTGTGACCTGGACTCAAACATTCTCCTCCCCCTCTATTCTGCATTGGTGAGTCCACATCTGGAGTATTGTGTCCAGTTCTGGGCCCCTCAGTTCAAGAAGGACAGGGAACTGCTTGAAAGAGTCCAGCGCAGAGCTACGAAGATGATGAAGGGAGTGGAACATCTCCCTTATGAGGAAAGGCTGAGGGAGCTGGGTCTCTTTAGCTTGGAGAAAAGGAGACTGAGGGGTGACCTCATCAATGTTTACAAATATGTAAGGGGTGAGTGTCAGGGGGACGGAGTTAGGCTTTTCTCGGTGATGACCAGTGATAGGACAAGGGGTAATGGGTGTAAATTGGAGCATAGGAAGTTCAAGGTGAATATCCGAAAACATTTTTTTACTGTGAGAGTGACAGAGCCCTGGAACAGACTGCCCAGGGAGGTTGTGGAGTCTCCCTCACTGGAGACATTCAAAACCCACCTGGATGAGTTCCTGTGTGATGTACTCTAGGTGACCCTGCTCTGGCAGGGGGGTTGGACTAGATGATCTCTCGAGGTCCCTTCCAGCCCCTAAGATTCTATGATTCTATGATTCTATGATTGTCAGATTTAGGGGTGTGGATGCAGTCCCAGTGCAGGCAGAGTTATAAAGGCTTGGAGTGGGACAGCACCTCCACTTCCCCAGGGTAAGATCTTGAGGGGAAGTGATGGGTAAACCCCACCTTGTACAGCTGCCCTTGCCTTATAGACAAGCTACTACCCAGTCATTGTTGGTAGTTTCACACCTAGATTTAGATCTGAACTTTGTTTTTTGACCCCATTGCTAAAATACTGTTTTTCAGCATTTTCTGTGAAATACTTGAAAGCCTCAACCCCAAATTTCTTTTGAGTGACAAAGAATGATATGGGGGCAGCCCTGAACTTGGAAATTATTAGTTGCTGAGATGTATTTCAAAGCTTTTGATCTGTCAAGAGCTAACCTTTGATCTGGTAAATGAGAACTTTACCCCATGGAGACAAGGGAAGGGGAGGAGAAGGGAGAATTGCTAAACAGGGGAGGAGCAGGATGACTTGGGAAAGATGAGTGGGAGCTGAGAGTTGGGTTTGTTGGTTCAAGCTCAGGTGGGAGGAGGGACTGGACAAAAGGGTAGTACATCCTCTGTGGGGCTCAGGAAAATACAAGCAAGTGAGCTTGTAGATTGTGGGACTGCTTCAACTTTCATTCCTCTCCCATTCCCTTCTCCACTTTCTCCTGAATGCACTGGAGTGCTTTGCTAAAGCTACTGAGAGTGGACACCAGCACTTGGGAATCTGTGGCTGGAGAGGTTTCACTTTCAGAGCAAGTAGTGGTTGTGGTTAGACATTTGGGAAGCTCATTGGACCTTATTTTCACATGATCCTTGAGCACGTCATTGCTGTCATGGAGCCTATGGAGCCTGTGAGAATCAGAGGGCAGAGGCAGCTGGACTTCAGGCTGGCCTTGGCAGGGGCTGTTCAGCCTGGAGAAGAGAATGCTCTGGGGAGACCTTAGAGGACCTTCTAGTACTTGAAAGGGGCCTACAGGAAAACTGGGGCAGGACTTTTTGTCAGAGAAGATAGTGATAGGACAAGGGCTGATGGTTTTAAACTGAGAGAGGGAAGATTTAGGTTAGATATTAGGAAGAAATTCTTCACTCTAAGGGTGGGGTTGCCCAGGAAGGTTGTCGATGCCCCATCTCTGGAGGTTTTTACGGCCAGGTTGGATGAGGTTTTGTGCCACCTGATGTAGTGGTGGGGATCCCTGCTCGTGGCAGGGAGGTTGGAACTTGATGATCTCTGAGGTGCCTTCCAACCTTAATGATTCTATAATTCTATGACACAGCACTGAAGGTGCTTTCCCAGGATTATTTCTCCAAGGAGGCATAAGAATCTTTGTTCACCCCAAAGCTGGAAGGCTGTGTTTTACACATCAGCTGTTCACTCTTTTTTGTCACTACTTCCCTTCTCACAACTTAATGCTGACCAGGTAGTTTTCCTGTTACAGGGAATGCTTCATTTCCTGATGGCCCTTCCAGAGGCTGACGGTGCTGTTCACAGGCATGGCTGAGATGCCTCTTACTGAGTGATGACCCTGTTCCCAGTCCTTCCCCACACACCCTCCCCCTACCTTTCACTATGGTAAATATTTTAGTACTCGTTGAAATCAATTGAGTCTCATCAATTGGAAATAGAGTGTAAATCACTGGGACTTTCGCATTCACCCCAGAAATCAATTTTCACACATTAGGGCTATTAGCTTATTGAGAAGTGTGTGATGAATGGCTGCAGGCCATCATGGAGCCACACCTGCCAGCTGCACATTTTGCATCTCAAATAGGCTGGAAAGAAGGGGGATGCCAGGGGAAGGAAGATCTTGGGTAGGAGGAGCAGTGCAGGGTAGGAGACACAAGAACCATGCAGCCAGACAATCTGTGCTTGGAGATCAATAACATCCACAAAGCACTAACTCATCCTTGCAGGGGCTGGAGACAGAAGAAGGCTCAGAGCCAAAGTTGTGGTTAGGCATCTCTTTTTTTTTTTTTTCCTCTCACAAAGATGAACATAATTTGGGGAGGAAAAGTGAAATGTAGATTACAAACATTTAATAAAACTAATGCAGTAGTTTAAAAAAGAAGCTTTTCCATGAGTAAATCTCTTTCTTTCACACAGCAGCTGCAGATGAGGTGCAGAAATGCTGCCTCCTTCTGCCACCCCTGTGCTCTGGATGTTTATCACCAGCTGTGATATGGAGATAGCTGAGTTACTCTCACTCTGTAACTCCTGCTTATCCCCTTGAATTCTAACAGTGGTAGCTAATTAGCTGTTTGCTCAACGAGTCTGGAGGAGGTGAGGGGTCTGGTAGCCTAGCCAGATGAAGTGTACAGTGCCCAGCAAATTCTCTGTGGCCATCTGGAATACTTTGGTCTCTGTTTCCAAGGCAGGACATAATTCTTTCTTCTCAGTTACTATGCCAATCAAAAATGTGGGTGACTCCAGGGACCTGGAGGTTCTCCAGTGGTGTAGCCTGGGTTTATGTGTTTTGTAGTTTGGCATTTTACACATTAAAAGCCACGCCTGGACCTGAAGCAGTCATGCATAGGTATGGCAGTCTCTCTGGCTGGAGAGCTTGTCTCATCCCTGTGCTTCTCCTGAGAACATATGTAAAGCATTTGTTTCCCAATATTGGATATTTGTTGGTACAGTACGGGGGGGGAAAGGGAACCTGGAACAATGGATCACCAGATAGACTGTGCAATATAAATAGCAATTTATTTTCTTGCTATGAACACTGTGCACATTTACCTGTGTCATTGTAGGAATATAACCCAGAGCTACTTTAATAGACATAGATCTGTGTCATCAAAAGTTCTTAAGATGAGCAATGAGGGCTTTAAGAGGCAAAGCTCCTCCCTGTGAGGATCTGGAAGAGAGTGACTCAGCTGCTTCTTGGTCTATACATTTTGACAAGGAAGCCTAGGACAGTGGTGTAATAGATGTTTCCTTACACAGACACTACAGAGACTTGCTGTGGTTAGGTTGTTTTTAGAGGCAGTGCTGTTGGGTGGACTTGAATGGTCCCAGGAGAGCATCCCAAGAGCAACATGCAGCCAGCAGAGCCAGCACAGAAAACAAAAACAACCAGGAGGAAGGGGCTGGGCCAGCACCTGTGGGTAGCTTTGACCTGCCGCCTCAGACCCACTGTTTTGATGTTGATGCTTCATCACGTGTGCTGTTTCCTTCTTGTTCGCTTGCTTTGAAAGACTGAACTTGAGGGACTGAGAGTCCTGACTCACTTGTGGATAATCTTCCCAGACCAGCTGGAAGCAGGAAGCAGTGACCTGCTCCCCAAAGAGTGCCAGCAGGGTTTGGCAGCTCTCACGGCACAGACAGCTGGCTTGAAAATGTTCGCACCTAAAAGCTCCTGTGCTTCATTCCACCACATTTCTGGAACATTTTCCATTTGCTCTGTCCAAAATTTTGTCTTTCTTCTTCCTTGCAAGCTTCATATCTAGCAACACACCCTGTGCTGTGCAGACCTGTTGGTTAACTTATTCCCGGTATCTGGAGTTTCAGTCCGGCCGGCTGCCATCAAGACTCCCGGGCAGGGGCTGCATTACTTCTCTGACAGTCTTGGGCTCTCACCCTCAGCTAATTACTTTGATCCTTTACACTTTGTAAAAATTCTTACAACACAAAATAAGTCCCCCCTGGCTTTAACCTTGTGACCTAACTGGCCCTTGTAAAAGGGAGGGAGAAAACACACAGTCATGCACGTCCAAACACACGCACACGCACTCACGCATGTGCCTATATACACATCCCCACAAACTGCCTGAAGCCTGTTCCTTTAATAGTTTCCTCCCAGGACTCCCACAAAAAGGCAAATAAAACTCCTTTTACAAGATAGCAGGGCAGCATGAAGGATCAACTTCAGCAACAACAAATTCTTTCTTCAGTTCATTTGTTTTTAACATACTTTTCCTCCAGATTTTGATCCTCTAAGTGCCTCTCCTTTTTCCTTCCCTTTTGAGGCTTCCATCGTTGTTCTCCTGCCTGCCCTGCTGCCAACAGCTTAATGACTAAAACAAGCAATAGTTTTTTTTCAGGATCTGCCTGTTCACAGGGAATAGCATGTGTGTGGAGTTCCCTTTCCGTGACTAGGGAATATTTCTTCTTTCTTCTTCACAGATCCCAGCTAGGAAGAAAAATTCAGAGGAGAGGGAAAACCATCATATTTATGAAGAGCAGTTAAGTAGACCAGGGATCTTCAGCCTGCAAGGTACCTGTGGAGTGATACAATAGAGGTCTATAAAATCATAAGTGGCTTGGAAATATGAATAGGTTGTTACTCTTTTACCTCAGTTACTGCAGAAAGCAGATTCAGTTCTTCACACAATGTATATGTCCCTTTCCCTGGTTACCAGAGCTGGGAGAAGCATTTTAAAGAATGGTAACTTGGTGAACAGCATAAAGAAATACAAGTTTCTGTATGGTTTAGATTAAGCATGTAGAAGCAAATTTGTATCCTGCTCCTTTACTGGCTGACCTGTATTTATTAAACTTACAGACACTTAATAATCTTGAGACTTCTTTCTCTCTGACATATTCGGTTAAGAATGCTCAACATTGTCTGAAGTTTCTGTAAACCAAAAAGTAGTGCAAGATGCATACACATCATGATTCACAAGCCTTGCCCCTTTAGGAAAATGGTGGAAAAAAAATAAAAACCTTAATTTGCCAATAAAATCCACATTTGGATGTCTTTACCATTTCCTCAGTTAAGCCAAAACCAAATTGTTTGAAAGCTTTTAGGCTTTCATTTATTTCTCCCTTCTTTCTAGTATTTTCTCTTTCCCATGCTTGAATTAAAACTGGTAGAGGAAGAAGTTCAGGAATAAAATCCTGGCTAGTCTGGCCTCCTTAATAGATCACCTAGATATGATAACCAAACAACTGGAGACTCAGATGAAACCAAGGGTGTCTTGTTGTGTTTTCTGGGAGCCAAGAAATGGATTTTGGGAACACTGAGGGGAAAAGCTCCCTGCTTGTTGAAAGGTCTGCACTGGACCAGACTGTTGGATTTTGCTGGACATCAAGGGCTTGGATCCAGGGCTCCAGGCAGTGCAAGGAGCTTCCATAGCATTGCTGCAGGATGACTGTGTAGGCAATACCTGCAAGCAACATGCTGCCTGTGTTCTTTATTGAGAAAAAACATGTGTCGTGAATGTGACCAGATTCTGCAAGTCCATTTGACAGTTCTAATCCTGAGAAAAAAACAGAAGTTCCTGTTAACTCCCCACATGAAGTCCCCAGGCATCTGTTCTGCTCCTTGCACCACTCAGGGTGAGACACAGGACAGCTGCAGTGTCTGGTTAAGATCTCTGGGAGCCAGTTCAACAGATAATGACATAATTAGGAAATCTGTATGTTTGAAGCAGAAGTGGATGTTGCTGATTGCTTGGGCCTTAGGGCTTTGGGATCAAAAATGTGACCAAGAGACTGTGAAGAACCTAGGGGGAATCTTGGTAGGACTTTGATACTCACCCCTCTTGCCTTTCTTTCAAGAGGATAGTTGTCTAGACAGGGAGCTCCCTGGGCCAGGTTCTCAGTTTTTGTCCTTGTTTGTACAGCACCTAGCACAAAAGCACCCTCACTTAGGACTTTTTGTGATTAATGTACAGTGCTTTGGCAATGCTGAGAAGAAATTATTCATGTAACACAACTACTGAGAAGAAGCTTCCCCTGCGCCCCTTCCCCTGTGAGACATTATTTGGGGCTTTTCTCATCCCCTCAAGGTTTGTTAGCATTATTGGATCCCATGTCAAGGGACACTGAATTTCCCAGTGCTGAGGTTTTTTCTCCATTTTTGTCGAGGTCAACTTCCCACGTGTGTGAGTCTGAGTGGAGCCATTTCAGGGCTCAGTCTCCACAGGGTGCTAACCATGCCAGACCTCTGACCACATCCCAGCTCTAGGAGAGGGCTCTGAGATGGCCTCCCTCTCCCCAAGTTGCCTGCTTGTACTAAATACTGGGGCAGCTCTCTAAAATACTGAAGGAACAAAGCATGCAAGGCAGTAAAATGAAGCAATTAAACCTATAAAACCAGGGTTTACAAGGGAATTTATAGTGTCAGAGGCTTTTTATAGCTTTTTTAGATTAGTTTAAATAAAAAAGGGGGAGAGAGAAAGAGAGAGAGAGAAAAAGAGGACCTGAAACTTGAGGAGACTTAAAAGTTCGGAGAGAGGCTTTTAGGAAGCACAGAGGGGTAATAATTAGAGGCACATTTTCCATTTCACTGTCTTTGCAAATTGAAATTAAAGAAGGAGGAAAAAAAAGCATGCAGAAAACAACAGACAGTTTACATTGCTCCCACTTCCTCCTAGTAGCTTTTGATTTTTCTAATGCTATTCTTTCATTTTCCGACCAGGTGAAAGCATCTTGTCACCAGGGCAAGGGACTAAAGTGCAGGAGTGGTCTCAGGTAAGGTGAAACTTAGATTTGGTTTTGGTTGGTTTTGGTTTTTTCCCCTGTTCTGTTGTGCTTGCTTGCTGGTAAAGTTCACTGTGTGCCTTGCAAACCTGGGAGCTCATGTTCAAGGGGTGAAATGGAGCCAGCACCTGATTAAGGCAATTTTGGTCAGGTAGGACAATAGACCCTGTGTTTTAAAGAGTATGTTGTATTTCACAGTTTCTTCAGCTTCCTTCTGCCTTGCACATACACAACACACACACTCTAGGCAAGTCAGCTTGAGGTTGCCTTTACTGTGCCTAATTAAACCCATTCTTGGCTTTTGTCTGCTGCTTTGGGGAACCATGGAAAAGGATTCAGATCTGTCTGTGGAAGCATCTCCTGTATTCAGGTCTGATTTCCTCACCATCAGTAGAACACACAGTGCTTTTAAAGTGGAGCTTTTCCTTTGCTCCATTCATACAGTCATAGCATAGGTGAGGTTGGAAGGGACTGCTGGAGACCTCCTGGTCCAATGTGTTGCTCAGAGGAGGGGCAGCTAGATCGGGTTGCTCAGGACTTATCAGTGGAGACTGAGGTGAAGAAGACATGGAATAACTTGGCCTTTTGCTTCTCCTTTTTCACCACATCCCTTGCCCCATTTTTCACTGGGCCTATGTTTTCCTGGGCTTCCTCTTGCTGCTGGTACACCTGAGGAAGCCCTTCTTGATGCCCTTCACTTCCTCACCACTTTAAACTCTAAAAAGGTATTGACTTTACTAACCCAATCCCAGCATGTTCAGGTAGTGTCTCTATCTTCCCCTTGGGTCACCTGACTCTGCTTCTACCTTTTGTATTTTTCCTTTGTACCTTTGAGTCTTGTCAGGAGCCCTATCCATGTACATCCATGTTCTTCCATGCAGGCTTCCTGCTGCCTTTGCTTGATTTCCTGCTTGTCAGGATGAACTGTTCTTGAGCTTGGAGGAGGTGATCCATGCAAATCAACCAGCTCTCCTAGACCCTGCTTTTCTCCAGGACTGTATCCCATGGGGTTCTTCCATGTAGATCCTTGAAAAGGACAAAGTCTGATGTCCTGAACTCCAAGGCTATGATTCTGTTTTATGCCTTGTTTTATAACCATTTTGATCCCTTTAGAAATGGCCCCAAGGTCTGTGCTCTGTGATGTTTGTGAACCACTTTGCTTCCTTCCTTCTATTTACACTACTCTCTTTTTGTGTTTAGTGTGGTAGACTGTGGGTGCTCTATGATTGCTAGAATGTGCAATTAGTAAATTACTAATTAACTGCAGCAATTCTGCTGTGTAAATTTTGATATAAAAAACAACCTGTTCTCTAAGGCAATATAAATAGGAGGGCCCATCCTTTGAAAAATAAACTTAGAGCACAACAGAATACAGGAGCCTGCCCTTCAGATCATCTGCAACAGCTTAGGTGGGGACATTTTTGCTACTGGAGAGGGTGCCATGAAAGAAGTGTTCCATGTCCTGGGGTTATTCAGTGGAAGGGAAAGTGGCTCATTATGGTCTTTGGTTCATGTGAGTTGATGCATTTCATTTGTAACAAATACAAAAATACCAGGGTGAAGCAGGAGAGACAAAACCTAAAATGAGTGTGTGGGACAGAGAGAGATAAAGTGAAGATAGATAAAAGAGGAGTAAATTCAGATCTGGTAAAGGCACTTGCAGCTCCAAAGAATTACTCTGGCCAACTTGCAAAAGGTATGAACATGTCTGAATTCTATCTCCACATGACCTGTCAGCTGAAAGAAGGTGAAAAAAGGAGCATGATGAGACAAAATCACCTGTTTATGATCCCATTTACATTGGGGTACTTATCTTCACTGGACATGTTACTGTTTTACAACAAGTTTAGAATCAAGCCCAACATTTTTGAAGCTGAGCTTTAGGTTTTAAAGTCTGCAAATGTGTGCTGTTGCAGTCACATGAGAAATAGTCCTGAAATCAATGTAGAAAGCTATTAAAAATGTGGTTTTGTCTCCGTCTAGTAGGTACATGTATCACTGTACATCTTTCCCTCTCTCTGTGTATGTATGTATGGGTGGAAATTCTAAAAGTACTCAACATTGGTCAAACTGTCCCCCATGGAAAATATAACGTTGACCTCAAATAGCATCACATTTTAGGTCAATGTGATTGATTTTTAAAATGCTACCCTTAAGTATATATTGGAATCAGTAGGGCAAAAGTGAGTCTAACTTGTCTGGTCCTAAAGTTTTAGTTTGAGAAGTGGTGATGAGAGGGAGAAGGTGGCTGGGCAGAGCTCATCATTTTATTCATCCCAGCTCAGTGTTGCTTTGGCATTTCTAGACCTGTTTTTCAGCAGGGATTTTTTCTTTTTTTCCTGCAATCTGAAAAGCTATTCAAGAAAGAAGTGAGCCCTCAATGACTGGTTTATGTCTTCCATGTTATCAAGTGCACCAAGGAACAAAAAGCTGGCTGCAACCTCTTATAAAAAAAAAAAAAGCTTCACATTTGCTAGTTGCTAAATACAGTACAACTTTTGGTAAGATCTGAAGCCAAACAAACAACATTTACGAGTGAGAAGATCCATCTGCTATCACTAATCTTATAGATTGCTCTGTTCTCTGATACTTCAGTATTTTAAATAACATCTAATGGGCCAGAATGTACAAAGCAATCGATGTTTTGCAAACTCCACAGTCATCAGCTGCAGGTATATGCTATCCCAGCACAGTAGGCTTGGAGCCAGAGCCTCAGCTCATTTAAATCAATGTCAGCAGTTTACAACTTGCTCAGAACCAGGCCCCATATCCTTCTAAGAGAAAAGAAAATTCCTGGCCAGAAAATAGTCTTGTTCTGTTCTAAGAAAAGAGTCTTCATTGATGGCATCGGGATGCGGAGCCATGAAGCAAACATCATCATGCTACTTCAGTGTTCAGACACAAGATTGTTCTAACTCTGTAAAACCTGAGCCCTCCCCTCTGGGGTTCCTCAGACCTCAGGAGGGAGGTGACCCCACTCCATCTGACAGAACAAAAAAGAACTAGCAAAGAAAGCTAAACCTGTACTTCATGTGTGTTTATTCTTCTCTTTGTAGTTTGCAACATCAGTGCTCCCAGAGACCTTTGTTGGGAATCCAGATTCTCCTGGCAGGCTGCAAGGTTCAGAACCCTGCTTGTGTGCTGAGCCATGTGGTCCCACAGGCAGCATTGATCCTGAGTAGCACTCCCAAAACAAGACACATACCTGGCTGTGCTGAGAGCCTGGCAGTCTGTCTCTCCCAGGCGCTGTGGCAGCTGTTACCAATCTTGGCTGCAGACTCAGGGTGGCCAGGAGAGTACGTGGTTGGCCTGAGAGCCTGACGGTCTGTCTCTGCCTGTCTCTCTTTCATTTTGTTGGCTCCATATATTATATTAAATATCTCTAAAGAGCACAGTTTGAATGATGGAGCTTATAATTCCATCTCGGGAGTTCTGATGACTTGAGCTTGGTTCTTGTGGTTGATGATGTCACCAGGACCCATCGATGGAGTCGTAGCCCCATAATTCACCATTGCCCTGTTATTTATTCTGTGCAATAAATGGCTGCAGTGTAATCACCAGAGTAAATTGCTGAAGCATCTTTTTGGAAACTATAATGTTACTGTAACAGTATCTATGGCAACAATGAGTAGTGGTGGCTAATGCAGAGGGAACTAGTGCACCCTCTGCACCCAGTGAGAAAGGAGAATGTACCAACCTCAGAAAGATGAGAACCTGAGGGCCAAATCCAGACAGGCTGAAAGTAGAGAAAAATCCATTAGTTTCTGTACAGGCATATGCACTGGGTATCGTATGAAATTAGGTTGTGCATCCAGACTTTGCCAACCTCTACAGACCTCTGGTGTTGATTCTACGCAAAGAAAAGCTCAGGAAAAACTCCTGACTCTTCTGTAGAGATGTAAAGCAAAACCACTTGTTATTAACCTTTTCCAGTTGAGGTAGATAATAGAACTGAGTACACTAGAAACAAATGGCTCTGAACTTCATATAGTTAAGGTTTGAGTATGGTTTTCATTTTTATTTTATCTGATCTGTCTCAGTTCTTCTTGCCTGTTGTGTCCTTGTATCTCTCTCCTTAAAAGCATTGTAGGGTCTTGCATTTTTAAACTAGAAATGAAACACATCTTTAGTGTGGCAAAATATATTTGCCAACCTATTTAATGGAATCTGGAGATGCCTCGTGGTTGTGGGTATGCAGCTGGCACTTGAATAAGCATAGGGCTGTGGTGTAGTTATCATGATAGAGCATTTTGATAACAATATTATTATTTATTGTTTCTTCCTAAAGTGATATGTATAAGAAGATTTTGGTTTCTAAATCTGAAGTTTCCATTCAAGCCTCATATTTTCTCGGTTCTCTTCCTTTGTTCTTTCCATGTTTTTTTTGTTT
The DNA here is from genome assembly GCF_000747805.2 of Chaetura pelagica. NCBI lineage: Eukaryota > Metazoa > Chordata > Aves > Apodiformes > Apodidae > Chaetura > Chaetura pelagica. Next base: position 688,193 of record NW_009952963.1, on the reverse strand, counting down.
TCCCAAAAAAAGAAAATGATCAAAGCTCTAACTAAACCCCCTGTGTTTTCTGATTTTAATAAAAAAACCCAGACACTTTTAAAATCTCTGTCTCTCTCTCCTCCCTTCTCCTTTACTCCTCCCCACTTGCCATATTCATAAATTTTCTCCTTGGGAAAGAAATGAGGAGGAAAATTCTGTTCATCCTCTTTCAATACCCTCTGAATGCTTGAAATGCTCAGCTCTTTTTTTCTCATTTCCTCTGCTAAGCAGCCCAAGAGAAGCTTGCAGTTCATGGTGTCAGTGCCCTGACACTCTGCTGCTTATGGTCAATGTCATTTTACAATGTAACCTTTGTAGGTTTTTTTTTTTAACTTGAGGTTTGTGATTTTCTACAAGGATCCTTTGTTTTAAGCCATGCAACAAACATGTATTTCTTGTGGTATCACTTACTTTTTAAGCAAGTAGCAGTTGAGTATGGGCATCAGACTTGGCTGTCTCTGGATTCAGGTGCTTGTTCTGTTCTGGTAGCCTGATACAGCACAACAAGGTAAGGACAGAAAGAAAAGCCTTTTAATTTATGGTGGGTCTCAGTTGTAATCATGTAGTTGCTTAGACTTTGGCTTAATCAGGAATAATTTTTAGTGACAATTGAGAAAAACGTTGAAAAAAAACCTTGCCTTTCTCATCACTGTCAACTTTTCATAACTCCAGACTTTTTTATGGCATAGCCTTGTAGTATGGATATTATGGAAATGAAGGGCTCCTGCTGGAGGATTGGAGAACAGAAAGCCTTTTCCTTCCTGGCACGTAGAGATAAAGCTTTATCACAGCAATTTCAGAGCTGTCTTTAAGCAGAGAGCATTTCTTCAGTTTGTGAATTCCTGAACATTGTCCATAGGTTCCCTCATAGGACACTTATGTTTCCTCACAGGAAACTTGACCTTTCTTGGACACCCTTCAGAAGGCCCTTAGGAGTTCTTCAGGAACATTCCTTGTCTGTGTGGGCCAAAGGTTGAAAAACGTAAAAGTTGAAGTCAAAAGTCTTCATGGACTTTAATGTACCCAGAATGTCACTCCTTGCCTCCAGTGTGCTTGGTGACATCTGCATATACAAAGAGCTCAGACAGTGGCTTTGTGGGTCTCCAGTTAGTGGAGACCCACACTCCTTTGGGTATGTGGTAGTCAGCAAAGAAAGTTATCCAAGGAAATTTGACATCAGTTTGCCCAGAGACCTGGTTTAAGGGGTCATCCTCCTTCAGCAGAGCCCATGGCTGTACTTTCAGTAATCAAACAGTAGAAGTTTCATGCTGATCCACCAAGCATGGGCAGAAGACTGTCAGGGCTGCTGATGTGGTGCCCAGTGGAGCTAACAGAAAAGATGCTCTCATTGCAACCAGAAGGTAATTGGATACTGCCTGCAGTGCATCTACGTGGCAAATTCCCATCACTAATGTGGCTTTCAGAAAGCTCATCTCTTTCCTGGCATGGCCACTCGTCCCCTTGTTAACTCCCTCATCTTTTGTGTGCTTGGCCTATCAAGCCTTCAAGTGTTTGTTCTGGCTGTGGCAAAACCCTGTGCCAGGCTGAAGATTTTCAGTGCTACTGAGAAACAAAACCAATGCACTTCTTGGAGCCTGAGGGAGCAATGAGATGCCCTGCATATTGTGCCTTCCACATCACCACATACTTCACTTAGCTTCCCTAATTCTTGTGTTTCCTCCATGACCTCCGACTTCTTCCTGTTTGGAGACATGTTTCCAACTCAGTTTGGCTGCATACTGTGTTCTTTCTGACACGTTTTGACAAATTCAGTTTGATTTTACCCTGGAGGTCTTTCTAGACTTAATTTTATTATTGTGAAAGGTCATCAAAAGGGTAGTGCTATTTAAAAACCAAATTGTGTCACATTTACTCATAGGGCTAGTGCTGCTCTTCTTGAAGATGTCCATTCATGTAAGTGGAACAATACATGGAGTAAATGGCATCCATTGTAAGCAAAGGCACTGGAGCCTGCCTTACTCAGCTCAGTGGACTACTCAGAGAGTAGAAGTCAGGTCATTGTCCTTGCCGTTTATTTTCCAGCCCCCGTTGTTACAAGGCAGGTGGCTTTCTGGCCCCCTCTAGTGACTGGCCACGTGGAGTTTTATGAGTGAGATACAGTCTTTTGCAATCAGGAACAGCCATTTTCGTTCCAACTGTAAATGGCTGAAAATTTGAAAGCGTCATTTAAAATCCTGACATACTGAATTTGTTCCACTGTGTTCACAGTCCTCTCAGGAGCATCATGTTTCCCACTTGTTGAGACTTCCTATGGAGTTGGAAGCTGTTCACAGTGGCCAAGGGTGGAATGATCCATGGTGATCCTGATGTGGTGACACAGCCCCAGTTACTCTCCCATTAGCCCAAAGGTTCATTTTCATTAAGGGAAGCTGGATGGTTTTGGTGTTACAGCTACAGTACCAGAGTTGAAGGAGGTGACAAAAAGGACCAGGTGTGAATGCAGATACATAACCTTCTATTGAATTACAGTGAAAGCTGGAGGGAGAATCTGAGTTGATATTGAAAAGGCATTTTCAAATGCCTTTTTTCTTATTTTCATACTACAGAAACTGCAAAATGGAATCTCGTTTAAAATATAAATTGGAAGTTTGGAAGTTTTAGATTCATTATGGCTCTGTGCTCTTGCAAAGCAGATATTATCACATGCCTGTTTCCTTGGGGGAGCGTGCAAGGAACTTCTGGCTAATGAGGAGCAGAACAATTACTTATTCCAAGAAGGTGGAGCAAGATTGACAGCCTGGGGATAGGCCTGAAAGTGCCATAACACCTTAGGCTTTAGATGCTCTGAGATCCTTTAGAAACAACTGCCTTGATATTTTAATGCCCTGATAAATCATTTATTCTGATCACATACTTGGAAATGCCCCCTCAGCCATCCCATTGGATGAAGTGAGCTAGGAGTGCAGCTCCCTGCCTTGCATACACCACTCAGTGATCACAGCCCAGCAGGTGAACTGCAACAACACAGAACTCAGGCAAGTCTCAGTCAGGAGCAGTCTCAGTCAATTAGAGCTGAAATTCAAGTTCCTTTGACAAACAGCGTGTTTAGAGCTGGAGGTTTTGGGGGGTGGGATTTTTCCCCTCCTGCTGTCTCAGCTGCAGTTGGGATGGGCACTGTTGGACACCCTGCAGTCCCCTCTGCTTCTCCCTCCTCCCACAGGGCACCTTTCTGCTCCTGGGCAATCTGTTTCAATTCTCCTTCACCTCAGCATGACCAGGGTCCCCCAGGTTACCTAGTGATTTATCTCTGGAACTGGGGAGTGCTGCTTCTTTCCTCCTACCCATGTTGGCAAGAGGGTTATTAAAACATCAGAGATTAACCAGAACCTCCTTTGGTGAATATTTAGGCTAAGAGCACTTGATGCCAAACGTGTTATTTTACACCTGTGTTCTGACACCACACTTCAATACTGCACCTCACATTTCTCTCTCTGCATGGTTTTGGATGCCTTTTCCAGCTATAGTCAGATCAGAGGATCCCTGATGCTTTGGGAGTGTACATAGGGATTGACTTCAAGTGGAAGCATGGATTGTCCTGTTTCCCTTTGTGAAGCCCTCTCAAGGAAACTCATTCTCTCTTCTCACCCCATCGCTTCCAATGGGACCCAGTCATTGCGTTCAGTGTGCACACAGTGACACCTCAGAGAGACTTGGACTGTTCTCTTGTCTCACTTCCACTCTCTTCCAGGCTGGATGCACACCCTGGAGGTATGTGGTTTGTCTCAAGATATAAGACTTCCCCTCTCAAAAACTGCATTACTTCAACAGGCCACAAAGGGCTGGCAAGAGGAAGAAGGATGCTCTGTTAGTGCAGCTTTCCTCAGAGATCTTCCCTGCCAACTCCACACAGCTGGAAACATACTCTCTCTCTCCTGAGCTCACATGTGTGCACAGACACACATCCCCTCTTGCAGCAGTTTCACTAATGGGTAAGTACACAAACACTTGCTTAGATCTGCACAAATACTTCTCCTTTGTTGTACTCATGCACAAATGCAGAGGCAGAGATTCTCTTACTGGAGCACGTGCAATCACACCCAGGCACACTCCAACCTGCTCCTTTGTACCTGCACATTAGTGCCCAAGTGCACACCCACCCTCTGTCTTGCAAACATGCATGTGTGGGCACAGGCATGTTTACACACCTTGCAAAGACGTTGCAGAACTGGGAGGGGCAGATGAGGAAATTGGGCCTTTTGGTTCAACCACCTGGTCCAAGCAGGCTCAACATCAAATTCAGAAAAGGTTGCTCAGAGCTTTATCCAATCAGATATTTAAAACCTTCTGAACCAGAGGTATAGTAAGCCAATTTCTTATCCTTATAACCAGGCAGAACATTCAGTCCTTCGTTTTTTGACCTGTTGTTTGTCCTTTAATTTATGTCTTCTGCTTCCCTGCCACAGACCTGAACAAAGAGCCTGAGCCTACCTTCCTGTACATACAATGTTAGTGGAAAGGCTGCTATTAGGTGCCCCCTAAAGCTTCTACAAGGTGAACAAACTCACTTCCCTCCTGTGCTTCAGCCCCCTGGTCATCTTCATGGCTCTCTGCTGGATTTGTTGAAGTTTATCAACATCTTTCTTACACTTGTGTGATCACTACTGGGTAAAGACCAGGTGGGGTCTAACAGCCTGGAGAGGAATACTCGTTCCTCTTGGCTGGCTCTGCTGCTGGTGGTGCAGCACAGGGTGCTGGTGGTGCTGACAGGTGTCTATATACTCTTGCCTGGAATTGGATGGAACAAAATAGTAAATAAGAAAACCAAACACTGAACTTTGCCTCTTACCAGTCTGGGCTAAAATGTAGTGGATGTAAGATCTCAAGCAGTTCCTTGACCCTCTTCAGAACATTGCAACAGTTGATCCAGCTTTGGGAGAAAAGGGTGGATAGGATGACCTACCAGATGCATGTTTTAATAATTCTGTGTTCATTATGTCCTTGCTCTTCATTTTGCCCTTGAAGATCCACTGAGCATTTACCTTCCCTCTGTTTGGAGGAATTCAGCCATTTGCAATTTCCTCCTGTCCCAGTGGCCAGTATTCCTACTGGCCACAACTGCCCTGCCAAAGCCCCATCTTTCAGAAGGAATGCAAGACAGACACACACTCACTGCCTCCAATGATCTGCCCAAGGACAAATGATGCTCTCAGTGCTTTTCTAGTGCCAGAGCTCCTGCAGTAACATAGTCTCCAGTGGAGGTAGTGGCTGAGCACTTAGAGGCTGTTCTGGGTGACTCATCCACTCCAGCTACAAATCACAGGTTTAAAACCTTGTGGTACTTAATGTGTGGAAGAACTTCAGACTCTTTAGAGACTCTACATATTATTTTGCAAGGCATTCACTGAAGGGAAGGGGCAGGGTTTTTACCTCATTTTCAGACCCCAGTTGGGAGAATCCCTGGTTACACTTTTCAGCTTGAAGCAGGAAGGAATTCTGAGCAGGACCACTCCGGTGAGTGGGAAAACAGAAGAAACAGCTGCAAGGTTTCATTTTAAGAAAAAATCTAAAGGAAACTTGGACTTTTTCAGCCTTTTCCCATTTATTATTTTTTTTTTTTCAGTCACAAGCATTTGCCAAATTCTGCAAATGTTGTGGGATATTAATGCAATATTCTGGACACTAAAATATTAGTCAAAAGCTTCACTCAGCATCAGTTTGTGTTCTGTTTCTGATGGTGATTTCATGTAACACTAACTGTGGTAAAAGCAGAACACCTGCAAGGTGGGCATAGTGATGTGACTTTGTGGCTGTCACAGTTGGTTCATTTTCAAACCAGGAGAGAATTTGGAGCAGAGTATAGTGTTTGGGGTGGTGTTTCTTCGAGGGATTTTTATTCACTGAGTTCTTACTTTTTTAGGTAAGAATCATGACAGGGGCTGAAGACCTGGCCACTCCTCTTAGTCAACTCTGTAATTTATTAAGTCAGCCTGCTTGGGAGATGATTTCTCCAGGAACTCTCCACTGCTGCTGAAGGAGCTAAATATTTAAGACTCTCATCTGTCCCAAAAACCTCGTGAAGAACAGGAAGGCAGTTGCCATGTATGAGGTGAGCACTACAGCCTGAAGTGGCTTTTATTTTTCATTCCACACAGTGCAAGGACCACCAGTGTTTAGGAGTACATGGGACTCTGGTGGTTAACCAGAGGTTCATGGAACAGTGACCTGTGAAAGCATTCAGATGTGAATGTGTGTGGATATGTATTTATATACATCATGATCATACCTGTGGCTCAGAGTTAGAGAGGTTGGGCTTTGGTACTAATTATAGATTTACTCAAGAGCAGAATTTGATGGAATGAAAGATTGTTAATACCTTTACTAAAAAGAGCAGTTGAAATCTAGAATATGTTTCTGCATATGTTTACCTTTAAGACTTCAGTAACAGTTTTTTGTGAGCTACCTTCAAATATACACAAATGTGAATGTCCATCTCTGTATGTGTCCATGTGGGCATGTGGGTGAGGACATTTAACAGGGATTTCTGCCTGGGTGTGTGTGCATCCTTGCACTCAGCCACTCAGGTGTTCACAGGTAGGGTTGTAGGCTGTGTTCATAGATACCAGGACATGCCTCTGTGTTTGCACAGGTTGTCTCAACTTCACACATGTATTTTAGGACAGAATGAGCACTGGCTAACTTGGGAAGTGACACGTGCTTTATGTTCAGGAGCCAAATCCTGATTTTTCCAGTGAAGCCAAAAGTGTGAGCAACACAATTCCTGCTGAGCATATTGCCTCTGACTGACAGCTTGGGTGGAGGGGGTGGCTGTGTTTGCTCTGAAAAGAGCAGTTGGTGCCCTTGACTAGCAAGTGATGCCAAGTGCAGCGTGTGTGACAATGGCCAGAGGCCTGGTCACTCATCTCAGCCAACCCTCTGTGTTCCTGGCCATTATCAATCAGACTGCTTTTTAGAGACAAGCTCCTGTATGACATTTGTGTTGCTGCTCTATGGAGACCTAGAGGTTTGAGTCTTTCCTCTGTCTCAGATGAAGTACAGAGCACAGAGTAAGCTCTAGTCCTGGGATGTCTGCAGGTTCATGTGTTGCTGTGTGGGTGCACAGGGATCTCAGTGCACAGTGAGAGTGATTTATGCTTATCCTGCCTATTGGCATGGGTGTGCAGCTGGGAGCAGAGCCTGGGAGCCTGCTTGTGTCGGGGCATCTGTCTGAACACATGTGAGTTTGTTTCTGAGCTGGCTGGGGAGGAGGGCACGTGCATGCAGCACTGTGAAGGTGTGTGTTGTTCTCACATCCTTGCTGGCAGCAAACAATGTCATGTCCCTACCTGGACTGCAACATGACATACACCTTAAAACCAGCAGTGACAGCAAGCTCCAGAGCCACAGGAGAAGGCAGAGCTGCTCTTTTAAATAATCCGTTAGGAAATCCTGCCAGCCCCAGCAAAGCATGCTGGGATCCACACTGGCTTTTGGATTGGGACTCAGAGAGTGGAAGAGAAGCAGTAATTTGTTTGCCATTGCCCTCAAGCCAGGAAATCCAAACCCCAAGCATTTCCCAGGCCACAGCACATTGGAGACGAAAGAGAGTGTCAGCGAATGGCTCCCGTGTCCAGGCAGAAACACCCACCCACCCACACACACCACCCGTGCACGCACACGGGGAGAGCAGCAGGAGAGGAGAATTGTTCCAGCACCACTGTGGTTAAGATGCTGAGACAATCTCGAGTTTTCAGGCCATAGCTGTCAGGATGCTTTGGTATATTCATCACCCCTCGCTCCATGGTGATAAAAATTTACACAGCCAACGAAACGAAGATTAATTTCATGTGAAAAGCTGACAGAATGGCCCATGTCATTGCTTTATTTGTGCCAGCACTCAGTAACTCGGTGCAAGTTCCATTGAGGTGGCAGACACCCCGTCCCCTTGAGCCATCTCTTCTCCTCTCTAATGATGCCACCATTCTGACAAAACCAAGCAACACAGCCGGTGTGTGCGAATTTTGAATTAATTTTCTTCAGAAAGGTCAAGTATGTTAATGAGCTTTTGCCTGCCTGTGTTTTTTTTGTTTGTTTTTTTCCTGTGGTTTTCCCCTATTAATGAGTAGAAGAGGGGAAAAAAGAGGGGGAAATAATTACAGAATTCAAGAGGAAGGAAGGAAACTGTGAGCATTTGGAAGAGGCAGGAGGCAAGGTTAGTTTTTCATGGGTTCTCCTTTCTCCAGGACTGGGGCAGACTAATTGTATCAGTGCAAGTCTGTGCAGTTTGCTTGAAGCTGTTGAGCAAGGCCAAGGATGTCATGGATAGCAGAGTTGGTGTAACCTGGCACAGAGGATGGTGGATTGCACCTCCTTTGCACTCAGAAATTGATGGCAGGCCTGCATGTTGGCAGCTGCCTTCCTTTTCTGAAAGAGGGTTTGTGGGCTGAAGCTCTTGTGCCCATTAGTGAGAGGAAGCTGGGAAGAAAGCTCAGCTGCCCTGGGAGAAATGCCAGGGCCCACTAATCCATACAGCTCAGAAATATGACAAATAGACAGTTTAAAGAGAAATCATGCCCATCTCATGCAACTGGCAGGAGCTGTTTGAAGTAACTGTGATGCCAACCACCTCTCATTCCTGTATTCCCAGAATTCCTGCCTTTATTCCTGCAAGTTAGAATTTGCCACTTTCTGGCATCCTCATGCCAGGAGTTGCCTTGTTTTCTCAAGGGGCTGGGTGATGATCAGTGTGAGTCAAGGTGGCTGAAGCAGAGGATAGTCTGTCAGACACTCCTGGCTCTGCTGCTCACAAGTTGCACTAGCTGGGATAGGACATTTAGGGTAGGACTCAGTTCACCTCATTTTAATCTTCTTAAGCAGAGTGTCCAGACTAAACTAATTGTTTAGGTTTCCTTTCTTGTTAACAGAGAACAGTAAGGAGGAACATGAATCTCACCTAATTTAAGACGAGACGAATCCCATTCTGGCAGGGGTTTCTTTCTCCATTGAATATAAAGTGAACTTAAACAATTAGCTTGGCCTGAATCCTACCTTTTAGAGGCTTAAAATTATGGGGCGTGATTTCCCCCTCATTTTCTTCTCCCAGCTCCCATTCTGGCTCTTATTTCCATATGTATTCTAATCCAAGAGGCAGAGGAAATCCAGCAGGTCTCTCAGAGCTTATATTGGCAGTATAAAATCAATGTCTTTCTCTCAGGCTTGCCTGGGCTGGCTCCATGCTTATCCACTGTAGTGGCAGTAGAACCATTGGCTGTGATCTGGTCATTTCTCCCTGGCTTTCCTGGAGTAAGCCCAACATATGGATTCTTGGGTGTTGTCCAAAAAGCCTTTGTTGATTTTGGAGGGTATGTGTTTTGCCATCCTGGCTACAGTGCAAGGAGAAATGATGTGGAATGTAAGAGTCACAGTGTCATGTGTGACATATTTAAAGATGTCCTTAATTAGAATTATTTTTTTTTTGGTTTACACCTTGCACAGCTGGTTCTGGTGCGTGGGTCCTTCTGCATGCATGACCCTTGTGTGCTCACCACATGAGTCACTGTGCAGCAGGGCTGCCTCAAACTCATGTCTGGGGCATGGATTTCAAAAGCATTCAAGTGACCAAACTTAATGATTTTCAGCTGACTCCTAGTATTGTCCTAAACATGGAATTCCTGCCCATAAACCACTGTGCTGCTCACGCTCTCCCTCCTCTTTCCCAGGCTCTGTAGTGTGCGTGGAGACACGTTCTGCTCTGCTGACCCTGCTACAAGGTAGAGTGCTCTGCCAGCCAGGTGGGGTGAGTAGCTGGGGGCAGTAGGATTCACCAGAGGAGCTGTGGGCTCTCCCTCTCTCCCTCTCTCTCTCTCTCACATGTGCTTGTCCACATTGTCTGGGAACATTCATGAGCATCATCAGCACTCATATGTATTTTTCCACTGTAGAAGTTGTGTTGTTCAGTGGTTGCTTTATTCCTCATTAGAGATGGCTGCATTTCTCTGGTGGAAGGAAATTATTTGCTAAACTCTGCTAAACTCTTCATATAAAAATAATTGCACAGGACAAAGGGGGTACGAGAGGTATTTCAGATATTTTGGGTGACAAATTGTGTTTTGAGAGCTCAATTCTAGCAACAAAAAGAATATGTGAAGTGGATGCAAAGGGATTGCCTCATTCATGGACGTGGTGAAGTAGGGCATCCCTATTCTCACTGCCTGGGATGTCAGAAGAGGACAAGATTTATAAGTACTTGGGTTCTTAGAGGAACTTCTCACCCAGTAGCTCCCTGGGGCTTTAGCTGAACTGTGGGATATTCAGTGTTTCCCAAGTCTTGTGTCGAGGACCGTCTCCTCTCATCCCAGATGTGGGATGTGGCTGAGCACCGTTGCTGTGTTCTCCCCTCCCACGCTCTGGTTTCCACAGGAAGGAATCCTGAGCATGTGAGTCAGAGAGCTGGAGCACGCTCTTCTTGTGTCACCAGGCTGAATGATTCAGGACTGAGACTGCACAACACACCTACCCCATGATCTGCACAGAGCCCTGGGGACACTCAAAGCCACGTTTTCTCAACACGCCAAGTTCTTGAGACAATTCAACCACTTGTTTTAGTGCTTAAGTAGAAACTTAACCCTTAAGGATAGAAATTGAACCTGTGAGGTGCATCAGGGAAGTGAGTCTGCTGTCCCCACCTAGGGCTCCCCCCATGTTTACAGATAACATTATCAAATGACTGGAGCATGGTGTCCCTTTCATCTCTGTTGCAGTGGTTGTTTGCTCCATTTTCTCTCAGCTTCTGTTTCTTTCTCTCCTGGCTTTTTTCCCCTGTGTGAGAGCACTGGCGCCTACGATGGAAGGTCACCACTGAGGTTAGTCAGCTAGCTCCAAACATTAAGACTTCCTGCTGTGCTATGAAGAGCTGCCAAGTCCCCCCTCCCTGCTGCTTACCACAAACCCCAGTGTCTGTTTGTCTCCTTCTCTCCCCTTCCCATCCCTCCTCCCTACCAAGAAGTTCAGATGTCCATCTAGCAGACAGAGTGGGAGGGTGAGGCACCTGAGCTACCTTCAGATGCATTTACTTGGGTACCCGAAGCAGAGTGGCCACAGGGTGATGTTGCTTATCAGTGTCGCCAGAAGGTGAACTATCTGCAGTGATGTTCCTTCCAGAGTCTGGCAGTTTCCCATGGGGATCTGACCCAGTGGTTGGGCTGACCAAAGGCTTTTATTTCCACTGGGAAATTTAATCAGGGCTCCATGGGTAACTGGGAAGGAGCTCATGAAAGTAAATAAGGAGAACATGAATTGACTGAACAGGGACCTGTAGCTTCCTTGGAAAACTGGTAGGGAGATACAGATTGATAAGAGTTAAAAATCTCTGTCCTAGGCACGAACCTGGGGAAACAGAAGAAATCCCCTGTCCCAAGTGAAGTGAACTGGCAGTCCCAAGGGTGCCATTGTCCCCAAGGGGAATGTGACAGTGGGTGAGCATGTACAGAGCAAGGGGAAAGAGCTGCCTTTGAGGGTGGAGTCTGCACCTGGGGGTGGGGGGAGGGAGCAAGAAGAGATTTATTTACAGGAATGGAGAATAAAGCAGCAAAGAGAAAGTGATTGAACAGGATCCTGTGAGGAGGAGAAGAGATATATATGGTGGGAATGAGGGAAAGATGGGATGGCTGATAGCTATTTTTGTAAAAGCCAAGGGTGAGGGGATACTGCTCTGAGAAGCACCACAGAGATCAACCACGTGCAAGTGAAAACATTTTCTTTAAGAATAATATAAGAGCCTCACATACTAATCATTCAACAGGATGAGGAAAATCTGCTTGCTCCAGCCTGGTATGTGCTGAGGTGAGGCTAAAACCACTCCTGGGGCAGGAGGCTGCTAGCACTGCACACAGCTTTGGGATCCTCTGTTCCTGAGAGCACGTGGGGTACCCGAGCTTGGAAGGATCCTGCTCTTGAACTAGGACAGAAGCAGCTACTTTGGAAGAAGTTACAGCTATGGCTTAGCCCCTCTATCTCCTTCTCTTTGCTCCTAACTCCCTTTCTTAAAAACTCTCCTAGATGTCTTACTCTTGGGCAAGGCTGCTAGGGCTGCCAGCCACAAGCTCTTTGTCTTCTTCCTAGGAACTTTGAGGCTACTCTGAACATACCTCGAGGAGTTCTTGGGAAGCATCACATCTGAATTTGGCCCACTCTGCCAATTTATGCTAGATTGAGGCCACAGAGACCTCATTTAATTTGTGTAGGTGTAAAGGTATTTGAGTTCTCCATAATCATGGGTATTTATTAATTTAGATTTCATTTTAATTTTCTTTAAGGTGAATTCTTTACCAGTGAGAAAACCAAAGCCTTGCTATTAAAAGTCCAAGTCTTAACAAGACAAGGAGTAATGTAACAAGTCTTAAATTAACTGATTTCTAATTGTAGTCTTGGGCATTAACATGCCACCACTGGCATGTCAGCAGATCTGTGTTCTGGGGACTCACAGCCAGATACCAACAAAGAAAAGAAGGTGAGAAAAACATTACAATGGGAGGACAGAGTGAGCTGGGGGCAGCTCTTGCCTTGTCTGATGGCCCCCTGTGATAGCTGCTCCTCTGGCTGCTGGGGCTGTCACTTTCCAGGGGCAAAGCCAGAGAAATGAGAGGGACAGAGGTGACATACATGAGTTCCAAGGACGTCCCCATTTTTATGCTGGGTAGAAAATCAGGTGGAGTATATTTGCTCCTGCCCTGAGGCTAAGAGCAGCAGAGGAAAGAGCAGGGGATTTATCTAGCTACAGTCTAATACTCCTTCCTTCCCGACTATCGGCTGGCGCTTTCACTCACACACATCTGTGATTGATGGGCAGAGAGTATAAACACCTCATTAGTGCTATAATTCACTGGTTAGGGCTCAGACTGTGCTGTGGGAGGGGGAAAAAAAAAAAAGAAAGAAAGAAAAAAAAAGAGTTGAGAAAGTTTAATAAAGAAAAAAAAAATGGAAGAAGGAGAAGAACGGATGTAAAGGCCACACAAATCATTCCAGGGAGTTATCTGACCTGCTCTGAAAACTTTAATTGCTGATAATGGACAACCTGTTGGGTGGTATTTTATTAACACTAATAGATTTTTACGGGATATTTCTCACATTGCTCTCCCAGAGCCTGAGGAATACATTAAATATTAAAAATTAATGCTCTTGGTTGCTGTTTCAAGGACGCCCTGCTGATAACGAGCTTTCCCGCAAGTTAGAAACCAGGAGAAAACATGAGCAGCTTTTGCCACTTAGGCCTCTGCAATAATAATGAGGAAAATACTTGAATCCTGTGTGCACCTGATACCTGAGGTTCTTCAAATCCAGCCTAAATGCTGTGTAATAGCAGTGCATGGCCCAGAGATGGTGGGTATATCTCATCTGCAATCGTGGATGTGCAGGAGCTGGGTTCCCGAGTCCCACGCTGAAAGCAAACATTTCTAACCCCTTCTTGCTACTTTACATTTCAGTTATTCAAAGCAGAGGCCTGAACCAACAACCCATACCTGTTTCTCAAGAGAGCTTACATCTGAAATGGATGTGCTGTGATATTTTTCTTTAATGTGCTTAATGGTTTTATGAAAGTGTTGCTTCCACACTAATTTGTTACAGAAATGACCCAGCTACCTGGAACAGAAACAGCTGTAGAAGCCTCTGAGAATGTGGGCAGCAAAGGCTTTTTGGAGAAGGCTCTGGGCATCCCAAAGTCCTACACATAGCAGAGAACTCTCAAAGTGTGGGGAAAAAAAAAAAAAAGGTCAGTTCTGTGCAGTAAAGAGACGAGTTGAATCAGCCAAAGAAGGAAAGAAGTCAATGCCAACATAAGGAATTTTGCTGGAGGGAAAAGAAATTTTGAATCAGTATAAGCAGCAACCAGCTGATGTGATGAGTCAGTGTGAGGTCTTGCATTAGAATTGGAAAGTCATAGCACACATTTCTGTTCACAGATAAAAGCTGGACTTCCTCTTTAGAGTCTTCTTAGGATTCACCAGCCTCAGCAGTGATCAGGCCTAGAAAGCAAACAGATTTGTTAAGCCGTGCCTCAGTGAGTTGCCAGGGAGGCCTGTCTCTTTGGTGTCATGCTGTCTTCACTTGTGGCAGCAATGGTCTTGGTTTTGGATCTCTTTCTGTCCACTGGTTATGCAGCCACCTTCTAATGCCAGACCAAGATGGTCTGGAGAGCCACATCCACACTCTGGAACATCTCTGGTACAGTCCTGGTCAGTGATGCTGCTTCCAAGCCTGGTTGGCTGGAGAGCAGCTTCCCAGGCTTTCCTTGTGCAGGCAGCCAGCTAGATCTTACCAATAGCTTGGTGAACTATTCCAGCTACCAGGTCTGTCTGCAGACAGTCTACGAGAAGATGGATTTCTATACTTACTTCCTCTGTGTATAGTTATGCTGTGAACACTTGTGGCTGGATTATCTTGGTTTCTCAACTCTTCTCATCATTCTGAATTTCCATACAAGCAGTAAAAGTTATTGACACTACCTGTGCAACTTGTCAGCCTTTCCCACCCTCCTTGCTCAAACCAGGGCACTTCTCACTCTGCAATCTGTCCTGTCTCAATTGAAGTTTTTCAGGTTAAGCAAAGGGTTCATCTGCTTTGAGAAGGTGAGACAGAAGAGCAGGAATTCCAGCTCAGTTTTCTAAGTCTGGCTTTAACAACCAAGATCTCATCTTGGGAACTTGAACATGAGCTTCTAGAACCACAACTTTCTGGGGAAATAGAGACTGACTAGAGAGACCAGATGTTTTATAGGTAGGCCTGGCTTGGTGCTGAAACATGCACAGCAGCTTTCAGACTTGGCTAGGGAACCCTGAACTCACCCTGTCTAGGCCAGATTATCATCCTTTGAGGACTGGACACAAGCTACATCAGTTGGTTTAGATGCCATGATTTTTTCCTTGAAATGGTCCACAGGAATCTTACAGCTGAAGAACAAAGATATAGGTTATTATTAAGTAGATTTTTGTGTTACAGTATAAGACATCATAGCAGCCACAAGGCAGTGATCAGTAAGACTGAGAACTTCAGTTTCTGGAAGGCCTAACGTTTTAAGTTGGACAGGGTGCTGCAGCCATGATGCAGGGCATGGTCAGGGCCTGTGTCATGGTTTTCTTGTACACGGAGTCCTTTGATTGCTTGAACTGAACTTGGTTCGTGTGGTTTAATTACCTTTTCAATTGTGGATCTTCTGTCTCTGCAAGAAGGATTTGAATCTGGGACCTAGCTGAGTTTGGGAGGAAGTTAGTGGGGAAGAAGGGACAGACTGGGTACAATATTTCTTTCTGAAGGGGTAGATCCTTTGGCTCACATGCTCCAGGATGTGCTTTGTTGTGAGACTGCTGTTTAGCAATAAAATGGTCTTAGTTACTTAACGGGAATTGACTGCTTGGTCACTTCTCCTCCCCCTGCCAGCCCATCCATTCTCCCCGTCTTCCCTCCCATCCAATAACAACAGCTTTTCCTGATTGACCCCACAGGCTTACAAAGAACCTTTTTACTTAAACGTATATTGACCTCAGTCTTGCTGCCCAGTGAATTATGTCACAGCTGGCAATCTGAAAATCATAAATTAGGCCTCAAATCTGGGGAGCTGTCTCCTAATGATACGGATCTCAGCCTTTATGGGTGAAGGTTGTACCAGGTGCCTTCATATCTCTGACAACTGAGGGGAACACCCTTTTTATGGTATTTTTCTATCATCATCCCCTTGGCCCTGTGATTTTTTTCTTTCCTTTGATTTTTTTTTTATTTCCCTTCCCTGTCTTTGCACTGTGTGTAACATTTCATTACTTGCCTTAACCTACCCTTCAAAGGGAAGGAAAAGGAAGCTGTCAAACTTGACATCTTATGTAGTCTTAATTCTGAAGGCAGTGTTACTTTCACCAGTCCTCTCCTCATATTTGATTTTATGTCATTTTCTCATTGTTGTTTTCCTTGATGTGATTCTTATGATATGGACTAATGCACTGGACAAATGAGAAATGTAATGATACTGGAAACATTTCTCTCTTACTTGGTAATGCAAAATAATTCCAATAGATTCCCTTTACATTCATCGTCTTCTCCCCCATGACTTCAGATGTACTTGCTTGTTGTCACTTTGGTGGGTAAGGGATGGGGACTATTCCATGAAACGTGAAGCATCACCATAAACTAAATCAACCCTCCTGTCTCTGTACAAGTATTGATAGATTGGGAAGGAGGGAACTTGCTCCACAGTAGAGTTTGCAAAAGGAACATCTAGGTTGTGCTTGACCTAAACAGTAAAAATGCCCAGAAGTTTCATTAATCCCTCTTTGAATCTGGGGAGAGGGAGGCATTGCTTGATCTTCCTCTTCCAAGAACCACGGCTCAAGTATCTGCACATATTGCATGGGTGGCAGGTTCAGAATATGAGGGATATCTCCTTGCTTTCCCACATCTCAAAACAGGGCTACACAAATGGTTTTTGTCTTTCTTCCATCTATGCTGGAATACACTGATAACAAAGCTGGGAAGGAAAAAGAGCATAGTTTTTAGTTCTTCGAGAGTTAGTGGAAATATTACTTTAGTGACAGGCCAGTTTCTTGTTTGAGATCTTGTAAGGCTGATTTTTTATCTCTGACACATTCCTTCAGTGTGCCGTGTGATTTCTTCAGCTCAGGAATGTCTTCAGTTCAGGATATGTTACCTCTTTCTCTATATCTTGACTTTAGAAAATGCGTAGAGCTGTGTTCAGTGACAGCTCCTGGCAAGGGTGAAATAATTTCAGGGCTGATGAGCTCTCTTGGCTCCAAATGTCACCAGGGAAATTGTGGGGCCCTCGGCACCTCAGTGGCGTCCAGTGCTATGGATGGAGATCAGGCCCTCAGGTAACAGGGTGATGAAAAGCACTTTCAGAAATATTGACACACAGACAGATAAAAGAAGATGCAGTAATAATGTGTAGAAATAAATCCTGCTCATTTATCTTCAGAGTTTCTTAATTTTCTCAGTATAAATTTCTAAGTCATCAATGAGCTTATGTCCTCTTCTTTTTAACAGCCTTACCAAATGTTACTAAAAGAAATGGATTCATGCATTTATTTTAAAGGCACCAGATTAGGCACTATCTTTATTTAGATTAAAATACTCCCCCACAATGTTTGCAGTACAATATTTGTGGTACTGGCATGTGCAGCACTGCCCAGAGAATGAAACTGGCTGGAAATTCCCTCATCTCTTTTTGTTACTGGAGAGGCTGTAAATGCAAATGACGAAGAAGTTGGACTGGTGAGAGAAAAAGTAGTTTTATTCCCCTTTTACTAACATAAATTGCAGGCATGGGGAATGACATTTGTGATTTTAATACAAGATTTTGAAGTAGGCTGTGTCCCTTCAAAGCAAATATGAGCTCATAAATACTGTGAGATTAGAGGTAAGGAGGCCCGACGTGGCAAAGGCTCAGGGTTTATGGCATTCCTCAAGACGTACAGCATGAGATGTTTTGTGACCTGGCTTTTATGAAGATCAAAAGGCTTAAAACTGTTGAGAAGAAGATTTTCACATCATCTAGGGGGAGACACCAAGTTGTCAAATGGGAGGAGGCTCTTTGAAGTGTGGAGATAAGGACCTTTCTACCCTTCAGTCATGTAGGAAAGCCATTTCCAGCCAGCAGAGGAACGCCTTGTACAGCTGGACTCACTGTGCCCAGGTAATTCTTAGTTGATTCAGGTAAGCAGCTCAGCCAATTTATAAACAGAACCAAAACTGAATGTTTGAAGAGGACTAAAAGGACTGGGAAAATTTAGAAATTAATGTATTGGGGGAGGTGGGAATTATTCTTGGATGTGTTAATATCTGCCTGTAGTGCAGGACCAACCAGCCCGAGTCAAAGCACCTGTTGTGGGGAGTTGGAATAACTAGTATACTCCTACTCATGGTATCTCAGCCTTGTATCTGAGTGTGGAGGAGCAGGTGGGAATGCTCATAAAGACCTTCTGGGTGGGAAAATGGTGAAGAGAGACAGAAGATAGGCTCACACCTCTGCTTTCTGACCAAGAAGCTGATCCAGTGCAGGGAAAGGAAGAAGGAAGCAATCCATTACTGCTGTGGGTTGGGAATAGTTTGCCACTGGTAGGAAATAGCTGTGGAAGAAACATTTTCTGGGAAAGCTCCTGCTAAAGCCAGGGCAGCTGCCCAGTACTACTTTTCAGACTGTCCCAGAGCTCACTGTCTAGCATAAACAAATACACATTTGTTTATTCCCTTTCCAGATTCCTCAGACTGGTTGGCGTTGGCAGCTGGGATATCATGATGCCTTGAGAAGTTCCTCTACACAGCATCTGTCATGTAAGCAAAAGCTGTGAGCACTGAAAATCTTCCCAAAGGTGGATTCTCCTGAGCTGGTAAGAATAATTTATGGTAATATTTGTAGAAGTTTAAATGGCATCTAGACAAGATAAATATCCATTCTATTTTTTTGTCTTTGTGCTGAACTAAGGATACATTTACTTCAGTTCTATGACTTTTTAAAAGAAAACAGCTAAACAAGACAGAAGAATAATAAAGATTGATGACAGATACTGTTTGATACATGTGTTTCCTCTGGAATAAGCTCAGTTTCTTGGCTGACAATAAGATAGTAGTTGTCCTTAGCCAACATCTTGAAAGCTGAAGGTGAAAACAAAACAGTAGGAATCACATGGCCTTGTACTTCGTGTCCAAGAACTGAATTCTCTTCACAGCAACATGATTTTTAAAAAATCATGTTCTAATTATCACAGTTCTCGTAGATCCTCTGTAGGGACTATTCTACATAGAACTGGTCAGAAGTACTTCAATGGTTTGGTTTCTATTGGAAAATGTAATCTTGGCAAAACTGGAATGGTTGAGGAATCACAATGATTTGGGTCTTTCTTTTTTTATTCAGAGGAATATTGGAGAGAAGAGCCTGACCAAATTGAAGCCATAGGTTTTATTTAGGTGATCTTTTTCTTTCCAAATGACTTCTTGCTTTTTTCTTTGATTTCTAGTAGTGTTTAGTGAAGTATAAGACATTTTCAACATGTTTCAATGGGTACAAAATTATATTATAGAGGGAACATTGAGATTTCTTGAGTTCTTTTCCAAAGTAAGACATAAGGCATTCATGAAAGTATGGATTTATGTACCAAAAGGAACTTGTGTTCTTTTCCTCAGCCCATCAGTGCTGTTACACCCACAGACTGACCCCTGCATGGTTCATAAATATTCTAGAAGTTGTGCTGCAGAAGGAGCTCCATGTTTTTCTCAGCAAGGTTGTCTTTTTCTTTACTCCTGACTTTTCAGGTTTCCCTTGGCATTCTTCTTACAGCACCAATTTCCCAGATACCAGAGCAGAGAGAACTGTGTTGTCAACTGTCCACTCACCAGTGTAATGAATAGGATCCTGCACTAACGGGCCCACGGGTCTGATTCAGCAAGGAAATTACTGTGTCCCTGTATCCTTTTAATTGTAGGGTTTCAAACCCAAGCATGGAGACACACATAAATTATTACATTGTCATTTAATCTGGAGTCAGTCCAGCATGAACCCTGAACGCCTGGAGCTGGTCCAGCTGAGTGGCAGGAACAAGGCTGAGAGTCCTGGTAAACACCACATGATTTCTCATATTTGCAGGGCATCTGTTTTGCCTGCCCTTGCAGTACCTTTGTGTGCTCTGAAGAAGCTCCTGGGTGACTGGTGATTTTATTACAGCCTGGCACATTCCTGGGTAAGCCGTTGGGCTTGTCAGTGTGCTCCCAGAAGAAAAGCTTCAGTGAAAAAACCTTGCTCTGGGCTTTGAAATCTGAACTGCAGCCAGTTCCAGCTGAGGGATGTGACAGTCGCCTTGTGCTGTGAAGTTGCCATCTGAACAATGACACTGTTGTGTGGTTTGAAAAGACACCAGGCAATGAAAAGGATGAGTGTCTGTCATATATGCGACCGGGTAGGTATCAGTTAGCAAGCAATCCAGGCCTTTGGCCTTTCCTCAAATGGTGTTTCGCAAAATCCACATTTAGAGATGTTTGGAGGGGACACATATGCATCCCAAGTTTTCTTTTTTTACAAGCTGTATTTTGCTAGACCATCTGGTCATGCCTTTGAAAGCTATGCCTTATTAAATAGTCCTGGGAACTCAAGAAGGAAAGTCACAGGAGGGGAACAGGGAGGGGGATCTCTGAGAGATGTGTTTTTCCTTAATAAAATAATAGTCTAAAAGGAGATCACAGCTTGTAAGAACCAGTGAGATCCTGCTGCTGATACTCACTGCAAAACTCTTTTTCTCAGGGCTGTGCTTCACACCCCAGAACCCAGCTGCATTGTGCATGTGCTGCACAGCTCTCTCTAAGTCAAATGGGCCACAACACAGGGGTGAGTATTTTTCTATATTCATCCAAATTACAACATCCCATCTTTTGTTCTCCATTTGTTGGGACAAACAGCTGGTCTTTTATTATTAACTATTTGCCACTCCTTTAAGGCCCCTGCTGAAGTCATTCCAGTAGATCTTAGCTTGTTCATTCTGTGAAATGTTTGAATAAACAAGATGGTGAATGGTGAGAGGAGAGAGACACTTGTAGGTACTCTGTCCCTTTTGGAGATGGGGAGCTGAGGGCTGGAAAATTAACAACTTTCCCTGAGTCTGAAAAGAGGTGGTGGTAGAATCAAGACAGCAACTCACTCTTCTCCATTTCAAGACAGAAAGATCCTTTTTAGCCATGTTTTTCTATGATAGATGAAATATCTACCCCAAAGGGTGGCTGAGAAGTGGTTGTTTTAAAGATGAACAGTATTTATGAAAGAAGTCCTGCTGTCCTTGGTTTTCCTCCTGCATAGTCGTATTGCAGGGTGAGGACTTCTGTTTTCCCACCAGGAACTTCAGTGCACCTCAGACATCTCAGATTCACTGTTTGTGAGTTTTTTGCTTGGAGTCTTCCTGCAGATCCCACCTGAGGTACTGCTCCAACAAGCTGAAATCCTGGGAAAGTGTCTGAAGCATTGAAATCCCACAAGGAAAAAACTATGGGCTGGACAAAGAGGGCATGTTAAGGATGCCAAAGACAAATAGATAAAGCTCCAGTAGAATTAGTTATCCAGACTTGCAGGTACAGATTTAGAGTAGCCCTGGCTTTTGGGCACCCCACCTGAGATTCATTAGGGCTGATCTGCAGGATTCCCATGGGAATTGGGCATCTAAGACTTTTTTGGGTCTAGATGTTGAGAAACTTATGGCCTTATAATGAACCTTGTATTGTCATCTTATCCTGTGGAGAGTAAGTTGACTAACAAACTTCAGGAGTTTACTATGTGCTTTGTCCTAGCATAAACATGATCATGCCCAAGCCAGGGATATAAAGGCCACCAGTCCTTTGACTTTGTCTAAATAGTGGGCTTCACAAGGACAGTGATAAATTCCTGTTATGGTTTTGTTCTCAGAAGGAATAGAAATCCTTTACCTCTGGAGACAGGGAAGCATAGTTAGTGAAAAGGGTTGGGTTACTTTGGAGCCAGGTTAAACCAAAACTATTAGCAAGGGGTTTTCCTTATGCCTGCAGATTTTGGATGAAATGAACCAGCAGCTTGCTGGGTGGGACAGCTTGGTGTAACCCACTGGTGACTGGGAGGTAGAAATAGAGCAAAAGTAGGAGTTCACCTTTTCTCCAAAGAAAAAGAAAACATTCAGATCAGCAGAAGTGTAGCCCCTGACATGAAAACACCAGCTTCACTTCTTTGCCCTGCTCTCTATTTATTGGATGGATGTGGCAACCCTCTTTACCACTCCTGTCTGTTACAGGCTACAGATGTTTTCATCTGTCCAACACTGCAGTGTTTAAGAAGCAATACAAATACTATTTTTTAGTCAAGACTGCAGTGAAAAAGCTGGTGTTGTAAAATGAAGCATCCCTGTCAAGGCTACACCTCCTTCCAAGAGGCTGTCCATACCCATTTCCCATGGGTTAGGGGAATGCTATTGCAATTCTTCATGAGATCTTTCTTAGACAAGCTACAAACCTTGAAAAATCTTTCATTCCCTTTGCCCAGACTAAGAGCAGATGTTGGGAGAGGATCCAGGCCCTGTGTATTACACTTAGAAGAAGACCATCTGTATAAATCCTGTTTCTTTCCACAGCTGCAATGTAATGTGTATACACCTTATTATCAGAGAGGGATCCAGAGCACAGGGGAAGGTATAAAGTAACCAGAATAATGAGGGATCTTGGGAGATTTTTTGCTGTTTAGAAAAGTTGAAAGAATTTTCAAGCCAAACTTAGGAGGAAAAGGACAGGGGTGAGGAAGGAGGAACCATTTTAAGTATAAAAATGTCTGAAGGGAATAAGGAAGTGAGAGGTTTCTAGGCTATATGAGCTAGTGTCATGTGCAAGGATAAGAGAGCCTTGATTTAGGCTAGAGACGAGCCAGCAGGCAAGGAATTTGTTCCAGACAGAGTCCTTCATAGATCCTGCATGCTACTAGAGCTAACAATCATGTCAATAGGGTTTAAAAGGTGCTTCAGAGGAATTGGGAAGCAAAGACAAATAAGGTGGGTGGCTGAGGGAGGAATGGAAAGTCCAGTGGTTACTGAGTGAGGCTTGAGTGTGATGAAAATCCTGGCTGTGCTCCAGTACAAGATTTCCTATCACATTAATTATATGGCAGCAGGCTCCAGGGCTTTCTGTGATACAGACTTTGTGTATCAGAAACTCTACACAGTCATCAGTGATGGGGGTAATAAGACAGGCTTGCTGTGTTGTCTTCAAGCCTTCCAGTAGGATGCCCTCAGAGATGGAGCCCCAGAGTCCTTGGTGCCTTTCCCTTTGTGCATGTGAGCAGAAGGTGAATGGTTTGTGGGGGATGAGGAATAATCAGCTCTTGGAAATGTCATGTTTCTCTCAAAAATGAACTCCACCCCCTTTCCTTTTGCTAAAACACATATCCCCTTGGATGGCATTTTTGTGACACTAACAGGTGTTCTTTGAAAAATGTTTCTTGTTTGAAAATACAATTTCCTAAACGTGAATGAAGATGCTGGGAATATTGTGATGCTGTTACTTTGTTGTGGGCAGAACTCTTGGCAGGCATGTCCTGAAATTGTATCTGTTCAAGCCAGTAGGAATGGCAGCTGCCAGTTGTGATCAGGGTTTCCTGCTACCTGGGACCCCAAAACCTAAAGAGAATAGATTGCAGAGTCCGTCAGATTTATTCCTTAGCCCTGACTTGCACTAAGCCCCAAGTACCTCCTGTGATCAGTCATTTCTTCTTCTGTTCTGGCCAAAAGGATTGGCCAGAAATTCCTTCTAGGGACTATCACCACCTGTCTCCTGGATTCCTGTGGACCTTGTTTTCCTCGTTGGGGAGTTATATCAGCTGGTCTGAGGGATGCTGATGTAAATGGGAATAGTAGCCTTTGCTTCTTGCTGTTACAAGGGATAATTTGCTCTTTTGAGTTCGAAGACTCTCTTTTTTTTCCCCTCCAGCAAAGAAGTTTTTCCCTTCCAGCTGGGTGCACTGGGTGGCAATTGCCTCTGCAACCATGGAAGGATAGAAAATCAGCATGAAAGAAGTGAGGTCTGAGAAAGAGAAGCAGCAGCAAGTTTAAGGCTATCCTGAGCAGCAGTGAAACAAAAGCAAAAGGCCAACAATACTGCCAAAAAGAAAATAAAAGGAAAGAGGGAGGAGCTGCCCCAACATGGTCTTGTGGCATAGAAGGAGAGTCTGATGCTGTGTTTTCCAGTCCTGACTGCACCACAGTTGCTTTCTGTAGCCTGGGTGTGAGGTAGATGAGGTAGAGTGTCTCCAAGTAATGGCTAAGTAACCTTGCTGGTTTCTGTAATGGGGGAAGACAAGAGTGTCACAGCCACCCTTCTCTGGAAAGGATGCACTGCAGTGGGCATATGCCTGGTTTGCCTTGGACCTGGGATGTGAAGACTGTAAGGCCTGTTTTTTGCTGAGACGATTGGGGTAGGAAGGAGGTTGGGTTTTAAGCCTCCTTAATCACTATAAAGTGTGGAGGTGTAAATTAGGGAGGACAGAAAACTGTTGGAGCCTTGTTCGTTGTGACCACACCACTAGTGTTCTCCTTTGTGCTAGAGGTGAAGACTAAAGCTTTGTGCTGGCAAAGGGACTCCTTAAATCAGGAAACAGTCTCAGGAGGCTGATTTCAGACACTTCTTTTCTAACAAAAAGTGTATGAAAGACTTGAGAATCAGTTCCATTCTGGAATACCCATGTGCCTTGTGACACATTGGCTGTGAAGATGCAGATCATCCTCTACTTCTGCCTCCTCTAGTATGGCCAAAGCAGAGTTCAGCCTCCTGCTCCCTCCCCCCCCCCAAAAAAATGCATTATGGGATTCTCTTCTCAACCTCACCCTCCTCTCTCCAGAGCTGTGTGTTTGAAATGATATCTATTTCTCTTTGTGACAGCACACCATGACTGCTGCCTTGACATTCTCCCAAGCTGACACCCCAACCGGTGTGACACTGATGCCTTTGGGCAGAAATCAGAGCCGGTTTGCTCGGCGGAGCCGCGACGCCTCTAGCGCCTCCGAGAGCCCCCAGTGCCCTGGTGGGAAAATGGAGCCAGCACGTGAGCCCCAAACAAACTCCATTATCGCTCACTGATCCTGCTACCCATTGTCAGTTTTAAATGTTCACACTGATGTGGGTTTTCCCCTTCTTTTTAAACATTTTCTCTCCTTTCTTCCCTTAGCTGTGAGAGGATGGTTTCCTGTTTCTCCCCTGGTTGCAGAGTCCTTGGGGAGCTGGGCTTTCATGAGCTGGAGAAGGAGCACACAAGCATCTGATCAGCCCTTATTAGTGTTGAGAAAGATATAATAGTTCCTGGCTTCTGGGACCATTACCTGTCATTTGGTTTTATTAAGGCGGTGATGAGAAAGTTTAAAATTAAAGGCTTTGTAAATTGGATTCCAGTTTGAAAGGGAGGCACCTACCAGGAAGTCAGCACTGAAGCTTGTAGATGGGCCACCGGGAACAGCACCAGGCAAACATTTCTCTTCAGCTGGTTTCACAAAGATCCTGGGGTGAGGCGTGGAGGGGAGGGGGCTTCTGGCAAAGCCCCGAGGTATCCAGAAATCTCCAGCTCTGTGAACCATAGAATCCTTCCTTTGCCTGGCTGCTCATGTTCAGACCTCCAGCTGCTGTTGAAGAGGAAGGGTGGTCTTCTAGTTGAGTCTTTACCCAGTGCTGTGAGTTCTGATTCAGCTGAAATGACAGCAGGCAAGTCATGGTTTGTTTCCTGATTTATAATGAGGAGGAGCTAGTGTTGGTATTGATTTATTTTTTTTCTTACCTGTTGCCTGTTTTAGGTACCCAGTTCTTTGAGACAGGGACTGTCCTTAACTCCTGTGTGTACAACAAAAGCTCCAACTCCTTTGAGTCTTCAAGGCAAAAATAAAGACATTTCCTACGTCCCTAATGGAAATCATGGAAAATGGATGAGCCACCTATTTAAGAGAAGCATCTCATTCTTAGGACTTGTAACACTGTAGTGTTCTCTGCTTTTGAGACTTGACTTTGAATTAGCCCTCCAAAGACACTTGGAAATGAAATACCCCAACTGCAATAAAACAATCCAGCTAATTACAGTGTGACAAGGGGAGCTTAGGGGCCAATCACAACAAGGAGCTGCTGCCACTGCGGTTTTCTCAGTTGGATAAAGGCCTCATGGTGACATTGCTCTGATGAGAAGCAACTTGAACCAGTGCTAGGAAGTACAGGCTGGGAGTCAGAATTCCTGGTTATTCTGTCTCAATTTGTATTTTGACTTGAGTGACATGGGAGAAGCCACCTGAGGTCAGAATTGTAAGGTTTACTCGTGACGGTCTTTGCATTGTTGAATACACAAATGGTGCTTGTTTGGGTTTGCATGAAGATTTAGGGTTAAAGTTTTGTGTCTGAGAGGCAGAGTGCAGTTCTGCACCACAGCATGGGCCTGATCCAGTTAATAATAGATTGAGAAATTACGTGTTTATCTCCTGAAGGCAGAATGAGACAAAAAGAAAAGAGTCTGGCTCCACCCCCCTGAGACCCTCTGTAGATATTGATCCGTGCTGATGAGATCTCCCCTCAGTGTGCTCTTCTCCAGCTGAACAGCCCCAGCACTCTCAGCCTTTCCTCATAGGGCAGATACTCTGTCCACTCTTCATCTTTGTGGCCCTGTGCTGGGCTTCCTTGACTTTAGCTAATTACCATGTTCCCTTGAAGGGGGAGTGATGCCTCTACCAAGTTTCTCTGCTAGCGTGGTGAGAGAACTGATGGAGGAGCTATTCAGTGGTTACTGACATCATTCCTGTGTCTCCAGCCATGTTCTTGACCGCAAGGCTTTCAGAAGGTAATCTGGGGAGATTGTATCAAATGTAAAATGTTCTTAGACATTACTGGAGCCATGATGTAATGAACCAAGGTTTTGTTTTTTAAATTCCACTTTGCTGAAAAAACCACAGCCCCCAAAAAATTGTTCCAGAGAAGCTGAGGAGTTTTAAGAAGGAGGCTGAGATCTCATGTTGGGCTGAATGATTCCGTGCTGCAGTCCTAGGAGAAAGGATTTCCATCTAAGTCCCATGTTGCTGGCTTGGATGGGACTGGACTGAACCTCTGTTATGGAAAAGAGCCTCTTTACAACAACCACTCCCTTGTTCCTGCTCCTGTTGCCAAAGAAGAAGGCAGCACGACCAGGCCTGCATTGTACCTGGCTGCTCCAAGTTTGTTGTGTGTTTGGAGCTTTGGGATTTGTTGCACTTGTGGCTGTTCCCGTTTTTGTGAAGACAATTCCAGCCCAAAATCTTGCCTTATCTGTGCTGGGGCTGAGAACCTGGTTTCCAGTTTCTCAGTGCTTTGAAAGACCTTTAAACCCTTTGTAGAGGGACAGTGACTCCTGAGTCATGTGTCTGTGAAAATCCTCCTGGCATATTTATATCTGTCAGACTAGGATGAGACTGTCCATGCTTTGGATTTCAGTACCTGTTGAAATCCCCTGAACAAATGGTGCTATTAATTACGGGCCCTGGCTTTGATGAATGATGCATAGGGGACAAGATTTCATTTTGTCTAGGGGGAGGTAAGTGGGATGGGGCGTTTCTGAGTGTTCAGTGATGCAGGAGAGGTCCTGGGTGTTGCCTGATCAAGGGGAAGTTGCTTCCTCTCTCAAGAGTGCTGTAAAGTCAGTGTCAAGTCACTGTGGCATCTGGGTTATGTCACCTTCTGATGGGGCTACCTCTTTATACGTCAGATTTGCTTAGACAGAAACCAATTCAGCCCTTTTCCTAAAAAGCTTTTAGAATTACTCTAGGGATTAAAAATAACCTTGTCCTAAATGGCTTCTGCCCCATCCCTGAGCCATTTTAAGACTAGAGTAATGGTATTTGGTGTTCAGATTCTTACTCGGATGCAAGAGATTCTGGAAGGCCATGGGGTGTTATAAGGGAAGATTCACATCCTTTTGAAATTCCCAGATCTGTGAGCTGGAGTCTTACAAAAGCTGTTTGTATGACAAGGTTATATACCACCTCAAGTGGTGAAAAAATGCTTTTTCCGCAGCTTTGATTTAGTAGTTAGCTAAATGAATTTCTAATTTATGTGTATCATTATGTTTTGGTGCTGTGTGGTCATGTTTATGCCAAAAAAACTCAACTAAGTTTGGGCAGCTGGAACTTTGGTTCTGTCCAGACAGCACTACTTGTCATTTTAGTCTTAATTAATTACAGCCATCTGAAAACATCTCTAGCTGGTTTTCACTAAAGGGTTCTGGATGGGATAATGCAGTGTTAGAAGACTTTTCTACTGCAGAGAGCTGCTCTTGGTAGCAGGACTAGTAGGTAGTAGTTTTGTGAGATCCCAGCTGAATTGACTAGTGGAAAATAAGACTCTTCAAAAGGGAGAGGAAGAGAAGGGAAGTCAGAAGATAGTGCCACTTAAACTAAGGATAGTGGGAAGAGAGTATTCACTCCTTTTAAAGTACCCAAAATTACAAGGAACAAATTGGAGTGTGTGACGTTGAGTCGTGGCCAAGAGGAGTCTTAGCAAAGACAGAAGGCAGGATTTTATTTAGTTTAAGAGAGTTTAGGTGTTCACACTGTAGCTGTTTACATGATTAAGTCATCCATGTTTAGTTTAGTGATTCACTTCAGGATAATTTGAATCATGCCTTGGAAATTTCTATTATTATTAACTGTAAAGGTTTTCTAATGATACTGGCTCAGGTGAAGAAACCTTTACTGCAGGCATCTACCTGTGTCAGAATTACACCCAAGGTGTCAGGGAAACAGAACAAGTGTCAGGACCCAAGTGAGGGAGACCTCACCGCTGTGATAGGGCAAAAGTTTGTTCAACCTATGTGGAGGTAGAGGGAAGGCAGAAGTTGGAGAAGCAAAGACACATCTGGGAAAGCAGAAGTTCAAGAGTGAAGGTCAAGTGAACAGGATATGCACAGAGAAGTGGGAAAGAGAAAGGGTTTTCATATCTGTTCTAGTTTGGAACAAGCACATGTTTGATATAGCAGGGAAAGATCAGTCATAAGAGAACCTGATTTTTGTATTCTCCCTTAAGCCATCTGTCCGTGCCTCCTGGTGGAGATCAGGTACTGTGCTGGGTTGATTTTTCGGTCTGACCCAGCGTGGCGTCTCTTATTCTTGTTCTAAATACCTCTTCCCCTTGTGATGGTGCTTGAAGATTACACTGGGTTTTGGTGTTTGCCTGGTTTTGTGTCCTGCCTGCACACATTGGCATGTAGGAAATGGCTGTGATGCAGCTGCATGGCAGTGGTCAGATGCCATTTTACATATATGTAGGATTAAGAGGATATGACCCTTGTGCCTTGTTTTTCACAGGATGTGCAGTGGCCCAATGGTCTTACTTTGTTTAGTGCTTCCCAGACTCCAAAAATACAGAGCAGGGCATAAACTCCAGAAATGTGTTTTCAAATAGACTATGGAGCTGAGAATTGAAGACAAGTGTGAACCCTCTTCTTGCTCCTTCTTTCATTTGGGCATGCTTGTGCCATGTGTCAGTACAAACTGTTGAGACACCTGGAATGGGTTCACGTGAGTCCGTGGGTTTTGGATCACTGTGCATGGGAAATCCCACAGAACTCTGCTCATTTCACTGCCAGGCAGCTCATGCTTCCACGTGACAAAATAAGAGACAGAGCCTTTGCAAAGTGCAATGGAGGAGGATATTGTGATCCCCGATTATTCTCACAATAGCATCACCTGACTAGTTTAGCCCTCCAGATGGGGCAGGCTCTTACATCTACCACAGAAATATGGTGTTTAAAAACATCTGAACGTTATTTCTTTGTTAGTTCAAGACAAAAGCTGCTCCCATCCTCCTCAGTTTTACGTGTGTTTCATTCCAGTGATCCAGTTTCTGTGTGGCATTCACCATCACCACACTTGAGTCTTCCCAGCTGAGGATCTATTTCATACCCTTCAACTGAAAGACACCTGACTTAGGTGAGTACCCACCTCAGACTCAGCCTGTGCAAGGCATTTAAACGTATTCTTGCCTGAAACTGGGCCTAAGAGTGGGTGACTACAAGGCCTTTTGACAGGGAGTTGCAGTGAGAGGACAGGGGGTAATGAATTTAAACTAGAAGAGGGAGATTTAGGTGAGACATGAGGAGGAAATTCTTTGTTGTGAGGTTGGTGAGACCCTGGCCCAGGTTTCCCAGAGAAGCTGTGGCTGCCCCATCCCTGGCAGTATTGAAGGAGAGGTTGGATGGGGCTTGGAGCAACCTGGTCTAGTGGTAAGTGTCCCTGCCCATGCAGGGGGTTGAATCTAAATGATCTTTAAGGTCCCTTCCAACTCAAACTGTTCTATGTTTCTGTGAAACTTGGCACCGAGGGAGTACAGGAAATGAATGCTCTGTGAAAAACATGTAAAATGAAGGTAGTTTTTAAACTTGAAGCCAGTGTTTGCTATGTTTTTCTGTGGTTATAGGACAGCTGTCTGACCTCCTCACCTAATTTGCAAATAATCTTGTCAGGACAAATTAGTCCATGCTGAGCCTGTGTTGTTGAGACGAGATGGTTATCAGGACCTGCACGACTGAATTTTAAGGTAGTTCTGATATCTGAAGTGCATTTTAGTCACAGGGGTAGTGACTGCAGAGCAGAGAGATGCTTTTGTATCAGACAGAACATTTACACAAAAACCCTCTTCTACAGAAACCTAGAATTAATGGTCATCTTATCTGGTTTCTTTCAGGCCATTTTTGCTACAGGGCTGAGTGTTGAAAATAAAGATTTAAACTACATTTGAAACTGCAGCTCTGAACACTGTGAACTGCTTAATTCATCTTAATAGAGGTGTTCACTCTGAACCCAAAAAGCTTTTAGTTGAGATTTAGCCTGTGGTTTGATATTACAAATTGCTTGGTGGTAACATTGGTTTAAGACATTGCTGTCTCCTGGCCTCTTGTTCTTGCTGCTGTGCTGGCACAACTACTCCTGTGGTTGGCAACCAGATGGGAGGAGCCATCCAACTTGGCCAAAAAAAATAATAATTATGTTTACTGTCGTTGTTTGTTTGTTTGTTTGTTTAAAGCAGGAAAATTCCTCCCTCTGGTTCAGCTCCTGGTCACACAGAGTTTTCCCAGCACCAAAGAGTGGAAAGAGCACTTTGGCATGGGGGAAAAATGAGCAATGGAGGGTGAAAGGTGAGCAGCAATTACTGATTCTGGTAATGCCACAGTGTACTTTTTCATATCAGATCATGATCTGGAACTGATGGCAACATGTGAAAAATGCTCAAACCCCTTTAAAATTGTTGCTCTCCATCTTTGCTTTTAGGTGTCTTGGCAGACATTTCCAATTTGTGTCCTTATTTCCTGGTCTCCAGCTGTCCTCAAAGGCTTTTCCAGCATCATGTGGTTTGCAAGTTCAAAACCCTGGTATTGAAATTGTGTGAATGAGCAGAAGAATTGGAGTTGAATGACAGTGTAAGTATCAGTTGTCACTGCAAGGAATGTTTCCTCAATTTCCATAGTGAGTTAATTAAGAAAGAACCTGTTTCAATATAAATGAAAGAAAAGTTTCCACGGTGGCTTTCTCAAATTTAGAAGATCTTGTCATTTCAATCCATTTTGCCATGGAACATAAAGATCATTTGCTACATACCACATCAAACCATCTGAGTCCAGAGGTACCATGAAGCATATGGTGAGGTACCTGGAAAAACAAAACAAAAAAAAGTCTATAAAAATAACAGAAAGTGGGAAGTTAATCACACTGGAAGTTTGCCACCCCACTGCCAGGAATGGAGTTGTCTGATAAATAAATTCCCTGCAAACATGAAAAAAAAAAACAAGCAAACCCAGAACAGTGGAATACCCAAATGATTTATTTTACTTTGTTTAATGAATTATGATGGTTTTGATAACATTTCCATGTGCAAATTTGAGTTGTGCTTGACAGGAAAAAAGAGCCTGTGAAAAAAAAGCCCGTCTGCCTTCTGTCTGTCCATCCACAAAACCCAAGTAGTTTCCAAACAGTGTCTGGTGTACATGCTGCAAGTGAAACTTAACAAAGTCTCTTTGGCTGTAAATAGCCAGAGATCCAAATATTCTCGTGCACTGACACAGCTGAAAGTCTCAGAGATGTCCATTGATTAACAGAACTTGTTAATGAAACTGCTGGGCCCTGAGGTGTGGAGTTTGGGGCTGAGTTCACTGGGGAACTCCTGTGAGCCCATGTCCTTGGGTGACAGGCTGGGAGCCCCTTCTCCCTCTCCATCATTTACTGCCTTGCCCATCACTGTGAAAAGGGAAGGGTGGGAGAGAGGCATTTCTGCTTGGAATTCTTTGCAGTGCCACGCAGAGAGAAGCAGCTCAAGGGAATCCTGCACAGCAGAGGTTAATGTGACCCACATATAATTGTGTGAAAAGATGCCACTCTGTGCCTTTGTCAAAGAGGCTTCTTGTTACAGCCCCAGCTATCTAGTCCCCAGCCCCTTCAGCAAAGCACAGTTTTCTTGCATTAAATCACCACTGCTATCTCTCCAGCTGCTTAGAGTTTGCACATTAAACAGAAGAGATATAGAATATATATTTATATCTTTTTAAAATGTGACAGATTGTCTTGTAACATATGTGATATTGCCTTGAAATGAGCTACATGCATGTGATGGCCAAGCCAGCGGACCCTGGTGTGTGTGTGTGGGGCTTGTTTTTTTTTTTCCTTCTGTTGGAAATCTGAGAGGCTGGGACACTTGAGCTTTTCATGTTGCTTCTCCCTGAAATATTCATGACGAGTTGGCGACCTTGATTCTTTGATACCTGCCATTTATTTATGTGCCACTGACGATAACTGCTGCTAAGTACATATGTCAGTGACATGGTTGAGTGAGTTGGATGATAAGGAGAGGGAGGGCATCTGAGGGATGTGTGGGCTGGAATAAGATTACTTTATAAACTCTGAGGGCATTTTAAGAGACTGCCATGCCATCTTTCTCCCCCTCCCCACTTGGTTTTCCTGACTAAAGCCTGTTTTCTTTGCTTCTTCTCCAGCTTTTTCTTCCAACTTGGAAATCTGCTAGTTTGCTGCTGCTTTTCTTAAAGATGATGATTGGCTCATTATCAAGTGAACTGCTAATGAATTAGTTGGTTACACTTACATTTTAAAGAAAAGAGATGCAAGTCTGGGGAGACCCAAGGAATTCTCAAGCGAGAAACAGATCCTCATTGAAATGCACTCCGGGGAGTTGGTTAGAATATGTGGGGCATTTTGATACTCTGTAAAGGCAAGGAAAGAGGAGGGTTGAGTAAAGGAAGATAAAAAGAAGAGTAGGTGAGCAGGTAAGCACCCCTCTCACATATATCCTTGTAAATGGGAAATTGAAGCAGGCAAATCTCAGTGCTTTTGAGTGAGTCCATTGTTTGGAAGGATTGTAACGTGCAAGGCACCAGGCATAAGGTTATGAGAGTGGGGGTAAATACATAACCAGAAAGAGTTACAGAAGTGATGAGATATATGGGGAACGAGTTCCTAATGAAAATTAAACAAAATCCAACATGAACCAGTCTTCACTGAGGTCAGCAAAGTGTCAGAACAGAGAATTAGAGACACATTATTGATGAAGAAGTAGATGAGGTCCCTTTTGGTTATCTTTTGAAGACAACTTTCCTTTTCTCTAAGAAGATATGAGGGAAAGAAAGAAGACACAAGGCTGGAATTAAAATTAAAAAGGCCTGAGATGCTTTTGCATGTGCTTCTTGAACCGCAGCCATTCTAGAGAGGCAGGAGATAAGGTGGCTTTGGGAATGCAGCTGAGTCCAGAGAGACATTTATTTAAGATTGATATCAAACCTTGGAATTGTGAGTGGGAGGTTTTCTTGGGGAAGGAACAGGATGTTGCCAGGGGGGAGGGAGGCTGGCTCGATGATTTATTGTAAGAGGTCAGTAGCAGGAAGTCACTGGAGATATGTGATGGTCTAAAATGCAGGCCAAGGAACCCGGGTAAGGACACTGGTTTATGCTCTAAGATTCTTGCTCCTCGAAATAGGGCCAACAAAATGACTGGGTGGTCTAATTTAGGGTCAGCCTTGGTGGTCCTGCATCCATGTGTTCTGGTCAGCTTTCTTGTCTGCATATGTCTCTCTGTGCACAATGACCCATCTTGCTCTGGGGTCTGTTATGCAGGCTTGGACCATTAAAAAGAAATTCACTGCACTTGGAGGAGACATTTCAGGCCTTTCTTAGGTCGAGAAGTCATTTGGTGCTTACACAGATAATTGTGCACATGGGGGCATGAAGTAGTCATATTTATCATTAGGCTCCCCTCCTCCCTACAGGAAAATTCCCTGTGACACAAGAAATGAGAAGACTGGCAGGAGAAGAGGAGCCATGGCCGGGAATGACCTTTCAGGCTGTAAACAGAACTGGAAAGCTCAGCTGGATGTAAAGCTTAAACTAGTTGTCAATCTGAAATCTGCGGCTCCACGTCAATGTAATGGCCCATTTATCTCGAGCAGGACGACTGCAGGCATCAGTGCTTTTAGGTACTGATGATTATAAGTAAATTATTGATTATCAGGCACAGCCATCTTCTGTCTAACATGCTTCCGAGTGTCATTTATGTGTGTTTTGCTGTCCTGTCTTCTGACCCATTCCAAACCCAGAGTCCTCTTGTGTCAAGAACAGTTGTTCTTCCTGAGAAGACAAATGCTGTCACAGAGAACCCTCAAGTTCTAACAGGCAGAGGTGTGGAAGAAGGGATTTAGGCTCCCAGGGAAATGCAGCATGGTTAAGAAGGCAGCAGTGCTATGGAGTGAATAGGAGGATGCCCTTTGACTTCAGATGGCCTTAAATGACTTACTGAAGGTCACACAGAAAATCTGGTGCTTGGGTACAGAGCTAAGTTCATATCTTCTTTTAATAGGGATGAATATCTAGACAGTTCTCCAGTATCCCTGTTCAGCTTCCCATTGTTGCAAACTTGGCTGTGTTGTGGTTGTTTTCAGTGCATTCAAACTCTGCTGCTGTGTTTTTGTTCCTTTCTGCATTTCTTCTGGCTGCCCCTGCTGATAATAGCTCAGATTAGATCTACACAAGGGGGTAACATCTGAGCTTTTAATTCTGTCCTTTTATCTAGTGTCCTCCAGCTCGTGGTCCTGGTGTCCCTGCACAGCTTGGTATGTGGTGATGTTCACTCTCCTGCTTACATTCAGTGAATGATTTATCATGTGTTATCAGTAGGACTCTGTACAGTGTCCAGGGACAATGTTTTCTTCCATCTGGTTCCAAGCTGGTGGAATACCCTTCCATATGGTTTTCACATGTGGTTCTCCTAGTTCCTCCTTTCTGTTTTTTCCCTCTGAATTCATAATGATGCAGTTTGTCTAACAAGTACACTTTGTTTCACTTTATAATCACATGCATGAATTAAAACTTAAGCAAATGTGGATTTTTCTTAAATGACAAGACCTTCACAGCTGGGTGAACCTATCTTCTGAAAGAAATAGCCAGTCCCACAACATACTGGAAATTAACTGCTGCAATATTTTATGCCACTCTTCAGTCACACTCTTCACTAGTGTATGGCTTGTTCTGGAAGAATCTTGTAATGTATGGAAAAGTGTTTTAGTTTTGTTCTGAATTATGAAGGTACTCGTTGCAATTGTATGTTTCATGGACAGACACCATGAAAACATCATTTTATGTAAATGGTCTTGAGACACAGATAGTGATTCACAATTACTTGATATTGGGCACTTCAAGACACAAACAGCTTCATCTCACAGTCTTCAGAGTGACCCAGCCTGCAAAAGCCCTTCTCTGCCAGAATCACTTGCTGTTGGATTTGCTGGTCTTTGCAGATAACTTTTCTCTGTGTCTTTGTTGATTTTATGTTGTCAGACGTGGTAACACACTTTTTATCTTATCTGGCTTTTTCTCTTCTTTGCTCTCTGTGTTGCTTGCTATTCCAGAATAAATATGTGGACGCCTGTCCCTGGAGGTCAGTGCACTGTGTTCCTCCCCCAGAGCATGCAAATATTTGCACCACACCAGTCTCTGAGCCCCAGGACGTGAGCAGCGACACGAGGAGGTGCAGCAGAGGGCAGGGGTGGAAGGCCAGAGGGTGTGAAACGAGCACATGGCAGCTGTGCAGTTGGCTTGGAGCATTCAGCATGTGATGGTCTTGTCTTCAGAGCAGCAGGAAAAAAAGGGGCTTGACTTTGGGGGTGTATGTGTATGAATTTGTGATGAGGGTTGTATGTGTGTCACTGATGGGCTCCAGCCAGTGAATGTATGTGTAGGTGGTTCTCAGAAACAGCAATATGGGTGGTACTCCAAGCCAAGTGCCATTTTCTGACTTGATCCATCTTGCTTCCAGGCTCCTGAGTTTCAAAATAGCACGTATATCATGTGTGTAGGATTTTGTGTTTGTGTGTTTGTAATGTGAGTGGACGTGTTGGTGTGCAGGGTGCATGTACTGCCTGTGTGACTTGGCGAGGTTGGACACTTCATCTGGAGTTTTCTGCCCTTGCAGATGTACCTTGTATCTGTTGAGGATTCAGACTTTATCCCTTCACTAAAAAGATGGTGGAAACAGAAAAATCCTCAAGATTGGTTGTGTCTTTAAGTCTTCCTTTTAGTCCCATTTAGTTTCTGATTGGAAAGAAGCAGTCTTCCCTCAGTTTTACAAGAGGACAGTCTTCATTTGAGTCCTTTTCCCCACTGCCCGTGGTGTGCTCATGTGTTTCAGAAGCTGTTTGATCTTCAGAAAATCCTGCTTCTGAAATGACTGGCATCTTAGAGCTGCTTCTCATTGCAGAGTTATGGGGAATATCACCCCTAATTTCTGCCCAATTTGTAAGCAGAGGATTTTAAGTAGCTTGCAGTAATGGTGCCTGTCCAAAGAGAAATAAGCTGTTACTAGAGCTGGTACATCCATCACACTGTAGAGCTCATTAAGCAGTAATTTCATAAACTGTTGAGGCCAATGTAAGCCAGTAGTATCACCAGAAAAAGCTATTTCTGTTTTTCCTCCTGTCTTTAGCTGCTGCTTTTCCATTTTTTCTCCTCCCTTGATAGCACAGACAGTCTTAGAGCTCCATGATGAGGTCCCCAAAAATCTCAGAAAGGAATGATGGTTAGTTTTGCCTTAGATCTATTCCATAAAGCATGTTTGTGCAACTGTGGTGTGTGTTTGTGCTGGTGTCAGTGATCACCTGTGGAGACAGGCAGGAGGAGCAGCAGGAGGGTAGATACCACTGGCTGAGACATCTGCCATTTTGCCCTTTAAGGGCACCTCTCCACTGTGTCCCTTGTTGACTCCCTGCATGTCCTCCCATCTCTCTCACCTCACTTAGCTTCTTTGATTTGGAGCCGCTGCTGGGTTGGCCAAGAGGGCTTCTTTTTGTTGGCTTTGGGGGTTTTGCTGTTGGCTCACCGTTGCCTTTTTCCAGTTTGAACTTGCCGCCTCCGGCCTCGGGGCCAGTGACCCTTCCACGAGCTGTCGGGCCGCGCAGTGCACACCGTGTTATCACCAGGGAGCCTGTTTCATTTCCATCTGGGGCTTTTGGTCTGGATTGGATCTATCCTGCCAGCAGATCTGATGGATGGTCTTATTGACAATCAGGTTGACCCTTGCTCGCCAAGCTGACATGCTCCGTATTTCACGGGCCGGCATTTGATGCGTATCAAAGAGGTGGTCAGGTCATCAGGACAGCCAATTAAAACGATAAAGAGGGAGGAGTGGAAGATGAGGTTTTAACCCTTTGCAGCCCATCATAAAGATCTTTATGAAGCTGAGGTGTTTTTTTCCGTCAAACCAAGGGCTGGGAGGGAGATAAAATCAAAGATATATCTCTGTAAAATTTATCTGTGGGAACTCTTTAAATATTGAGTAAGCTGAGATCAGGAAACAATTAACTGTCTGTATAGTTGTCAGTGATATAGAGTCTGGAACGAGACTGGATCAATTGCCTTCCTTTCAATTTACTTAATTATTTTTTTTTCTGAGCAGCATATTATAAAGGAGATCATAAAAATCAGCAGAGGTTAATGAATATATAATAGTACCTCTCAAACTCAAACACTGCTTGGAAGACCAGAATTTTGTGCCGTCGCTGTTGTACCTGCAAAGGAGAAAGGCACTCCCATTAGTGCTGCTGGCAGAAGGTAATAAATTTAGGAGTTATTTAGCAGCAGCTTCTGAATACCAGGATCATAAGAACATTGCTCTTTGCATGAGCAACCTAATGAGAGAGAAGTGCTAGAACCAGGAATTTAGAGTACCACTGGGATCACAGATAATAAAAGGTCTATTATCTGTCAGTGGCTGATTTTCAGACCAGTGCAAGGTCAGTCATGGCTGCTTCAATAGTTTGGGGGCTGTGTTTTAAGGTAATGCAGCCTTTCCTAAGATGCCAGCAGAAATTAACTGGAACCCAGAATTTTAGCCTGCTGAGCTTTGATCCATGCTTGCACTGAAGTTTCCAGGTATCAGTTTTAATAGAAATGCTAACAAAATAAAACTTGGGTCAGGGTTAAGTGTGGAAAGGTTACTTTTTTAACAGCTCACCACAACTAGACTCGATTCCTGGTTCAGACACAGAATTTCAAGGGTGGCTTTGCTTGTACTTCAGTTTCCAGCCTATAAAAAGAGAAACAACTACTCGTTTTGCCAAGAACATTAAAATGTTCTATGAAACACAATAATGCTAAGGAGTATCTTGATGTCTGAATAAGGGAAGGGAAAAAAAATCCCCTACCCCCTGCAAAAAATACTGTGCTGTATTTGCAGTGCAGCACACAGTCCTCAAAGATCTTCCTTCACCCGCTTGTACTTGTTCAGTTTTTGCTTTAATATCATAATCTAACTAATGCAAAGGCATTGAATCCATTTTCTGACTGTTGGGTAAATGATGGTTAAGTGTCAGGAGATTTATTTAATTGTCTAGCTATTAAAAAAGGAGGTAGGTCTGCTGAGTGAAAGCTTTTATGCTTTTAAATGAGGTACTGTTGTGATTAGAGTTTAAACAGCAATGATTTCCTCAAAAATGCATTGGCTTGTTTGATTGTCCACATAACTGTACCACCCTCACTGCCAAGAAACTCATCTGAACCACCAATGGTAATAATAACTATTTTTTTCCATTAAGTGTGCAGCAGATATAATATTCAGGGACAGGAACATCTTCATTAGGCCGTACGGAAAGTGAACACGTTGTTCACGAATCAGCCTCAAGAATAATGGACTAGAGAGACTTCAGAGGTGAGGGATGGAGGTTGTGGTGGTGGGAAAGGGGCTTAAAGCTTCATGAACCACATACAGAGAGGATTTTAGTGGGATACGGGCAATTGATTCCCTTAAGTGTCTTTGAAGAGGCCGGTCTGGAGGTGGAGAAACTCCAGATGACTCATTATAATACTGCTTAGTCTTGTCACAGTGTCTAAGTGATCATTTTACTCTTTTATATTTCTTTAATTAAAAAAGCCAGGAGTACAAAGCTAATGCATCTGGCCTAATAAAAAAGAAACAGCACAACAATGACAGGTTTCTGAGGTGAGTGGGTGACCTGCAGGTGAAAACATGACTGCCCTTCAGTTTACCTGGATGTCTGAGAGACTGCTGAAAATCCTAGATGTTTGTGAAATGCAAACAAGCCAAACTCTTTCTTTATGCATTTTTTTCCATGGAAAAGACGTTTCCCATGTGAAGTCACTTCCCTGTTAGCTCTTTTCTCAGGACTCCCTCCTGTGCTGGGAGTGCAGCTCAGGGCAAGATTTTCCAGAGCAATTGCTAGAGGGAGAGGGGCCTGCAAAGGGCCTGGCCTCCAGAAAAACCCCTGTACCCAAGGACAAAGAAGGAGATTCTTCTCTGTCCTTCTTCATGTCTTTTCTTTCTTAGTTTCACATTCACTTATGCATTTAGGCACCAAGAGCTACTGGTTCCAGGTGTCCTGGCTGTGTAGGATTAAGGCTGACACTTGGCCTAAGACTCAAGCAGAAATATTAGTTTCCCATTTCTCATTGCCACCCCCTGCCTGGGAAACCCCAGGCAGGGCCAGCAAAGAAATCCAGTTTGTCTCTCTGTCAACACACTACACCAACAAGAGAAGGGCTATGTGTGAACAGAGCTAAGCTCCTTCTTCCCTCTGCTTGCCCTCATCAGTCCTAAGTGCCATTTAGCAATGTTAGCTGCCTGCTCCTCTCGGCTGGACACCGATTACTCCCTGTTGGAGAGCTGTCAGTAAGGGGAAGGCATCCATCCCTGTGGGAAGTGATCTCACACGGCAGGGGGGCACCTCTTCCCAGCCAAAACAATGCCCTTTTGACAGCCTTGATGTATTTATTATCTTCTTGGTGCAGAAATGCTGCCACAGCAGGCAGCGGGGCAGGGGGCAGGATGCTACTGATGACTTGGAAGGGAAAGTGAGGAGAAGTAGCAAGTGCCAAGGAGTTGTCTGCAGACAGCTGATGGGGTGCAGGGAGGGATAAGGGGGAGAGAAGTGTGCATGAAGGAAAGAAAAAGACTACAGTAAAAGTCTATTTCGTTTACTCATGTGCTTAACTCATCTTCTGAACCCTAGGGACTGAAGAGGCTGAGAAAAAGCAAACAGCAAGTGCAAAACCAGAGAGGTTACAG
Source organism: Chaetura pelagica (assembly GCF_000747805.2). Classification (NCBI taxonomy): domain Eukaryota; kingdom Metazoa; phylum Chordata; class Aves; order Apodiformes; family Apodidae; genus Chaetura; species Chaetura pelagica. The sequence goes on along the minus strand of NW_009952963.1, from coordinate 648,104 downwards.
CCCAGATGGGGCATTGTATCCCAGCTGGGCTGAGCCATTTGAAGATTGTTTTAGAGAGCTGTCACCTTGGTGAGCAGGGTGAATTGCTGGCTCTTGTGCTCCTTGTCCTTCTGGACTTGGCTCCATTTTGATTTTATGCTGTGGTCTGGGAGGGTTTCACACAAGTGCCGTCTGCCAGGCTGCTTTGCCAGCCCCAGTTTGGGTCTGTTTTGTCTCTGCAAATTGTCAAAGGACATATTGATACTAAGGAAAAGCAGTCAGGATTTTTCAGGGCAGAATTGTGTTACATCCTCAGCAGCTGTGCCAATTTATAGGCTTGACACAATGCAAATCCAGCAGAGTTACCTGGGTGGAATTCCTGGGTAGCAATGGGGGATGAGCAGGGGTCTGTGCTTTTGAGGGACAGCCACCTCATCTGGCTTTTGAGTGACAGACAATCCCCTTCTTTTATTCTGCTGTTCTAAGAGTGAAAATCCCTTACAGGAATCTAGAAATGTCTCTGAATAGAAGTTCCCTGGGCACGTCCAGGGGTCTTCTCTTGGCAGCAATTAAGTAAAACTTGCCAGACCCCACATGCACCAATGGGGCCTTAATGACTTAACTGGCCTCACTTGGGCCCTCCCCAGCCTCTGCTTTGTCCAGAAGCTCCATTTCAGCTCATTCCTTCACTTCTGCTCTTTTCTGTAAGAGAGGATTTTGGATTTTCCCTTTGTGGCTCACATGGAGGATTAAAACTCAGGAGTTGTATGCTGGGATTCAGACTTTCTCTCATTCTGTGCCTGAGGTGCATCATCTGGTGTCTGTGCTATTCTGAGGAAAAGAAGCCAACCTGTGCTGATAAGTGGGAAGTAATTTCTTTGTTGTTCTCAGTCTGTGTGTAATGTTGGATGTGGAAAGTATGCAAGTGACTGCAGAATCTCTTGTGAGGAAGACTCACTGTGGGGTGAGGTTGGTTTTATTGATGTCTACTAATGGCCTGGCTGAAATGAACTGCCTGCTTCGGAGACACCTTGGCTGCAAAGGACCCTGGGGAACAAAGAGCAACCAGAAGAAAAAGAAGGTGTTATCTCCTAACTGTGAGTAAGCAAACTTCACGTGCGGTTGGGAATATGGTGTGCAGGGACTGATAGAAGAGCAGGATTTCAAAATGGTGTCTCTTCAGAGAGGTGGTAAGAGTTCCTGAGGTGGATTAAACCATGAATATGTTAAGAGCCAGAAGGGTCTTTTGAGAAACTTCCTTTCAGAAAAATGTTGAAGCTTGGTAGCTTGAAATTACTGAAAGATGCACCTCTGATTCTGGTTGGAGGGGGGGTGAAGTAAAGGTTCAGAAGGAGCTGTTTTGTCTATGTTGAGCTCTTATTTTTGTTGGTTTGAAGTTGGCTCTTTGCTTGGGTCCTGGACAAATATGGAGTTTAGGTCTAATGTTTTCTTGGCAGAAGAGAGGCCAGACGTGCTAATGCCTGTGAGTTAGACTTGAATTCTCAAAAACTACTTGAAAGTTATGAGACTTGTGGTAGTAGCTCACCAAATTGTGCTCAGGTGGAGAAGTGATTTGATCTTGCTCAGACAGACTGAACAGCAGTAATTGGTCTAAAGGCAGTGAACAACCAGTCTCTCATTTGGGTTTTTTTCCTAGTTCTTTCTCCTTTACTGGACATACCTATCACTTTTTGTGCTAGGGTCTTTATGATGATAAAAATATTGTTATTGTTGCAGCAGAAAGTTTTTGATATGGGTTGTTTAATGAATGTTAGTGTTCTGTGTTGTGTGCCATGAAGGTGTGGGTTGCTGTGGTGCTACTGAGTTTCCTTTCTGCAGGTGAGCCTTGATTTGGAAGAGAAGGATGTGTATGTGCTACTAAGTCCTTTCTAGGTGCTTTGCAGCAGTTGATTTACAGTATATCATGAACATTGTCCGTATGTGCTGTGTAAGGCCTCATGTGCCCAGCCCTTAACACCTTCCCCCACACACGTTCATGTACACTTGCCTTCTCACTAGTGCAGTCTGTGTGGCAGGAGACCTTGTGTTGGTTTCCTTCTTCTCCATGACCCAGGTTACCACAAAAGCACTAAGGGGATTTCCCAGTCATTGCTTATCCAACTGAGGTGCTCTGCACCTACTAGACCACAGTAGTCAGATATATTTGTGGCTTCAACTCTGCAACCTCCTGCAAAGTATGTCCTCATCTTCTGTTTCCAGCTAAGCAAGGGAAGCACTGTGCTGTCATCTTAGGGCATTGCATCATTTGTGGAAGTATTGAATTCCCTCTTTAACTATTCAGATCTTATTTTGAGGGGTAAAAAGTGGTAAAAGTGATATTGGTTTGGCTTACTGAAAATGCTTAGGTTTTTATTTTAGTTGATCTTTAATATGCTGAAAGGAAGGGCTAAATATAGTCCTTCAAAGTAGGGAGAGTATCTGTATAAAGTTGTTGCTCATAATGGAATAGTCCTTAGGAGGAGGAGAGCTTTGCATTGTGCCCTGAGGGTGGTGAGGTGCTGGACTGCTATGCTAATCTCCTCTGGAAGGCTATTCCACAGTCAGATATATTTTCATTGGAAACACTTTGGTGGTGTGATCCATACTTGGCTTTGTTACCTGTGAGTTTCTGGAAAAACATCTGCCTTGGCAGAGCTCTTGGTGAGGGAGGCAAGATTACTTCAGCCAAACTCCTGTTCCTTTACCAGCTGACATCACCTTGGATATAGCAGGGAGGCACAAGTTCAATAGGAAATACATGGTGGTTACTCCTGTAGCTGTTACGTGCATAAATTAGGGGTCTGTTTCCCTCCTCCAGTCCTTCTGAGCTGTCAGGCCAGTACCTTCATAACCCCTCAAGTCAGACGAAAGTGAAGAGTAACTCTTGGCTAGCCCTGGTTTTCCTGTGCATGTCCAACCTTGACCCAGGCAATGGCTCCAATTTGAACCTCCTCTGTTTTGCTCAAGTGTCACTATGCCCTTCCTCAGGCACCCCCTGGACCTCAGGGCTCCCAGCAGCTCTGCTGTGTGCTGCTCTTAATAGCATGTCCAGTCCTGCACCACGTGTGACTGCACCGAGTGCTCCCAAGTCCATGCTGTTGGTTTCCTGTTGTATTTCATGGCTCTTGATGGCAGCTCAGCTGAAGAGTTATGAAATTCATATCCTCTCTGCCTAGGAGAAAATGGCAAGTGGAAGATTTAATATCCCAGAGGGTTAGTGTAGGAAGTTGTACCAGAAGGAAGAAGGGGGTGGTTAAAGCTTCAAGTCCTTCACAAATCTGTGCAAGTCACTGTTTCCAAAGGTTGGAAAACTGAATTAAACCATCTGAATTTAATGTGTGGCACTGTGTAATAGCAGCTCTGCCAAGCTCCCTTTGCTGCTAGGATTTATATTTGGAGGAGATGGTCTTGCTTCAGTTGGTGATGGATTCCCTTTGATACAGAAAACATGGTGATCAGGAAAGGCAATTCCATGCTAAAACCTCTCATCCCTTTCTCTGTGTTGCTTTGGAGTCACTCATCATGATGAGCCCTTGGTATCAACATTGCATGTTGGATTTCAAGAGGGAGCTGGATTTGCCCCTTCTGTACACTGTGCCTGTTCTGTGTGTTGGGCTGAGGACATGCAGAGAGCCCCAGGACCTTCACAGAAGAATGCTCTGCTCAAGCTGGGCCTTGCAGGGGAAGGGGCCAATGACGTGGGTGAAGATTTGATGTGATCTTCTAGTTAGCCTGTACTCCTAAGGAAACAAAAGCAGCAAAAAGCCACATGTACAGGGTTGTATCAGTAGCACAGACCAGTTGCAGGACTGCATGGGCTGCCCTAGCATGGTTTGCAGCCTGACACAAATCACTCATTTGTGCTTAAGCAAGATGTGAGGTGGGAGTTGCATAAAGTGGAGGACAAAGAGAGCTTAAGGGTGCCCATGAAAGTCTTAAATCACTTTGAGTATAGAGCAGGGCAGCAATTTTTGCAGCAAATCATCTTGGCATGTCAGCAAGAAACCTCCTTCGTGTCAGGCAGGAGAGGTTCTGCTTGGTGAATGCAGTGACCAGCTTTTAGAGGAGGGTGGGAGCTGCCTGGGAGCAGATAAGCCCCCAGCAGCAAGGATCCCCAGCCCTGGCAGCACACACACCAGGTGTGTGGACAAGTGGTGTCAGCAGCATGTTGGGCACCAGGCAGTGAGTGTCTCTGCTCTATTCCTTCTCTAGAGGAGAAAAGAGGAAAAAAAAAGGTTGGTTGTGGGTTTTTTCTTTCAGCTGTACTGTCCCTCTGAAAATACAACTTTACCTGGCCTGAACCCTAGAGCTGCAGCCTGAATTTGTGTGGCAGCAGTTGTGGTAAAGCCAAATTTAGAGGATCAGCAAAGAGGAGCATTTGTTTAGTCACGTTGTGCTGATTATTTTCCCTTTTAAAAAAAGTAAAAAAAAAAGTTCATTTTTCTAATACTAACAGTAATGAAACAGCAGCTCAAAAATATTCATTTTTCTTCCTTTAAAAACATCTAAATCTTACTTGCTATTCAAACTCACCCAAAATATTTTAGCACCAAATTGCTTTGAAATGCACAAAAATGGAAAAAGAATTTAGAAGGGATGGGGAAAATAACTGCAACATTGCATAGGTGAGAGTTTTAATGCAGTGAATGAAGCCTTCAAAGCCTAAATAAAAACGCTGGTGTTCAGATGGCAAATATTTTTGGGACAAACAAATTGAAGTCCTAAAAGAGTAACACTTGCTGTTTGGCTCTTGGGAACCTTTTTTCCCTTCTCCCTGTGTGATTTGGAGCTGTCCGATTGCTTTTTACCAGGCTGTGTTTAGTGAAGCTGTTTGTTTCTGCCACGTGGTCCTTCCTCATCTGCCCCTTCTGACAGGAGACATCAGAAGCAGGAGCAGAAGCTACTCAATCATAGTGACAGACCCCCTTTTTTCCATGGTGAAATGTTCTCTTGGTTTCCTCTCTGTGATCTCATGTTTGTCTCTCCACTCGCATTCGGCGTGTTTGATGAAATAGAGCACGAAGGGTTGTTTTGGGAGATTCCTGCTCCATTCTGCAGGGCTTAAAGGAAAGGATCCAAAACCTTGAGTGCTTATTCTGGCTGGGGAGCCAGCAAGGAATAGGTAGCTTGTTGGGAGACACTAGGGATGGTCCTAGATTTTGGTCTGTGTGTCATTAGTGGGAATGCTGTTCATGCCGCCTGAAACACTGTGGTAAACTAAACAGGTAGATGACTGAGAAAAAGTAACTGATGATATCTTCAGATTTTGTTCAACCCTCCCCTAAGTGTATCTTCCCAAAAGCATCATAAGCTAGTCTTAGGAACATAGTGTTACCCTGGCTGGTGGTGTGGAGGACCTGGAGCTTGCTTACGTGGGTTTGCTTCCCAAAGAAGGCACTGGTCTGCAAAGTGGCCTCAGCCAAGTCACTGCTTTGTGCTGCTTTCCCCTGGCTGCAAAATGGAAATGATGACCGGTGTGAAAGGAGAAGCATTCTCATCTGATGTTTGTCAGGGTGCTGGATGCTGACTTAGATTTGCACGATCAAACTGGATCTAAGCCGCGTACTTCAGTTTCACAGGACAGCATCTATGCAGATTTAGACTGGCCAGCAATTCTCTGCCATCCAGGGAAGTTACAAGCATCAGTAGCAGGCAAACAGGCTGTCTGATACTTGCTCTTTAAAAGGGAAGACGTGTGACTTCTCAGGCAGCAAATTCCCTGGAAGAATAAAAAGAGCCTTGTAAGGCCCAAAGCTATTGGGGGCAGTATCTTCATCTGCACACATCATACATAGGGTTGTGGTGGAGTGTTTTCTTCATTTGATACCATTTAAGTGTCTTGCACTGTGTTGGCTGAGGGTCATACCAGTAAACTGGAAATCCTGATCCACATGTAAAGTCAAATACACTTTTAAAGCCTCTGTACTTAAAAACGAAATCCAGTGTTTCTGTGAAGCAGCTCAGAACAAGTTGTTAGCATCCAGTTTGGGATGTTACAGGCTTTTTACTCCTTTGCCTTCATCTCTGGGCTTTTTCACTTGTTCTCTCTCTGTCCCAGGTTGAGGCTTCCTCCCAGTCTCCTGTGCAGGGACAAGGGAGCTTAGAAAGGTCTTTCATAAGGACCTTGTGGCATCTCTGCTGCTGTGCTGGTCCTCTGACTGCTGCCATCCAGCTTCTCCAGGAGGGGGATGAAATCCAAGTGGCAGGGCAGGCACCTCTGAGGAGATAGCTCCTAACTGTTCCCACAGAGCTTGAAGAAAAAGATTTGACGGATTTACAGAGGAAAATGGCTGAGAAGGGATTGATAAACACACGGAGAGATCTAACTAGTGTGTCCCATCACTCTGAATAGCTGATCATAGCACAAGTGCTTCAGGGCAGTGTCGGGAAGGATTTGTTGATGTGAACCCATGTCTCCCTGAGTGAATCATGCTGTTTCAGGGAAGGGACCATCCAGAGGAGGTTGTCGTGAAGAGGAATGCAACAACAGTGGGGTGGGTGCCTGCGTCAGGAGGAGCTGGCGAGATGATCACCAGTGCTTTCTGAAGGCAGAGCTGTGAGGATGCCAGCTAGGACTTGATAGCTGAGCTTTCTCACAGCACTAATGTCAACTCAAACTTCATTCCCCTGGGCGCAAGCATTTGCGACAATAAGCTCGCAGTGCCAGCTGGGATGCCAGGCATGAGAAATTCCATGCTGCAGTTGGGAATCTTCTATAGCTCCCATGCTTAGGGCTACCCTGGTATGACCATCTGTGTGACAGTCAGCTGTGTGAGCAGGGTGAGCTGTTGTAGAGTACTTTGTGTTGTCCCTTCAGTGCTGGTAACAACTCAGGAAAAGAGAGCAAACAAGCCTTCTTCAGTAACCTCTTCAAAGGTACTGGCTGTTCTCTGCCAAACTGCAGTAAATACTCCCTAAAAATGCTGCTTTGGCTTGTTACAGTTCAAAGAAACCATTGGCTACATCACTGGGGAAGGTTTTTTTGCTAGATTTGATCCAGGAGGAGAACTTTGACCTAAATGACTCTGTGTAAATTTGTGGAGTCTTCCCTTGCTTGGAAAACATGCATGTTGAGGGAGTTTTATTAATTTTTAATTTTGTGCCTTGACTGAGCTGTTTGCTTGAGCAGGTAATGGGATGAAAAATGTCTATTTGGTCTTTTGTTGTTATGAAGTTGTGTTCCCCAGTGTGGCACTGCCTTTAGAGGGATGTTTTGTGTAATTTATTAATAGATAACATGCTTACTGTTTGGGTTGGTTTTGTTCTGATGTTTTAGCTTTGCATTCAACATGAGAGTGATCATCAGAGTTAATATTTTCTGGTTGTCAGTAAGGGAGAAGATCCCAAGTTGCCATGCTAGTGGAAGCATCCAGACAAGTACCTCTACCATGCTTTGAAGCTCAAAACCAGAACATGCTGATCTAAGTACAAGAGAAAATAAGATACACCAAGACTCTGGAACTTTCAGAAGTGGGAGTATTTTATATTTGTTTTAGTAGGAGAGAGGTGCCTGGCTCTTTGAAAGCTGAAACACAGCTGAATTGAGCTGAACACAGGATTGCTGGTGATGTTGGTGTGCATTGAATAAATGCTCTGATTGTCTAAATCTCCACAAGGAGAACAGCAGGTAGCAGGGTCACTGCATCCCTTAGCTTTGGAAAGCTGAAGGGAACCAGTCCTTTCTAATGATGCTTTCAAAAGCTTTTGTAAACAAAAAGTGTGCGTGTTGTGTCTCTTACACTTTAAGCAAGGCTAACAAATTGAGATGAGCCGCAGCAGCTCTGTGAAGGCTGGGTACACATACACAGGGGCCTGACTTGATTTATCTTGATGTTCAGTTGAATTCTTTGCATTTTGGGTCCCTTCTGTAACCTTTTCACCTCGTTCTTTTTTAAGGTGGCTGCCTGGCTGTTACAATTTATCATGAACGCATCTCACTTCACTTCTGGCTCCTCTGACGGAAGGAACAGCCGGTCTCGGGGAGGTCAAAGACATTATTTTCCCTTCGTCTTTCTCAGTTTCCAGCACATATTTGTCACTTTGAAAAAGCATGAATTTTGGATTTGATGCACTTTAATTGATTTCACCCTCAACAAGTCCAACTGTCCATCAACCTTTCCTTTTTCTTTCGTCTCCCCCCTCCCCTTCATTTCTTTCCTCTCTCCCTTTACTTTGAGAGTAATGTTTTCACCCGCCTGCACATTGAAGCTGTTGCAAAGCCCATGACCCTATCAGGGCTCACTAGCCATGTCTCTCATTTTCCTTATCCTCCAAGTTGAACTTTGGATGCTGAGTGAGAATGAAGCCACCTTATAGGAGTACTAGTCTTGTAGTATCTTAGTGATGTGTTCCAAAGGAAACGTGCCTGCTGAAAGCTGGCAAAACTGGGCTGATGGGTCACTAATCTTGAGTAGAATTGGAAATGTGAGGGAATTAATGATTAGCTCTTGATATACTGGTGTTGGTGTTTAAAATAATTTGCAGCAGAGATGAATGTGCTGTTTCTTCTTTCCTCGTGGAAGGATGTGTACACCCAGTGAGGTGTATACACATCCAGTGTTGCATGGTTGTAAATTCAGTTGTATGAAATGGCACTGACACCTCATGCCAGGAGATGCCACCGTGCTGTTTCTTGCTTGTTTGGTGGCCTCATGTGGCACAAGTGAAGATACAGAGTAAACAGAGTTTGTGGGGGGGTAACAACCTGACCCTCTCACAGAAGTCCTTTAAGTGTGTCTGGGAAGCCAGAGACCACTTAACAGCAGACTCTGAAAGAAGAGCTCTTAGGTGTTCCTCTGAATGCTGTCACTACATCCTAGTTATTATCAGGCCATGGAGTGGGGCACAGGTTTCTGTTCACAGCAGAGACATAGAATTCAGAGAGAGGTGTTTCTCAGAGCTAGGCAGGGACAGTGACATTTCTTGGATTAAGAACTCCAGCACTCAGTATCAGCAGGATCAGTCCAGGATGCTTTATGCGAGTGATTTCAACTTGTAGCCCAGAGTGACTGAGAAACCAGCGCTCCTGTTGGAATCTGTTCCCTGAGAGTCCCGGCGGTGGGGGGGGCAGGTCTGACGGGGGGCGCTGTCCATGGTGCTGTGGGGCCCGAGGGGCACCTGGGGCTGGGGGGGCTGCGAGGGGCTGGGTCAGGGTCTCGGGGGGTTAGGGGCTGAGGGGCTGGGTGGCGAGGGC
>NW_009952963.1:623751-638698 GCF_000747805.2 Chaetura pelagica | reverse complement strand
TTCGGGATCTCGGGGGTTTAGGGGCTGAGGGGCTGGTTCAGGCTGCCAGGGGTTTGAGGGCTGTGAGGGGCTGGTTCAGGCTGCCAGAGGTTTGAGGGCTGTGAGGGGCTGGTTCAAGCTCTTGAAGGTTTGGGGAAAGGTGCCTTGTCCTCCCTCTTTAGTGTAAACCAATGTGAGTCAGTTCTGCAAAAGTTCAGTATTTGCCAGTGTGCATGGTTAGGGAGCTGAGTGTTCTTTAAGGAAGTATAAAGAACCTCCACTAGTACTAGTGGGCCTCATACTAATCCTTTCCTTCTGTCATTTGCTGCTGGGTGATGTTGCAGCCTTGTGAAGAGTCTTTCAGGAGAGTCTGTCTTTTGCACAGCTATGGCCAGCCAGGCAGTGGTACATGGAGCTTATTAGATGGGTCAAATCCTGTGTCTGTGCCAGGTGCAAGGACTGATGAAAATTCTGTGCTCAGATCTGTGTTACCACCACACATAGGTGCACAGGTCTGCAGCTGAGGAGTAGAGCTGACCCCATGGTAGGTGTTTCACGCTTCATTTGTGGTAACATCAAAAATATTTTAAGGAGGTTTTGGTGTGCTGGGTAGGTAGGTTCTCTTCAGGAGGGCCAGGTGAGGTGGAAGGACTATCATTTACCAGAAACAAGAAGTTAGCATTTTATAGAATCACAGAAGTGACCAGCATTTCAGGACGTGCTCTAGTGGCCAAGGTTGTGGGGTTTTTTTTGTATTGATCAGTGATCTTAGACATCCTTTCCAACCGTGATGACTCTGTGTGACCAAGCTTTCTTTTGGGTTTTACCTCAAAATACTGGCATACAAATTAGCCAAATTATTCAGCATCTTGCAGGCCTTCAGTTTTATTTAGCAACCCATGTATTGAGCCTTCCAGTTGTGTGAATGAAGCATGTTTATTCACAGACACCTGGAACAAATTGGTGTCTCACTTTCCAGTGTGCTTTGAATGTTATCAGCCTTATTGGCTCAGAGGAGGAAACTGAAGCATTGAGGAAACATTGCTCAAGTGCACTAGCTGGACAGTGGCCATTTCAGGATCAGAAATCCAGGCCTATATCCTATAACACCTGCTATGTGTACCTATTTTAGGAATTGTCATACCTGAAATGGAATCTTTCCCAAGGGAATGACACAGGGGTGCCCTGGCACTTTGTGGAGCTAACAGAGCTGGTGCCTCCAGGGACATCATGGTGTCATCTGTGCTGAGGTGAGAACCTAGTAAGAGTGTTTTAACTGGTTTGTCCCCAGAAACTGTGGATGGCTCTCTGGATCTGGACCATAGCAGAATAGGAGCTGGTTTCTGTAGCTTACCTACCTGGAGGAGCTTCTGTACAGGTGCAGGGGAGGGTATTGCAGCCTGAAGTAGAAGTTGGTGAGATCTGAGTTTTTTCTGCATTGGGCAAGATTTGAGAGTAAATGCTCTGGGTGCTTGAACAGTGTCGTAGTTGAGGGGATGGGGAGAATCCTGCTGCAAATTTCCTAAATCCCAGGCCAGTGCTTTCTCCAGTAGGCTAACCTGCCTAGGAGGAAGTTTTTATTTTACAGCCAGCAAGTTGGACAAACACTGATGTGAAGCCAAAAAGTGCAGAGCCTACATCTTTTCAGGGGATTGAATCACTGAACGGAACCTTGTTTAACCAGCTGGAAACTTTCCAAACCATGCACCAAGTCACTTGCTTGTCTCTTCTGTTAAAAAGAGTACAAGCTGTGGAGGCTACTGTGCTAAGGTTACTCAGCATGGCAGTACTGGAGTTGGGAATGCCACAGACCCAAGTCTTTCAGTAACTGGGAAGTACAGTAGGAAAGTAGCAAACACTGACACTTCATCGTGGTTGCTTACAGAAACTCCCAAATAATCCAGGGAAGTGGAGATGTACAGCTGAAACCAGAATCACTTTAAGATGTGGGTTTGGTGCTTGAATCAGGATTTAAACTTAAAACTCAAACAAGTTTCAGTGTTTCCCTCCGTTGTGTGAGAGAAAGATGAAGCAGCACTTGCTGCTGACCAGCTCCACACTCTTGAACAGAGACACCTTCCTTCCCTCCCAGAATTCAGAGGACAATGTGATGTCAGTTTACCCAAGTGACTTCAGGGGAAGCTGCAGAAGCCATGGTTTGGCAAAGATGTGGAAGTATCCATGCCACCCATTTTTAATAGCTAGATGAAGAGAGGGAAATTGAGAGGGATTGTGAAAAGGAGATGCAGAACAATTGCATTAGGCAGTTGATAATTTCAGTCTGAAGAGCTCTGAATTCCCCTCTGCAATTTTCTCTTGGGAGTCTTAGTTCTTAAGTTAAATGACTAATTAGAACATGTTCACACCACAAATCAGCCCAGCAAGGCAAACTCATAAGAGCTAATGCTGCTCACTTGCTCCCAGTGGAAGCTGAAGGTCTCAGGAGCTTGCAGAGGCATTTGGCTCCCTGGAAATCTATGCCTGTCAGCAGAACACTGGAGGATTTAGGAAAGGGGGAGCAAAGAAAAGTCCTCCCTCAGCAGGCAGGGCCTGTGTCAGTCCCTTTCTTAAGCCAATTTCTTTGCCTTGTTCTTTGACTGCTCCAACATCTTGTTTAGCAGGAGAGAAATTTTCCAACTAAGTGCCCCAAGCTGGGAGGAAATGTGCAGCACCCAGCAGGACCCTGACCTTCCTGGTAGGTAACAAATTGGATTACATGTAGGCTGAAGATGCCAGATGAGGAGGGAGGGAGATGGCTTGAAGGGGAGGTTAAAGTTACAAAGCCAACATCTGTTCCTGAGGGCTGCAGGGCTCTGCTGTTCCCCTTAGCAAGTGGGGCTAGCTTCAGGTGCATGGGAATGGCCTTAGGCCACCAGAGGACACAGGTAGGAATGGCCACAGCAGATGTTTCTGAGGAGCTATAGGAGTAGGTGTAAGTGTATAGAATAGATCCTGATGTGGTAGTTGCAGAGGGGTGCGTGGTGGAGGATGAGCCTTATGGAGTAGGAATGATATGGTCATCTGTGGGGTTTTTGCCAGTGTACAAAATCTGGGTTTGGTTTTCCTGTCTCAAGGCACACAGAGGAACTAGTCAGCTCTGAGTAATTGGGGAGGGAGTGTGGCCATTATTCATCTCCCTCCCAGTTACTAGAAGTCCCTTCTCTGATAATTTCCTCTGTTCACATCCTCCTTGATTCATCTCTAGTCTTTCTTGCTGTTCAGCATCATGAGCCACTGCCAAAAAAAAATCAAGACTGGAAGTCTCAAATCCTCTGGGGAGATGTTGGGCCCCAGCTTCCATGGAGGAATGAGAAAGCCTGGGCCATGGCATCTTTCCTGCATTCAGCTGTGAGACATTGCCCCAAATGCCTTCTGTCATCTCAGCAGACCCCATCCTTTTTGCTTTAATTGATTCTGTCTGGCTTTAATTTGATGTGAGAATAGACCTCCCACTGTGAGCACTCCAGAGCCCATGTTGTGCAAGGGGAGTTGGAAGCTGGGTGTAGCTGTGATCAGGGGCAGGGTTTGTTACTGTAGTAGGGAGACAAGGATGGGTTTGGGAGCACCACTGATTTCTGTAAACCCAGTAACAATCGACATGAGGCCTTTCACTTCCATACTGAGTTTGTGGGATGTGCTTCTACAATGACTTGAAAGCAAAGAACTGTGATAAGTTTTTGTTATATCCACGTGTAGGGTTTCCTGAAGAAGTCTGGAGCCTGTTGTGTTGGCTCCATGTGAGTGTGCAGTAGGAGACAATCCAGGGGAGGTGGTTATCTGAGTGAGCCAGGAGGGGATTTGAAGGCAAGGAGGAGGGAATGGTTCTGGCTTTGGTCACCTAACTGCATGATGGAAGAGATGAGGATAAATAAGGAAGGTGCAAAGGAAACCTTCATTGTGAGCCTGATCAGCCAAAGTCTATAAACAGTTGCTGAGTTTGATCAAATCAAAATACTATTTTGGTTCATTGTGTTGACCTGGGTCAGTGTTTGCTGAGGCTGACACAGTGTTGGAGAAACACCCAGGCTGAGGGTGCTGTATCCTCTGTCACTGGAGGGCTTGGGAGCTCTGCCCTCTCTCCTAAGGCAGAGGAAGGGGTGCGTGGTGTATTGTGGCAAGGGGGAGCTGGATGTGAGCAATCCTGTTTCCAAGGGCTTGGTTCCAGAGTCTTCAGATACTTCAAGGTCTCTTCAAAGCTGCTCTGTGGCCCTGTTCAGTGTGATTAAATATGCTGCTGCTTGGACCACAAATCAGAGTTTTAAGTCAAATGAAAAGATTTTTGAGGGAAAATAAGTATTCAAAGTTGATTATCTGCAAATTCCTGAAATGGCTTGAGTAATAAAATACAGATACATATGTACTTATGCCATTAGCAGTCTGTGCTTCTGTGTCAGGAGACAGTGTGTTGTGAAGGGCTGCAATGCATGGAAGTGTGATACTCCAAAATACAAAATTGTTGCCTGGCATCACTGAGGACCCAGGTCTTTGAAGATAAGATCTGGTTGAGGTGGTCTTCCAAAAGTATCTTGCCCAAAACCATTGGGGGTGTGGTGAGAAGCTAAGGACAAAACAAGTGAAGACATGAAGGTTAGACTAGACTTGGGACCCTGTGTAGCTGCCAACCTCACCCACATGTCTTCCAGACACAATTTCTAGGGGTAGCTGAAACCTTATTGTTCTTCTACAAACGGATTTGTTCCTGTCTGGTAGTTCTGTTTAGCATATGGTAGAAATTGTAGACAAGAATCCTATGGAGTTGCTTTTGCTTAAAATATGTGCTCCTTTGCTTCCTATTTTGTAGCCATTCCACCTGATCCTTCAATATTTCCATATTTCAAGGAGATTAATCCAAATGGCATGCTTCCATGGCTGATATGCAGCAATAATGCAGGGTTAATACCTAATTAGTTCCCAGGGACATTGAGCTTTTCATGGATATTCAGTAACAAAAGCAGCAACAAACAAGCTGAATTCCTAGGTCTTAATTCATCGGGGAGGAGGAAATAGGAACCTAAAAATGCAGGAATTGTTCAGTGCAGTATGAAAGCTTAGTTCTTTCTCTCATGAAGCTGAGAGGATGCTATAGCAGCTGACAGGGAAAATATAACCTACTTCTTCCCTCCCTCCCTTCAGGGGGACTGTTTATGTGTCTGTGTTTGCAGCCCTGACATCTCCAAACAGGAAGATTTCCCAGTTCTGCAACACGATTTCAATAGCTCCTTGCCAGTTCCCCTCCCTGCCACAATCTCCAGTCAACCTGACCCTGATTTTATTTTTTTTGTTGACATCCAGCCATACCTGATCAGTGGCATCCTGAGCAGCTGGATGTGATCAGAGCTGGCCTTCCACCTCGCAGGATGGCGAGCATATGGGCCCGCGGGCTCCAGCCATTATGTTCCTGAGCACTGAGCTTGTCTGCCTGTGGCTACAGAGGGGGATTTTTTTCCCCCCTTCTCAAGCAATTGTAAATAAACCTTTCTGATAAGTAACAGGAAAACAAACAGGCCCTTTGGCTCTGTAGGCAGAGAGAAGGAGGGAGGAAATGAACCAACAAACCCGGTAACAAAATCGGGGCTGTGTTTGGGTAGCACATGGAGAGCTTAGAGTGCCTTCAGGAGGGAGCAACTGTGTCTGCCCTGGGCTGGAGTTAGGGCTTGTCTTAGAGCAGAAATGGCTCATTTCAGGATGATGAGCCCTCAGTGATTTAAAGGCAGGCCCTGCTGTGGGAGTTCTGGGGGCTGGAGGATCATAGAACTATTCAGGTTGGAAAAGCCCCTTGGGATCACCCAGTCCAACCATCATCCCTGCTCTACAAAGTTCTCCCCTAAGCCATATCCACCAACACCACATCCAAATGACCTTTAAACACATCCAGGGATGGTGACTCAGCCACCTCCCTGGGCAGCCTGTTCCAGTCTCTAACCACTCTTTCTGTGGAAAGAAATTTCCCTAATGTCCAGTCTAAACCTGCCCTAGTGCAGCTTGAAGCCATTCCCTCTTGTTTTATCACTTATTTTATAACCTGGTGACCCAACTACTGGATGAGGGAAAGGCTGTGGACATTATCTATCTGGATAGCTAGTTCCACTGCTAAAGACTGAGGCAAAGTAGGTGTTGAGCACCTCAGCCTCTTCCTCATCCTTTGTTACTAAGGATTCCCTTTGCATCCAATAAAGGATGGAGATTTTCCGTAATCCTCCTTTTGCTGTTACTGAACTTACAGAAACATTATTTATCCCCAACAGCTGTAGCTAGTCTGAGCTCTAGCTGTGCTTTGGCTCTCCTAATTTTCACCCTGCACAGGTTCACTTCATCTTCATAGACTTCATGAGTGACCTGTCCCTTCTTCCAAAGGTCATAGACTCTCCTTTTTTTTCCTAAGGTCCAGCCAAATGTCCCTGTTTAGCCAGGCTGGTCTCCTACCCTGCTTCCTGGTTTTTTTGGCACACAGGAACAGCAGCTCCTGGGCCTTTAAGACTTCTTTCTAGAAGTATGTCCAGCCTTCCTGGACTCCTTTATCCTTCAAGGCACCTCCCAAGGGACTTTGTCAATCAGCATTCTGAGCAGGTCAAAGTTTGCCCTCCAGAAGTCTAAGGTGGCAGTTTTACTAACCCCTCTCCTTGTTTCTCCAAGGGTCAAAAACTCAATTATCTCATGATCACTGTGCCCAAGAGGGCCTCCAACCTTTACTTCCCCCACAAGATCTTTGCTGTCCACCAGAAGCAGATCCAGGAGGGCACCCTCCCTGGTCTGCTCACTTATCAGCTGTGTGAGGAAGTTATCTCCTATACATTCCAGGAACCTCTTGGAATATTCCCTCTCTGCTGTGTTGTATTCCCAGCAGATGTCTGGGAGGTTCAAGTCCCCCACAAGAGCAACAGCAAGTGACTGGGAGATTTCTTCCAACTTATAGAAAGCTTCATCCCCCTCACCGCTTTGACTGGGAGGTCTCTAGCAGACTCTCACAGTGATATCAGCTTTATTGGCCCTTAACCTCACCCAAACATGCTCAACCTCATCTTGACTATACTTGATTTCCAAGCTCTCATGGCATTCTCTAACACACAGGGCCACTCCACCCCTTTTCCTTCTCTTTCTGTCTCTCCTGAAGAGCTTGTAGCCATCAATTGTGGCACTCCAGCCATGTGATGCATCCCACCACCTTTCTGTGACAGCCACTATGTCATAGTTTCCCTGGTGTATCATGGCTTCAAGCTCCTCTTGTTTGTTGCTCATACTGGGTGCATGGGTATAGATGCACTTCAGGTAAGCTAATGATTCCAACACCTTTTTCCCACTCTGGGCTCCATTTCCTACCAGACCCTTCTCAGGTG
Organism: Chaetura pelagica; assembly: GCF_000747805.2. Lineage (NCBI taxonomy): Eukaryota > Metazoa > Chordata > Aves > Apodiformes > Apodidae > Chaetura > Chaetura pelagica. The sequence goes on along the minus strand of NW_009952963.1, from coordinate 631,385 downwards.
CTTCCATGATTTCTAAACATCTATCCTTTCCCTCAAATGAAACAACAGAGTGAGAATTCTCCCTAGTCCACCATCCTGGTTTGGCTCAGAGGAGAACAGCCCTGGAGATTATCTAGACCAAGGAAATGGCAGCTTTGAGTTGACCTATATGAGCAGTCTGGTGTTAGCCTTGAAGTCGTAGGGAGTTAAAGCTGAAAATGGCTGTTATGAAGGTCATCAGCTCTCTGCCCCTGGCAGCAAGGGAAGAGCAGGAGGAAAACCTTGAGGACAGCCACTCAGTGGGTGCAAATCAGGATAGCTTTGCTAGCTTACACCTGCAAGAGGTCAGGACAGCCACAGGAAGGGGCTGCAGACAGTCTCAAACAGCATCTTTGTGTCCTATGCCACTTCCAAAGAGGGTCTTAGCTTCTGGAAGGAGTCATTGGAGGTTTCTGGCACTTTGCACTGTACATGAAGGAGTAGGAGCAGTGTAAAGACCAAAGCAAAAGCCCATCTCTTGAGAGTTCACTGTAGCCCTTGAAGAGCTGAAGAGAGGGTCCCTGAGGGCTGCCCACACTGTTATTGTGACCTGAGCCCTGATCACTGTGGAAAGCTTAGGGCAACCAAAGAGATTTTTGCAAAGAATGTGCTATAGAAATGGTAGGTCTTATCTTCCTTGTGTTTTCTTTTCCTGTATGCCAGAGAAATTAGGCTTCAGCCTTCCCAGACAACTGGAGCTTCCTAAAACTATGTAGCAGGACATCCAGATGGACCTGGCACTGTCTTAGAATTATGATCTAAACCTAAGGATGGAAAACACCCTCACTTTGTCCTCTGAACCCTATCAATATAACACACAGGCTTTTGCTGTCCCACATGCATATGGTACTTGGATACACTGGGGCCACAAGGGACTTTTAGACGTGTGAACTTGGGGGGAGATGCTTCTTCTGGGTCGTTGAACAAACATATGATGAAAACTGCTGGGTTTTGCAGCCTCTGTAGACTGGGAGATGTGCTGAACTAAGAAAGCTGCCTGCTAACCCACAACCTTTTAGGACAGGAGTCTGCATTCTGGGGAGATGTACTTCTTCTCAGGGTTCCTTAGGGGCTGTAGCCTCTTGAGTGCACTCCCAGCTGGTAACAGCATCATTCCCCCAAGTCAATAAATGATGGACCTTTTCAGCTTCAAAGTCAGCCCCGTGAGGAGCTTTTGAAACCTTTGCCTCAGCAGATATGGCCAAGGTTATCATCCTGGCACGGCTGCACTGAGCTCGGTTGCTATCTTGAAATGCTGCCAGAGTCTGCAACGTGCTGGTGCTGAAATGCTGAAACCACATGAAAGGTCCCGTGGCCCTGTCACCTCAGCCTCCTCCTGGCTGAGAGGAGCCAGAGCACTAACGTCACCACAGAGTTACAACAGATGGTACCAGGTACCAGTTGTATCTCTGCCAACACATCTTCTCTGAGGTCTTCAACAGGAATCCCTCTATAGAGTGAGGTAGCTCTGTGGCCTTAAATACTTGAACTGTGGGGAGCAGTAGGAAATTCAAGTGCAAAGTTCATTCAGAGAGGGGAAAATGAGAGCATAAGCTATGGGACTAGCACCAACTGGGCCCAACATTGCTGTCAGTTGCTTCCCAAGCAACTCCATTGAAACAAACAGCATTAATTGTAGATTGATGCCAGCATTTCCAAGAGTAGCTCAGGGGACAGAGACAGTTCTGGAAGGGGGCTGATCTTGCTGGGAAACTCCCTCTTGGTCTCATTGCTTGGTCTCCAGGAGTCACACATGCACACAAACAGATCTCACTGACCTTCCAACAACCCAGTTAGCTAGTAGGGAATTAGAGGATGTGAAATCCTAGCTTCCCCTTCAGCACAGCCCTGCATCTGCCACAGCCCATTTGGAAGGCAGGACTAGTGCTAGTTGTTTTACTCAAAGAGAAAATGCCTTTTAGACACTTAGGAAACAGCTAATCCAGTCCTCTGGGAGGGACTAGCCATTTGTCTTTCCCACTGCCTCCAGCACAGGTACATCTTCCAGGACTGGGCACTGTGGCTTTTCCCTGGTTGGTTTTTCACCTGACAGTAGTTTTACGTTTTGCTTTTATCTAATGGTAATAGTTCTCAGGTATTGACAGGTGACCATCCACCTCAGGACAGTGAAAAATAAGGTGTGTCCTGTTCCCACACATGCATCTCTTTCTTCTCAGCTTAAAAATGAATAAAGCAAGCCATGTATTGCATGTGCTGGATGCAGATCTCCTTGATGTACCTAGACTGGCTTTCTGATGGTACTTTTTTTTGCAGTTTAAGACCTCTCAGAAATACAGATCTTCTCCAGTTACCACTTCTCTATCTTTGTGCCTTAAGGACTGGTCAGTGACATCCTCTCACCACTGCTTCTGTAGTGTCACTGCACTCAATGTGCCACTGAAGTGTGATCTGGTTTTTGGGCTGGTGTTTTGAACCAAATGAGTGCACTGGAAGTTTAACAGATGCTTCCCTGGAGTCTGTCTCAGCAGCAGAAGGGATAGTTTGGGGATAGAATGGTCTCAAGCAGCAACCTAGGAATGCCTCAGTTCCTCAGGTGCAACAGGCTCAGCTCCACAGTCTGCTCAGCCTTTCCCCCTTCTGAGGGCTATAAATTGAATAACGTGCAGTTTAGTGCCTGCCTACAAGCTTCAAGTGGAAGATGGAGGGGGGAGGGAAGAAAACCTCGAGGACAGCCACTCTGTGGGTGCAAATCAGGATAGCTTTGCTGGTTTACACCAGCTGCAGAGCTGGCCCCAAGGTTTTGCATTCACATTATCCTGGGGCTCATATTGCAAGAATGCAGGGTTGGCCAGATGTGCTAGCCACAGTATCCTCTCCTTCCCTGACAGGGTACCAGCTGCCACTCCCTGCCCTCAGAGCAGCCAGGCTTCCCTGGTGCTGCCTGCATGTAGCCTGGAAGGTGCTTTGAGGTCCTTGGGAATGGCTCCCAGCACACAAATACTATCCCTGGTCCAATATACAACAGTGAGAGGGTAAGAGCAGCAGAGGAAGTTTTTCCTCTTGGAAGTGGTGTTCGTCTCCTCCCCCAACCCAGCATATGGAATTCTGGATCACATTTCTCTTTCTTGCCAATAAATATTGCAGATTTATTGCTCTATACCTGGTGGGTAGTAAATTGCATTCCACCTCTGTTATAAGGCTCTTTGCTATGACACAGTCTTGCAGCTCCATTAAACCTTAATTACAGCAACACTTCATTGGGTTGCTGTGATGGTCTGAGTGCCATGGCAGTGGGGAGGATGTATAGCCAAAACAGGCTGATGCAGAGGGGCTTTGTTTTGTTTGGTTTCCTCCCTTTTTGAGGATTATGGAGAGTTGAGCCCAGCAAGGGGAATAGATGGAGCCTCAGCCTCTTGCTCTCTGCTCATTTTCCACAACAGCTGGCTTCACCTGCCACAGCCCCAGCAGCTCTGCTGCTCCCTGATGGAGTGCTCAGCAAACACTGCTCAGAGCTGGCCCTTCTGAAGGGCTTATTTGCATTTGTGCTCATGAGATGTGTCCTCAAGTCAACGTTATCTCTGAGTTTGATAACGTGAGGAGTGTGGGGAAATAGACCACTAGGAGCAAAACAAGGCTTGGATTGCTAGAGTGTGCAGGGAGGTGAATTTTAAGAGCCATGTCACTGGTGTAGGGTCAGTCCAAGCTCATCCTTCCGCAGGCAGATGGTTTCTGTGCCAGCTAAGGGCACTGTTTCTGGTGCTAACCCTGCCAGCTTGCTGCTGTCCTTCCCTGCAGCCTGGGAGAAGGAAAGAGGCTTCTCTACAGCAACCTCTGGCTACTGTAGCAGCTCCTCAGATGTCAATGTCATCTGATGTTTTCCCCATGCTCCTTGAGCCTCAGCTGCCTGGGGCCACAGTGAAGCCTGGGAGAGGTGAGGGTCTTGGTGCCTGTGGATGTTGGATGTGTGGATAGATGTTCTCCTCTCCCCCTTCCAGCCAGGCATAGAGGAAGCACAGCTCAGAGCTCCAGGAGACGCTCCCTGGTGTCTGTGCTCCCTCTGGATTGAGGGTGTTCTGCTTGGTTTTTGATTCAGAGGTCACTCGTGGCCCAGGATGAGCCCCCAGGCCCTCCTGCAGACCCATGTTCAGTACTGGTGTGTTGTGCAGACATCCCTGCTCAAACCCATCTTCAGGGCTTTCTGCTTGATGATGAGCTAACCAGAAAGCACTAATGGCTCCAGCAGCCACTTGGACTCGTTGCACCATTTCATAGGTGAGCACTGGGGTGTCAGATCTGCCCAGGAGAAGTGTGCAAATTCTTTGCCTCCTCAGTCCTGCTGGTGTGATGCCAAGTGTTGTACATGGTGCAGCTCTGACAGTAACTGGAACTGCTGCAGGTGATCCTCAGGATTATCTTCTATTAGCATAATGCCCACGCCTCAGCAATGATTTTGACTGTTGTGGTCACTTTGCTTAATGCTCATCATCCTGGTTAGGCTGCTCTTCTGAGCAAGGATGTTTGACTGGATTTTACCACATCTCTATCTTTATCTTGCCAACCATCCACACAGCATGTGCATGCAGATCCCCCAGGGTGTTGGCAGACAAGGCAGCACAGGAACCCTCCACACCACTGCCCTTGCAGAAAGCAGCTACCAGAAAAGCAATTAACATCTTTCTATAAATTCAGTTGCTGAACTCTTTAACGAACAACTAACACATGGGAAATACTTTTCTTTGGAGAGCCTGTTATAGAGCCTCGTTTGCCCTCATTCTCCCCTCTTGCTGCAACCTTGAGATGTCAGACATAGGAAATGTGGCCACAGCTGTTTATGCACTTAGGGGTTTTTTTCCAAGGCCACATCCTTCTGTTCTCCCATAGATTACTTGAAAAGATGCTGCAGGGACTTCAGAAAGCCAAGGTCTATGTGCCATGTGCAGGTGTTGCCAGGAGATCAACATTTTGAACATTTGAAAACTATCAGAGAACTTATTTGGTGGTGGATTTCCCCCCCCCCCCCCCCCCCTTTCTCCTTCCTTCCCTCTTGAACTGTGTGTTAGAGCTTCTTGCTGCAGATTGATATTCCTAACAGAGCCACATTATTCAAGCAATAGTCAAACATGATAGCACATATTAGGAAGAAGAGAAGCACCTTGTCATTTGCTGCTAGTAAAAACAAACTGTTCAGCTTCTGTGGATCCTGGACTAGGATGAATTGTCACTCACCAAACCCTGTCCAACCTTTGACTTATTTTCCTCTATAGAGTATTTCAGCCATGCCAGCCCTAAATGGTTCAAAAAATGCTTCTGTGTTGGTTTCTGCTGAGAAAATGTCATCACCTTGATGCATCACGTTGATTATTTTTCGATGTGCAAGTGGATCCATTTTCAGGAATTCTACTTTTAAATAATGTAAGAGGGAAGTAATGTCAGAGTTCTGACTTTTTAGTAGTTGTAAACTGAAAGAATTTACTCTTTCTCCTTAGGAGGGAAAAAAATTTAATTTTTAAAATGCAGTTTATATTTAGACAAATTGAAGATGTGTAAAATGAAATGGGAATGTTTTGAAGGGACTGAAAATATATATTTTGATTAACCTGAATGAATTTAAAAATAAATCATGGGGAAAATGAAATGTTGGTGGAGGTTTTTTGATCCTCATTTGAAATAAAAAATAATTTGCAATCTTGACGCTTTTCATGGAATGAAAAGTCCATTTGCTGATTAAGGCCCAGATTCATCCTGCCTTATTTCAGGCACTATTGAACTGCTTAGTGCCAAAGGGCACTTTAATCCACCTGAGGTTTAAATTGCCCTCTGGAGGTTCCTATTTCACTGATAAGACGTGGGCAACGTGACTTCCCGTACGTGTCTGAGGTAACTACCTGAAGTTGGGTGACATGCAACAAGGTGCAGTGCTCTTCCCTTTCTCATCTGGCCTCTCATTGCTTTTGCATTCATGTGCCCTTCCATCTCTCCCCTAAAAGTGTTGGGAGTTGGTGTTGGGGGGCTTTTTGTTGTATTGTGTGTCGGGTTTGGTTTTTTGGTTGGTTTTTTTGAAGGGTGAGGAGATTTTCCACTAAAAAAAACACTGGTTTTTATTGACTTGTTTCCTGTTGGTGGAAAAAATCCTGGAGGATCAGCAGGGCTATATCCTATAAGAAGCAAGGAAACAAGATCTGGAGCTAAGATTGCAGGGGTCTTTGGTCAGCTTGTTCATTTTCTTTTACTCCCCATGTACCACAACTCTCAGCTCCCACATCTGGTTGGCAGAAGGCAGGTCCTCTTCAACAGCTCCTCTGCAATGTGCTGAACACTCTACTCCATCTTTAATACTCCTTGACCCAGAACAAAAGTAAAAATATTTGGCTTGCCAGAAAAGGTGAACAAATAAAGTGATGCTCAGCCTTCTCCTCCCCATGACATCATTTCCATGTGAGGAGAACAATCTTCATGTCACACCTGACAGTCTGGTGACAGCTTAAGGGGCACCTCAGCTACAAGTCACTTCCCATGATCTTGTCCCACAGTGCTGTCTTGCCTTGAGTCTTCCACTCTCCTCCAGGATGAGGAGGTAGTGTCCAGAGGTCAGATCTAGCCCATTGTATGCCACATTCTCACCTGATGTCATCTTGACATGCTTGTGAGAGCTGTGGTCATCTGTCCAGTCAGCCAGATGGGTTTGCTTTAGATAGCTGGACGTTTGGGAAGTATTATTTCTTTTAAATAAGTAGCCTGTACTGTTCTTGTTTTAGGTTCATAAAACGTAACGAGATATGTGTCAACATTTAAGTCCTGTAGAAAATTACATCCTGGAAGACTTTGTGGAGCCAAAAGTTTAGTTTTATTCACTCTCAATTATACTCTGTTTAACTGTACAGCAGCAACTGTGGCCTTGGCCTGAGACCTGATTCTCCTTGTTAGGAAACCCAGCACTACCATCCCATCCAAGTGGTGTGATCCATGCTGGGACACAAGTCCACGTGAGCAAGCACCCTTCCTCCTCTGCCTCGTGTTGGTGGGAGTGGAGCATCTTAGAATGTAATCACAGGATGGATGGAGCTGGAAGGGACCCTAAAAATCATCCAGTTCCAACCCCTCTGATTGGGCAGGGACAAGTCCCACTAGATCAGGTTGCTCCAAGGCCCATCCAGCCTGGCCTCGAATACTTGCAGAGATGGATCTCACCCCATCAAGCTCCTTTCTCATCCATGATGGAGCATTTTATTCACCTTTCCAGTCTCCAGCAATGATTCCAAGCTCCTTGCAGCAGCTACTTGGCACAGCACATAGGATATGTCTGAGCATCGCAGGCCAGCATGTGCTTTGGGAGGCAAGCAGGCAGCTTGGGAGGTGGGGGACAGAGATTAAAATACAGTTGTTGGCTGATATGAAAACAAACAAACAAAAAAACCCGAAAAACACAAATTACCAAAAATATAAAAATCCTTTGAGAAGGAAAGAAAGTAACAAGTCTGTGGAGGATGGATGTTTGGAACTGTTCAGCCTAATGCATGCCAGATTCCTTCTCTCTTTTCTCCCCCCACCCCCTCCTGCTGCCTTCCCCTTACCAAATGCTGTCTGCTCAACTTCTGAAACACCCTTTGCCTTTTTGACCCTTCAACTCATCTTGAACTTAGGAAAAATTGGGGGGG
>NW_009952963.1:602332-623631 GCF_000747805.2 Chaetura pelagica | reverse complement strand
GGGGGGGGGGAGGGGGGCAGAGAAATTAAAGAGACAAGTTACTGATTTAGCCATTCTGACCCCTTCCCCCAACCTCTTTCTTTCATTTTCTCCCTCCTTTATGAAGACACTAAACAGACAAATTGGAGGTTGGAAGCGCAGCTTGTGCTGCTGCTGCGGAAGTGACAGGGGTGGTACAGGGGTTGGGGGGTGGAGGAGCAGAGCTGATATCTGCTAATGCAAAAGCCATCCCCTGCTAATGAGTCCAGTTGGGAGCCAAGTTCCTGAGTGGTGGCGGGGTCTGGCCAAGCACAGAGCCCCTGTGGTGGGCAAGGACCCAGGGGTGTTGGCAGGGCCCTTCAGCTGCCCTGTGGCACCTGGGGCTGAGCTGGGGGATGGCCCATGTGCTGCTCTCCAGGGTCTTTCAGCTCGGTCATACACTGAGTGACAGTAAAGAAAGATACATTTGTAGATGTCTAACCTCACCTCTTCAAATCCTGCTCTTATTCCTGGAGTATATTATAAACTGGTAAAGAATGAAGGGAGAAGAAAGTGACCTCAGATCAGAAAACCGAGTCACGTCGGGCTGAGACGTTTCATTTCCCGTTGTTATTCTGATTCACTTCAGTACAGAACTGCACAGATGCAGGCTCTGAGGTTAGATCACCTGCAAGATTTTAGGTGGTGGACCTGTTCCAGCTCTTGGCCTTCAACAGCTGGCAGTTGAGGTACATGTGAGTGACGAGGGCCACCCAAAAGGAGGATCAAATTTGAAACAGTGGAAATTCAAAGAGCTGTTAGCATCTCCAGGCATGGCATTATTACTTGGGAGTGATTTTGACAGGCACTGGGGAGGAAGTTTGTAGGAGTTACGTTACTTTCAAGTGCAGAAGAAGCCTGAGTTGTGGCATTGTCTGGAGAAATGTGCTCTCTTTGACTTGCCCAGTCTGCCCAACTCCATAGTCCTCTGGTCATGCAAGGCCATGAGCAAAACATTGAGCTTTTACAGGTGAAGTGGTTTCTAAAAAGGGTACATCTGAAGTAAGCTTCTGCCTGATATATAAACTATAAATAAACTGTTGGGTTGTGGGGGTGGGGGGAGCTGAGGAAGGAGCACCACATTTCCTTTAAACCATTGGGAACAGGGTAGAAACACTAAGCTGGGATGATAGGAGTTGCCATGCTCCGGAATAGTAGAATCTGATAACCTGGATCTTCTTGATGCTTTTTCAAATTAAACTGGTTGGACTTGATCACCCATATTTTGTGGGTTCACTGTTTGTAATATTAATGCCTTCTATGAAGCCATATTAACCCTGGCTGAGAAGAAGAGCATGGATCCCTGCTTCAGCCCTGCAGGCAGGAAGGTGGGAAGGACTCAGCACTTCACTGGGAGAAAATGCAGGTCTGCTGCTGTTGGAGGCTCAGCCCGTGCTGGAGAGGAGAGACAGAGAGGACTAAATGTGAGCCAGTTATAAAAATCGACTGACCATCATACAGTTTCACTGCATAGTTTAAGTGATCAGTTTCTCCCTTGGAAGGAGAGCAAAAAGCAATCTGCACTGGTGGTGTGGCTGCCTGCTGGGTGAGACCAGGCCAGGGTGTCATATCATGGGACTGATAAGATGGGGAAAGTCAGGGAGTGGTTCCTGAAGTCTGGGTTGTGCAGCTGGAAATTTGCCTTCTGGTTTTTGGAGGCTATAGAAAGCAATGAAGAAACCTCACGTGGCTAATTTCTGTCTTGAGATAAAGAAGGAGCAAAGCAGGCTCTTTAACTGTTGAGTATTGGTTTGTCTGTGTGCCAGGAACATTTAATGGGATTAACAGGCTTCAGTTCTCTCCTAATAGGCAGCTTAGTGTCAACCAGCTAGTGTCATCTCCTGCAAGTGCCAGTGGAGAAGAGCAGGTGGCTCAGGAGGATGATTCTTTTATGTGGCTCTTGGGTTGTCCATTTCTCTCCATGACCTTCCAAATTGACCTGGGCTGCTGCCTCAAATTTGTGGCCTATCTAGATTAGGAGAGATGAATGCATTTTTCAGCTGAGAGTTTGGTGTCTTGGAAGGCTGCAGCCCAGATAAAATACATTCATACATGGTTGGCATTCAAAGTTTGCTCATCTTAAAAATGAAAAGCTTTAAAATGGCCCTGAACTTCAGTTGAAATTTAACTCTACTTAAGAAATTAAACCATGAACGGTTTCAAACCCTTGAATTTTTCTTTGGAGAAACAACCTCAAAAGTTCTCTTCAATATTGTTGGGGTGTTGTTTTTTTTTTGTGAAAAGGCAACAACAGAAATGTTCACGGGTCTTTACAAAAGAAAACTTTAAGGCAAATAGTTGCAAAATATGTTTTAAATGGTTCAACCAGCTGGATTTTCTGGCAGCTCCTGTGAAATCTAAACAAGGAAAATTATTGTCGTCTTGTTGTTGTTGTTGTGTTTTGCAATACTTTTTTATCCAGACTGGACAGTACAAAGAACATCCTTTGTGGGAAGGTGTCACAGGCTGCAGATGAGATCAAGTTCCCTGTGATTATATGGGGTGTTTCTCAATGGAGAGTCAGCACATGTGGGGGGCTGATCCTTTTAATGCACACATTGAGGGAGGAAGTGGAGTCCCATTAAGGAGAATAGTAAAACCAGGAATCAAGTAATGAATGAGCAAGTGATCCAGGAATATCATGTGAGCACCTTCCACTCCCACTCCTTGCAGGAGGTATTTGACAGTTTTGCAGGGCTGAGCCCCAGACCGTGTGAGCAAGGGCCTCTTTTGCAATTCTATATGTCTGCTCTACCTTTTCCAGACATGCATCTCTGGTTTTATTAAGCACTCGGCTTGCTCTGGTCCTTCAGTTCCCAGCAGCTCTTTCTACTCCCATTCCCACCCAGAGCTGAGAGACCTATTACCAGGTAATGATGTGTCAAGCAATAGGCAAGGTCAGGGTAAATTACTAAAGGAAAAAGCTGATGTGGTGGTGCAAGTGTCTATAGTTTTTTTATTCTTCCTAACCTGGTTTTCTATACCCAAAACCTTCAACTTGTTGATCACAGAACCACAGAATGGTAGGTGTTGGAAGGGACCTCTGGAGATCATCAAGTCCAACCCCCTGCCAGAGCAGGTTACACAGAAATGCATCCAGATGGGTCTTGAAACCCTGCTCTTTTCCCAAGCCCCTTCCCAGCTTTCCTGGAGCCCCTTCAGGCCCTGGAAGCTGCTCTAAGGTCTCCCTGGAGCCTTCTCTTCTCCAGGCTGAACATCCCAACTCTCCCAGCCTGGCTCCAGAGCAGAGCTGCTCCAGCCCTCAGATCATCTTTGTGGTCTCCTCAGGACTCTCTCCAGGAACTCCATGTCCTTATGTTGAGGGCTCCAGAACTGCACAAAATACTCCAGGTCAGGTCTCATGAGAGCAGAGTAGAGGAGGAGAATCACTTCCCTGGCCCTGCTGGCCACGTTGCTTTTGATGCGACCCAGGACATGGGTGATTTCTGGGCTCAATACACAGTTCCAGCTCCTGCTGAGCAATAGATGACTCTCCTGAATTTCCTTAGGGACCTGCCTTCACTCCTAAGAGACTGACCAGGACCTGGAAACATCTTAAATCACGGTGTTGTAGAAAGCTCTGCAATACCAAGCCTACATATAGATGATCTCTTTGGGGAGCATCATATATCTGGGACCTGCCTGGGCAAAACTGACCTGTGCTCCAGAGTCCTGATCTCAACATTATCCAAGCATAAATCCTGCCCAGATTCCTCCTTCATCATGTACCAATTTCAGTAGTTCCCCATAAGTTAAATATTTTCTCAATAAGTGGGAAATCCAGTGTTTTAATGAACTTGGTGGTTAACAAAGCTGTTTGGAAAGGATTTCTGGATAGAAGAGTCTGCAGGTGTTCAGAAACTACCTGTTTTACATCTGATGCTGAGTGTGATGTTCTTAGATTCCCTGCAGAGGCTCAGGCCCAGATTGTAAAACAGACTTGATTTCCATCAGTTTCAACATGGAAGAGATTAAAATGAGCAATTGCACAAGGCAGAAGATTTTCTCAATAACCAAACAAATGACAGTGTGAGCTGGTGACAGATTTTATCAAAAATGTTTTAAAAGCTGTCATTTCAGATCATTTCTGCTTTATGAGGTTTGAAATGCTCTAGAAGCTAAAGCCATTTTTAATTCCTTGAGCAAACTAAATTTTACAAGCCAGCCACTGTATCTTTGATTGCAGCAAATTCCACGTTCTGAAAACAGGGGCTGTGGGAAGGAGGGAAAAATGCTTTATTGTTTTGCAAACAATTTTGGTCAGTTGAAGAAAAAATATTGATAAATTATTCCAAAGGAATCCAACAGCCTTTGGAAAATACCAACAGGGAAGAAAAAATCTGGCTTAAAAAAAAAAAAAAAAATTGGTTTTGAAAAAAGAAAAAAGGCTGGTTTCAACATAAAACACTTCTTGTGCCAAGAATTGAAGCCAGCTGTCATTGTCTTTTGTATCCATAAACAAATGCTTTGGTCTCCCTAACGAATCTCAAATGAGTAAAATGGGAATGGGCAGAGGAAGGGCTGACTGGCTGCAGTGCAGATGCCATCCAGCAGCCAGGGAGTCTGACACGGATTTGGGGCTGTTTCTGTGACCTCCTTAGCACAGTCAGAGCTCTGCTCTGCTCCACGCCTGCACCTCTGGCCAGAGCGCCTGGGAGGAGTAGAAGTCAAACCCCACCCATCAAATCCAGGAGGAGATGCAGATTGGTGGTGGGTGCTTTAGACCTGGAGAGGACCCGTGGGTGGAGGCAGCTGCACTGGCAGGTGTTGGACCACACCTCACTAGCCTTTTGCTGTTCATAGAAACACAGAATCCCAAACTGGTTTGGATTGGAAAGGATCTCAAATACCATCCAGTCCCACCCCCCTGCATGGGCAGGGACACCTCCCACCAGCCCAGGTTGCTCCAAGCCCCATCCAACCTGCCCTTCAACACTGCCAGGGATGGGGCAGCCACAGTTTCTCTTGATAACCTGTTCCAGGGTCTCACCACCCTCACAGGAAAGAATTTCTTCCTAATGTCTATACTAAATCTCCCCTCTCTCAGCTTTATACTGTTCCCCCCTGCCCTTGTTCAGCCTTAACAGCAGCTTCCCTCATGCAGGTCCACTCTGCTGTTCCGTAGCTGGTTCACTCTCAGGGGAGGAGCTTGGGCAGTGCCACGTGTAAGCAAAGCTTTTAATATCCCGTTGGAACTCCTCAACAGCTGGGAACCAGGAATCTCTTGTGTTGCTGAGACCAAAGTCCTGGAAATGTGGATGAGGATTTTGAATGGTCCATAAGCAGCTTGCTTGCTTGTTCCTCTGGCTTTCACTACCCATATGCAGATATCTTCATCAGATTGCTCTTTATTGTCTGACAGATTTGTGGATATTGTGTGAGCTGGTTGTCATTCAGTGTGGACAAAGGTCTTTTTTATTTCTGTGATCATAATTAGGGATTTTAGCCTAAGTCATTCAGGCAGTTTTTACTGTTGCAGAAAGCAAGCTTCTACATGAGATTTCTCAGAAGTTTTCCATCCCCTTTTTTGCCAGCAATAATTGTCTTTGGGATCATTTTGGGGGCTCATATCTAAGTCATAGCCTGAACTCACAGTGAAGGCAAGAGCTTTGCTAAAAGGAATTGTTTAATGAGCAAATTAAACCTGAATTCCTGGGGTTTTCTACCTTGTAGGATTCCTTGGTGGCTGCAAAGAGTTTGAGTTTTCCCTCTTCTGGACCACTATGGGACTCTTCCACCTGGCTTCCTTATAGTATGATTCTTGTAGGAACTATGTAACTCTGAGATCTTTAATCTGTTGAAAAATGTAGTATTTCAGCTAAATAAAGATCTGTGACTTGAGGATTGTGAGGTAACTGTGGGCGGACAGGCTGTGATCACACCAGCCGTGTCTCCAGGAATCCAGGCACACACACACAAAAAAGCTTACATCATTTCTGAGTCTTCTGCCTCTGTTTAGCTTCAAGTTGTTGGTGAAGGTTAAACAGAGATGTTCACCAGATGGTTCATCTTCCCTAGTCTCTCTTCTTTCATAAGGTATTTGTTTCTTTTGCTCCTTCTTTTGTGCTGAGCTTTGGTGTATTTAATTGATAGGAACTGGTTTAAGTTAATGAATGTATCCCTGGGACTCCACCTGGATGCCAGGACATACATGCTAGAGTGGCATCTGATGCATAGACCCAGTTTGTTTCTGAATGCAGAGTCTGTCAAATTCAACACACCCTACACGTGTTAAACACTAATCTCAACAGTAGGTTCTACTCTTCTCTTTGGAGTCCAGCTCAAGGTCAGGAGAACATAAGGTGCTCAGCTGCCCTTCATTCACAACATGATGGGTCCACAAGAGACATTGTTTCAAGTCACTTGGGGTGCACTTGGTGTTTGTGTAGACTCCAGTGAGGATCAGCATCTTTCAGCACAGGAACCTGGTGCTGCTCTCTCCTGCCATGCCTGTGAGCTGGTGAAGCATCTGCCTTTGCTGTGCTGAGAGGACACTGCTCACACACACAGCTCTGTCACCCAGCCTGAAGATCGAAGCTGGGCAGAACACAGTGAAAAACCTCCCAGTGTAATTAATCCAGCCATATTACTCCAGCTTTTGGCTTTGTGTTGTGTTTTTTTTCTAAAGCTGGCCTGGCCTGCAAAACCCAGGTCTCAATTAATACTATTATCCTGGGGATGACATTTCCTCAGTCTGTCGTCGGTTATTTTTTAATTCCCTAATTTGTTCTAATATGCCCATTGCCTGCACATCAAGTCAGCCATGAAGACGCTGTATTTCCAGGTTCCTTCCTCTCCATCCTCCCAAAGAAATTAAAGCAAGGAGGCTGCGGGACCACAAGTGCAGGAAATAGAATTAGGGAACATATTAATTGGGGCATCAAGTAGGATTTTGTTCCAGGCGGTTTCCTTCCGTGAGCCACTTTGATGCTTCCCTTTCGCAGCTCTGTTTCTCATTAAAAGTATCCCTTAATGGCAAATGTTGTTTATGCATGTTGCAATTATGTCATGCTGTAACCCCTGTGCTGGCAGGCTTGGCTGATTGGCAGGGAGGAGGAGGAGGAGGTCAGTTGTGGGGAGGAAGAAGGGGGGGAGGCTGTGGAGTGGGGAGGTAAACAACAGGCAAATAGTTTCAGCTTGGAGGTTGAAGGCAATGGTTGCTCTGAACCCTTTGGTGCCTTCAGCCAAGCTGGACACCAGGGTGAGAGCCAGGCCTTGTCACTCCTTTTTGCTGTTGGGTTTTATTCTTTCTGCTATTTACTGGCTTTGGGGTTTGCAGCCCTGCCAGAAAAATGGCCAAGTGATATCGGAGCTCTGTTTTTCCAAGTGAAACCTGGGTTCTCTTTTGCTGTTTTAGCTACTGTTTGATTCAAGAGGAATAGTGGTTTTGTTTGGGAGGTTTTTGGGGAAGGGAGAGGGTGTTTTTTCTTCATCATGCTTCTCACTGCCCTCCATGGCTCTCATGCATCTTGTCCCAGCTGTGGCCACAGACCTTCAGCAGGGATCTTCCTCAAGGCCCTGTGATTTTCTCTGATCTTTTCAGACCCGTTGCCTTCAGCAAGGCTGCTCTTAGGTGGGTTTTGCCAGCACTAAGTCAAGGCTGTGAGAATAGCTCATTTGTGGGAGGGTATTTGTTTTTCCATCCAGGCAGCCAAAACCTCCAGCTTCCCCTCTGCCTCGCTCATGGACTGGAAGTGCAGAGGGTTCATTCTGCCCTTGATCTCCCAGCTGATGTGACCAGCTTAAGACAAACCTGGTGGTGAACCTAACTTTTTCCACCCTTTTTTCTGATCACACTCCTACTGTAAAATGCATTTGCCCCCGTGTCTAGGTCTCAAGAGCAAGCAATTAACAGCCATAATGAAAGAAAACAGCTCATGTATGTGGGGAGAGCAAGCCAAGCCATGTCCATGCCCAAGCAAGTTCAGAAGCCAATACAAATACCACTGCTGTGTTTTGGAAAAGGTTGGCCTCTGGATTTTGGGAGCCAGCACACAGTGACTGGAGCCAATGGCGAAAGCAGTGAGCAAAAACCTCAAAGCTGTAAAAACCAGAATGTAAAACAAATCGATGGGGGGGGGGGAAAAATCCCTCCCTCCTTCCTTCCGAGGTAATATCCTATGTAAAGTGACTGGAGCCTGAGCAGGCTGAGGAAACCACAGGAGCTGGGGCTGACAGGGATAGAGCTGGTGAATGAGGGGAAGCAGACAAATGTAGGAGTCACAGAGGAGAAGTCACTTGGTGCCTAGAGCCAGAGCTGCTGTGAAATGACTCATTTTCACTTTGCATGTATGATATTTGTATGCAAAACACATTCTGCGGAGCGTCACGTGGGTATTCTGCTCGTGGGGTTTGATCCGGGATGAAATTTCACCCTTTCCTCCAGCAAAGTCGTTTATCTTTCTTTCAGGGAGGAGGGAGGAAGTGGGAGGGAACTGTGGGGAAAAAGAAGTTGTCCTTCAGGCGTAAAATTCGGGGATTTATCCATCAAAAGGGTCACTAGGCTGTTTTCCAACATGGGGACGGAGGAGGGAAATGCTGGTGGGAGCACAAGGTCAGGGCTGAGATGGGTCTTGGCTCTGCTGCCTCCACCCCACCACTAGACTGAGCTGGAGCAGTCCCAGTGCAGTCCGTAGACAGGGACTTGGAACCTTTCTACTGCTTTGCCTTAAGTTCTTATTCCTTACTCCTCTGGAATTAAGTAAAACTCCACAATTATACCTGTGGCATATTCTGGGAGCTTTGGGACATCCAGAGGTGTCCCCCAACCAGGACAGAAGAGCTACTTTGCCACTGATCTATCCCCTGAGAAAGGCTGGCAGTGTTTTGCCTGGTCACACTGATAATGCAGTCTGGGGACCTGATGCTCTTCACTAGGTGAGGATCCCATGCTGATGGGTGCTGTGTGCCAGGCTGCCTGCTCAGGGTGCTCTGTGTGTGTGTGTGTGTGTCCTCCTTCCTGACCACAGAGGGAAATAAACCTCAGAAAAAGTCAGAGGCTTAAAGTTCTCAAAGGGGTGAACCCAACTGATCCCCTGCCTAATCCTGTCCCTAGGCTGAGCTTTACACCAGGGGATGCTGATCCCTCAGGCTTATTCTAGCAGCAGCCCAGGCTTTGGCTGCTCTTTCTGGGCCTCTCTCTTCCAGTACATCTTCTCTTTGGGCCTTAAACCAAGGATGGCTTGAAAGGTTTTGCACTTTGGGGATCTTGGCAGTTTTAATGTGGGGTTTTGTGCTGGCTGTCACCACTGCCTTGCAGTTTGTGTAGAGCCCAGGAGGAAAATAACTCTGTAAATGACCTTCACTGCAGTTCTGGGGATGCACCTCACTGTCCCTAATGGAGGAGCAGCCATGGACCATGGGGACCTTTTCATGATCACTGAGTATTTCTGTTGAATGCTGCTCGTGAGGACAGCCTGTCAAGCCAACTTGTCTATAGGGAGCTTCTAGGTCAGTCTGAAGACCTCTCTGTGAGAGCAGTTATGGTGGGTGGTGTATAAGACACTGCTGGGCCCAGCTTGGAGCAAAGTAAACCCAAGGCAACAACTGATTTCTGCTTCTTGAGATGTTTTGGTGTGTGTTTTTCTCATATTTAAATGGCATTTCCCATCTTCCAGCTTGTGCCTGTTGCCCCTCGTGCTGTCCCTGGGAACCACTGAGCAGAGTCTGGCTCCATCCTCCTTGCACCCACCTGAGATACTTACAGGCACTAACAAAGTCTTCCCTCAGCCTTCTCCTCTCCAGGCTGAGCAGTCCCAGCTCTCTCAGCCTTTCCTGGGAAGAGAGATGCTCCAACCCCCCAGTCATCTTTGTTGCCCTCCCTGGACTCTGTCCAGCAGTTCCCTGTCTCTCCTGAACTGGGGGGCTCAGAACTGGATGCACTATTCCAGATGTGACCTCACCAGGGCAGAATAGAGGGGGAACTGTTTATTGTGCAGCTACTGCCCATGTTCAGACCTTTTCCTCCACAAGGTAATGCCCCTGGGGAGCACCACAGAGTTAAATCTATCCAGTCACTCTGAGGAGAGAGGTGGAGTTTATATCGTGTGCAGGCACAAACCCTGTGCTTAGATCAAACTTGCTGTTTGTGTTCTGAGCACAGGCTGCTCTCCAGAACTGTGGGATGATTCACTTCAAGGTACTTCAGCTAAGGGGAGAACCTTGAGACCAGCCTGAGCTCAGCTGCAGGCATGGATAGCAAGAGGCTGTGCCCAGGCTGCTGTTCTTGCACTAAGGTTGCTCCTGCTTTCTATGACATAAAGCAGCCTGGCTACAGTGGAGTGTGCCCAGGCACCTGGAGAAACGTAGCATTGAATTACCTCAGTAGTCAAAAAGGTTTTGAAAGGACCTCTTTCAGTGCCAAGGCAGAGGAAGGACATCCTAGAACAAGTGCATCTCGGAAACAGAGGTTGAACAACTGCCTCTGGCACCTTTCTCTGAGCCTGTGATTTTTACAAGGACTTTCACCATTTCCCTTCTCTTGGGGGATGTGGGATCCTGAGTTGGAAGGTTTCATGGGCAAAGGAGGGAGGCTGCAGTGTATCAGTTGATGTCTTCTGTTTAAATGTAGTTTTCTCAGAAGCCTCAGTGAGGAAGGAGGGAGCATCACCTGGTACACAAGCTTCAAAAGAAAAAAGGAAAGAAAAAAAAAAATGGGCTGTTTTGCTGGAAATGTTTCTGCATCATTCCTGAAAAATACACAAGGCACATTGATAGTGTAGCACAGAGTTCAGCTTGTGCAATCAGGAGTCTCTCTGAGTGTCTGTGTGTGTGTGTGTGCAAGATGGGTCTTTCCCTGAAAGTGAGTTTTGGAAAAGAGCTGCCAGCAGGTGAATCCCCTTGTTAGAATTTCCTGAATTACCCTGGTCCATCTGCACTGGAATCACCAGGAACAGCAGGGATAAACCCCAGTGCTAGTGCCTTTCTGTCTTGGTTTCCTGGGTAGAATGATATAGGCAGATGTGCAGGGGGGTGTGTGCATATTAAATCCAACTAGGATGCCCTGGATACAGGCATGGATTGCCAGTGCATGCCACGTGTTCTGGATCTGGCATGTGCCACAGGATGGATCTGCTTGCTGGTCACTGGGGTGTTTCCAGATATCTGTGTGTCCAGTTAGAGCTCCTGCACTAACCAGTATCCTGATACCTTTCTTTGCTGAGATTGATTTTTCTCCCTGGTACCAAGAGGACATGCAAGGACATCTGTGGTGCCCAATCCAGGGCTGGAGGAATATCAGGCCAGGGCAAAGTCCTGCATTTGGTAGTAGAATTTGGATCAGACAATTCCAGGAACCCCTAGTGAGAGGTTTGGGCTCATTCTTCTCATTCTGTAACACCAGGGAGAAATGTTAAATCTGCTGCTGTCCAGTGATGCCAGGGTGAACATCCTCAGGATGCTCATGAGGAGGTAACATGGACACAACACCACTCCTCTCCCTCTGTGCCAGCATCTTGGTCTTGGATGTAAAACAAATGCAATTCAAAGACTTGGATAAGTAAATTAGTCTTAAATTAACACAGTTGCAATCTGACTATTCCCAGTGAGTTGTGCAATTTTCTGCCTTTTTCTTGCCAGGGGTTGCTTTTCCTCCCCTTGCCCTTGCTCACATGCACAGAACAACATGCCACTTATTTTATATGCCCTCAAAATCACGTGTGTTCCCATGTTCTGCTTGTAGACACCGAGCTCCACTGTCCCTGCGGTGCTGGAAATCTCTTCAAATGAAAGATTTTCATATGAAAATTCCTCTGCAATTTAGTCTGCTTATGAAAAAAGAGCTGGAAACGCCTCAAGTCAACAAAACAGCTCACAACTTGGGTGGCCAGGGGGTAGCAGGTGGGGGTGCCATGGTAAAACCAACCCCAAGTTAATTAGATAAACCTCTGTCAAAAGGGTTTTCTTTTTTTCTCACACACACGTATGTACATGTGGGCACTTTTCTGCTGCAAATAGACTCCTGGTAAGGATCAGAAGGGCAGGGTTAGCCATAACATGCAAGTTATTCTTGTTGCCACAAACCATTTTGCTGACTCAGTTCTAGGAATCCTGGCGTGACTGGTGCCAAATTGCAGCCTGTTGCCCTCCCTCCAGTTGCTGTTGGGTTTGAAAAGCTCAGTATTAAAGGCACTTTCCTAGGAGAGAACCCGAGCCCCAACTTGCTCTCTGTTGCAGTCTGTTTTGTGAAGTGCTGGGTGCACCTGCTTGCTTGGGTAAGGCACCTTGGTGGATTCTTACAGTGTGAGCCTCCCCTGCTGAGTAGGAGCAACTCAACTCAGTTGACAGCATCATCCCAAATACTGAGCTGTGGGTATTTGGGATGATCCTTTGTTGCCGAACCTAAAATCCTGGAGCTTTCTTTGCCGGGTGATTTGTCAACGTCAGCAGATTGTGGGTGTTTTCCTGCCAGCAGTCAGGCTGAACTTCCTTGGAGTTGCAACATCAGGAGGGTTAATTATGTACAAAGCCCTGGCCAATGCTGAGGTCTGGCATGCAGGGCTCCAGCTGTGCTGGAGAGACGATCCAGAGGTGATAGTCATGGCCAATGTTTGCGTGTTCCTGGGGACTCTGGGCTGGTTGCCCTCCTAGGATGAGGTCTGTGAAGGCAAGGGAGAGCAGGCAGGCTGGGGAGGAGGCTTTTCTTCCTGTGAAAGGTCCTGATTCAGACTGTTCAGGTCTCATCTGCTTCCTTTCCAACCCTTTTTAGGGTTGAAAATACCATTTTCAGCCATTTCAGAAATTTTCTTTAAAAATAAAATTATAAAACACAAACTTGGGGAGAAGCAAAAGATGTTCATGGGTTTTGGAGTGTCATTTTTTCCTATGGATGGATGGCAGAAATTTTCTTTAAAAATAAAATTATAAAAAACAAACTTGGGGGGGAGGGGAGAAGCAAAAGATGTTCATAGGTTTTGGAGTGTCTTTTTTTCCTATTAATGGCTTTACAGCTGTAGGATAGTGGTAGTGAAGAATTGGTGACTTGTTTTCAGCTGACATGCATGGAGATGTTTTTTGTAAGGCATGGAATGAATTTTTGAGGAGATCCTCCAGCCTCCTGCACTCAACTTGCCAGGTTCTCCAAAGAGGAAAATATTCTGCTCTTTCCAAACAACCTGCAGGGCTGCCAAGTCTCCATCCTCCCCTTTCCAGCAGCACTTAAAATACAGTTTGTGGATTTCCCAATATTTGTAACCTCGTCAGTCAGGGCTTATCTCCCTGATAAATAAAAGGACACAAAGCACACACGGGCCTTATCAGAGAGCTCAGGGAGCTCTGGCCTCGCCGAAGGCGAAGACATGGGAAGCGTTCTGTCAACAGTGGGAACAGTGCAATTCAAATCCCTCTCCATTCCTTTAGCACTTGCACTGGTGTCCCAGCAGTTTTCTGCTGAGGCTGGTTTTAACACCTGGAGATGAAAGTGTTGGTTCTTAAAGCCTCACATTTCCCTCTTTTGCCTTGCAAAACTCAAAGCTGCCGCTTCCTGCAGGAACCAACCTCAGCTCGACTCCTGTGCCCTGGTGGCCAAACATCGTTCCCCTTTGCCTGATGCAGGGTGCTCCAGTGTCCCCACTTTATATTTTCCTGCCAGCTTTCACTTCATTATGACACGATTCAGTTACAACAACTGCAGACTGAAGGATGCCTTAAATGCTTGGCTGTCCTTTGCCTGCCACAGGTCAGATGTCAGCAGTGCCGAGCAGGGGAGGGGATGGGGCTGAAATACAATTTAGAGCAACTCCTTTTGTTTCCTTTCTTCTGGCATATTGACCATTTTCCTATGTGCTACAACACTGAGTCCTCTGCTCACCATTTCTCCAATAGAAATACCCAACAAAGGAAAGCACAGTTGTTTGTGCTCCCAGTGGGTGATTTTAAACAGTAGTAGAGTTTGACTTGGTTCCTGGCTTAGATCTGTGCAGTGCAATCATCTTGTGTCTTCCTCACTCCAGAGTGAATGGCTGTTTAATCTCCACCCCATGAAAAGAAACCCAAAAGCCAGGACATGCTCATCCCCTGAGATGGGCTTTTTAATTGCTCTAGCTCCACACTCCAACTTAGTGTCCTCATGGCCACTGATTGATTTCAATTAACATTCCCATGCTCCAGGCACTATAAATAACCCTTGTCTGGCCAGCTGCTTCTCCACTGCCAGCTCAACCTTTCTCCTTTAGCTGCTGCTGCTGCTCATCTTGCTTCTTGGCTTGGCCTCAGGCTCAGTCTATAATTCTTTCCAAACTTCCCTGTATAAAATAATCATGTACATGAAGTAAAACAGGAGTCTCATATACACACTTAATAACTCTTGTGTACTGTATGAGTGGGAATTCCACTTCATAACCCCCAGAGCTTTCAAATGGTTCTCATTTTCGGCAGCATTCCTCCTGCGAGATCTAAAACTTCCCATTTCATCCCAAGCCATTTCTTTCCCTTTCAACCTTTTTCATTCTCCTCTAGATTTCAGGGAACAAACAGCTTCTTTTTCACTTGGGCCTGTGGTTTCAGCAGCGAGGCAGCTGGGAGCTGATAGCACCACTTGAGCTCTTAAGCCAAACGTCAGGGTTCTCTTCCCAATGCCACATTTTCCAAATTAAAGCTTCAGCTCACTTGCAATTCAGAGCAAAAGGCTGCAAGCCAAGATTTAGACTGAACTGATAAGATAAGCTTATGGGGACCTAGAGCTGATATTCTACATGCGTTCATCAGTCTGCCTACCTGTTATCTCTTTCCTAGTGAAAAAGAGAAGAAAGAATATTGTGTGTATTTAGACACGTACTGTAGGTGACAGATAGAGAACATCTGTGTGTGGATGCAGGAGCAAGAGTGGTAGGCAGAGAAGTAGGAGGCAGCAACCCAGAGATTGGTAAGGCCAGATGGGACAGTCACATCAAAGGCATGTAGAACTGGAGGGGTTGTGTTTGAGGCAGGGTGGTGGTATTTTGATGGCATTCTGCAAGCCAAGGGAAAATAGACACCTCTGATAAAACACACATGTATTTCTCTCTTTTTCTGCCAGCTGGAGATATGGTTGAAGTTTCTCAATCTTGAATTTATTTTATTTTATTTTTAAAGTAATTTGTCTCTGTTGTGTCTGGCTTTTTTTTTGGCTTTTTTTTTCCACCTGATGACACATCCAATCTCAAAGGTCTCTTGAAGAACTCAAAACACCCTGATCCAGTGGCGTTTAAATTACAGGATCAGAATCACAGAATGAGAGTTGGAAGGGACTTTAAAGACCATCTAGTTCCAACTCCTCTGCATGGGCAGGGACACCTCCCACTACAACAGGAAGATTTGTACTGATTTGAGATTAGTCCACAAGTGTGGAAGAATGAAAGGAGGTGACAGGCATTGCCCCTAGAAACCAAGAACCTCTTGCTTCAGAAATGCCTTATCCCCTTCAGAAAGGGGCAAGCCAGAGATGGTGATAGAATCAAAGGTGGGACCTTCAGTTTGAGTGGCAGAGTGGGAGGTGCAAGTAGGGAGCCCTAGGGGAGCAAGGACAGCTCACCCAAGGAGGTGGTGGTCACCTTCCTGCCCAGCAGCCTTTGCCACGCTGCTTGGTGGGACTTTGCTCTTCCCCATGTGCCGCCGTCCCCGCTGCGTGCGGAGCCCATGTGCTCTGTGCATGTCACAGTTGCTGCTCACCAGTGCTAATTGAAACAGCATTTTCAATGATACATTCTTTGGGGTTTTTTTTGTTCTGTTTTGTTTGTTGTTTGTTGGGTGTTTTTTTTCCTTCTCCCTGTTTTCCACATTTGGAGCCTGGCCCTGGTCCCTCTTTTGTGTCCCTGACTTTCTTTGCTGAGCTCTGTGTCAGTGCTGCATCTCTGTGCTTGGCCAAATGAAAGGATCATAACATTATAGACATTTTGGGTGGCTGGACCCCCTCCAGCATCTCCCTTCCCACCCCAAATGGGCCACCCCATAAACTGGAGAGTAGACCAGATGAGGTCTCACCACTGTCAAGAGAGGTGGATAGTGATTTAGTTGATCTGCCTGCCACGCTTGTTTGAATAACAGTCCAGTACCAATGCCTTCAGCTTCTGTTTTGTAACTGGTGGTTAAAAGTCCATGCAAAATAATTAAATCTATTGGTAATTAAAAAGAACTTGAGCAGTGATTTAATTTGAAATTAAAGTTTAAAACATCAAAAGAGGAGTGAATTTTGTTTTGTGTCCGATAGTGACAAACACGTTAACATTTTAATGCCATTTCTTGCTATTTTAATGCCATTTAAAGCTATTTCAGTGCTTTTCAGGGAAGAAAAAATATGAAGAAGGAATCTTTTCAAACAGAAATTGTAGTTCTGGAAGTGTTGAAATTTGCCAATTTGATGATTTGGGATTTAGCAGTAAATAAATAAACCCTGCAGTCAGCAGTATCAACATAGATTTCTGGGATGTTGCAGTTCTGAAAGGCTTCTCTTTGTCCACAAAAAAAAAACAGTGTGAAAAACATTCACAGAGGTCTAATCACACGATCTCCCAAAGCTATTAGTGGATACGTTTATAGATAAACAAGAAACAAAACATCCTGAGACCAGTGGGAGAAATAAATAGATTTCTCTGGAAGGGTGAGTGAGTGTGAGAGCAAGGGGAGTAATGGGGCAGATGTGTGCAAGTTTGAAAACTGTTTTTTGCATTACAGGATGTCATTTATTTTGTTTGAAAAAACATGTTTTTATGGCATTATTCTGTGCCTTTCAGAGTTCTCATGCACTGGAAACCAGCTCTGACTTCTGTGTCAATGGGCACTTGGGGACTCTGAGCTCTGAGTTATTTGACTGTCAAATGCTGTTACTGAGTCACTGGAAATCACTTTCTTCTTCTTTTTTTAACAAAATTAATTTGTTTTACTCCAAGATGCCCAGGGCTATCATTTATATTATAAAGCTGTAAGTGGCAAGAGGACATCTAAAAATAGCACATTCCAAAGGCTCAGATATAGATATTGGAAGAGAGATTTTCCCTTCTTCATGGTCTGCATCATTATTTAACCTGAAAAACCCAAATAGGGCAAGTCTGTGGTGTCCAGCTCCACATGGCATCACACTGTCATTTGTGTCCAATTACTCAATCCCAAAAGGTTACTGGGTCAGATCCTGCCCAGTTCTGTCTATTGTCATGCTGGGCCTAAGTGGGAACAGTTAAGCAAATTGCTGTTAAATAGGGATGGCAGCATTTTATCTGTGCAGATGCTCAAGTTGCTCCCGTGCCAGCTTGGGGATAGATTGTCTGGGTCTGCAGAATCTTCTGTGCTGTGGGAATCTCTGTAGCTCAGAGATCCCTCTGGCTTCCCTGTTTGCTGGTGGGTGACACTGGGTATATTCAGGGTGCCATGTGCTGCAGGTGTCTGCCCTGGATCTGATGGGCAGTTCTTCTTTGGCACTTTTTTTCCCCTCATAACAAAGGGAAAAGCATCAGTCTATGCTGTTGGTGTCTTCTCCTAGGGAAGGAACACCCCACTGTGGTTGTCCACAAGAGGCCTTAGATGGGTTTATTTCTGAGATTATATAATCTAGGCATTTTTGCTGGAATTTAGAGGTGGGATGAGCTCTGACCTTAAACTGAAACTTCACCCCAGCCCTCTGTTTCTGCCTGGCTTGAGGACTCATCCCTGGTTCACTGGGATCTCTTCTCAAGCTCTTGGGAATTGTGGCCCAACCAGATTGCAAAGAGGTGTGGAGATGTGTCTAAATCCCGACCCGTTTGCTCTGGTTTTCCTTCCACAAATTACTTCTGTTACAAAATGTACCCAAATCTAGTTAAATAGTTGAGCTGCTTCTACCACCTGGAAATCTCATTCAGAAGGAAAAAGAATTTGACCTTTTGTCTCTTGTTCAGGACTCCCAGCACCCGAGTCCTTCTTGGCCAAGCTTCATCATGGCCATATAAAACCATATCAAGAGGCTGAGCAGACGTTGCTCACTTCATGCCACACTTCATTTATGAGCCCAGATGTCCTGGACAGTTTGCTCTACCCTAAAATGCTGGTGGTCTAGATGAGAGGAAAATCAGATGAGCTGTTCTCCATAGCAAGAGAGCTGAAACCCAGTGTGAGGAGGCAGATGAAGAGGAGCTCATCTCCCATGGTTGCCTTGGCTGCACCACCAGCTCCTTCAGCACCTGTTCAGGAGGTTTGGCTGGCACCCATGGCTGGGAACCCCTGTAGAACCAGGGGGTAGAGAGGAAATGTTTAACAAGTGTTCAACTGGAGCAGTGAGGCTGCTGTAGAAGTCACTTGGTTACATTTTTGGTCTGTTGCTCACCTGCTACTGCTATGGGGGGAGCAGATTTCCAGTGCAGGAGAGTCCCTGTGGAGATGGACAGGGACTTCCAGCATGTGCCCTGGTCAGGATGGTGGAGCTGGAGATCTGGCAGCCAGGATCAGGTCGAGACCCTGGAATCAGTTTGTGAACAGTTTGGTGAACTTTCTGCCAGCTGAGCAATGTAAAGAAATCCTTTTCTTGGTCTCTTTTGATACCAGCTGGAGTCATGTTCCTTCTTCCAGGTGGGAGGGTCTGGAGCAGGAGGAAGGAAAGAAGAAACTTGGATGTAGTTAGAAAATACAAGTAAGGAGGATATGCAGTGTTGGAGTGTAAAGGGGGAGCTCAGCCCCCTGTGGCTGCCCTTGATGTAGCATCAACCCTCCCAGCCCCAAGGGGAGGGAGAAATGGGGCACCAGACTCTGCTGCCCAAGCTCCCAGGGCTTGGCACAGAGTGAGCCACTTGGTTTCTAATGTCAGGGACTTTTCCTTGACTGAACCCACAGAGGAAAGGTTTGCACAGATTACTGAGCCATTTAGACCTTTTGCCTGCTTTATCAAAGACCAGAGGAAATAGTTTGTGTTTAATGTTATGTGGGGCCAGGGACTGGCTGGCCATACATGTTCATGGCTTTGACACCAGCCCAAGTCTGAACTGAAACAAGAAGTAAATGAATGTTGACAGCTCAGGTACATATTGCTCTTCTCTTTCAACAACCAGTTGAATGACTTTTCCATTTCCATCAACCAGCCAGTGGCAAAGGGAGGCTTTGGGCTTGGGAAATCCTGAGCATGAGCTGCTAGCTCCATCCCACAGCAGGACAGGGCCATGTTCTGAAGCAGGCTTTATAAGACTTTGCATGACTGATCAGGTGGATACAGCCTGCAGAACACAGCAAAATTGCATTGATAAATTGCAATTCAAAAAGCCTTTGTAATATGTTGTTGTTCTCCCTGCAGGGGGAAAAGGTTTTCTTGTGAGCTTTGGATGCACTGCTGGTGCCTCTCATGCACCACGTGCAGCCCTCTTCTCCCACCATCAGAACCCAGCAGGTGCAAACAAAATCCTTCCTGTACTATTTCCATTCATCCTTTGTGGTTAATCCTCAAATTACAATTTTAACAGGGAGCAAATGTTTCCTGTTTCCCTGTGTATTGCCCTTCAACTTCCACTATTCAGGCACCTAAAATATTCAGCAGAATCACTGTTTGGACTCAGCCCCTGCTTGTTGTGGTTCTCCTGCAGGGAACCATATTTCATTCTCTCTCTTCCCAGCTTCTCCCCAGTTATTCTTCATTAATCCATGAGTTTATTTCATCAGTCCCAGCTGATGCTACTTTTAAGTCTTGTACAACCAATGAGCCTTGCTGTGTCTCATCATCCTTCCACTTTTCTGGATGAGGTCTCCCTACTTATCTTGCAGGACTTTTCCTTTCTTCAGGAGTTTCCCCAGCTGACTGTGCACCCAGCTTTCAAAATTCAAAGGCACACCAGCTAAAAACAAGGAGCATCTCTCCACTTTCTGCCTGGTGTGTCCTTGATTTTCTAGGCTGGCAAGAGCCCTGGTGAAATGCAATGGATCAGATGAAGTTCTTTGTTATCAGAGACCATGTGTTTTCCCTCTTTTTATAGAATAGCAGTTGTAAATGGCTTGGAGTCTCACTTCAGTTCCCTCATAAGATGGGAGGGTTTCTTGGCAGCTCATATGAGATCAGTTAGTGGGAGAGTTTTGTGCTGGGATGTGCTGCGGGTTTGGCTGCCAGCAACTTGATGTGCCTGGAGATGATGGAGATGCTTGCAGTCTGTAGCCATCATTTCTGCCTGGGATGTTTAGTGCTGGATTTGTTCATGTGCTTGTTGTGTGTTTGGCTGCTTGTTTGTTGTGGTCATTGTGTTTTCATGTTCTGATTGTTGGTTATCATGTCACCGTGGAGACCACCACTGTGCTCTGCCTCCCATTGTAGTGGCTTCCTGCTAACCAGTGTTTGTTGTGGGAGGTAATATGTGGTGGTGTTCTTCAGCTTGTTCCTTTGCTCTGACTGCTTGATGTTTGTGTTGTAGCCATAGATTTCCGTGGTAAACCCTTTGAGCTCAGGAAAAAAAAAAAAGAACAAACAAGCTTTCCCTTTCTAGTCATTTGTGAAACTCAAACATGATCTTGTTCAGCGAGACCACGAAAACTTGGAGATCAAACTGAGTAAATTGAAAGTTATGTGGTGGTGTTCTTCAGCTTGTTCCTTTGCTCTGGCTGCTTGATGTTTGTGTTGTAGCCATAGATTTCCGTGGTAAACCCTTTGAGCTCAGGAAAAAAAAAAAAAGAACAAACAAGCTTTCCCTTTCTAGTCATTTGTGAAACTCAAACATGATCTTGTTCAGCAAGACCACGAAAACTTGGAGATCAAACTGAGTAAATTGAAAGTGTCCCACAACACTGAAATTCCCTTCTTCCGCCTTTCCACCCTCGTCTCTCCACAACCAGATCCCTTCTGCCAACTCCAAGCAGAAGGGAGGTTTGCCTGCTGCTAGGAAGGCTACTTGTGCTCCTACTGAGTGTGGTGAGACAGTAACAATGGACCATCACCTGAGCAGAACTGTCACTTTGGCAGTGGAAGACTTAAGGCTCTAAAATGCAAATTCATGCCTCTGTCAGCCTTATAAATTATTGTTTTTTGTAGAAGAATAAGGTTTGTGTCAGGGAAAGGGAGAGGAAGGGCTGGGGGGACAGAGATACATGTTTATATCAAGCTCTTCCATGCTAAGAAACAAGTCGGTTTTGAAGGGCTCTGTTTTGGTGATTTCTCTACAAGCTCCGCTCCCCCCATCTTCCTCCCCCACCACTCCTGTGCCAAAATGTGCCCCTTTACCTGTACAGATTAATGTGGGGAGGGTTCAGGATTTAATGAACCCAGTGTTTTTCCTGAAAGAACAACTCCCTGGATAATCAGGTTGGGAAAACGTAGCTGCGAGGTACTTAAAACAAGATGTTCAAAAGCTCCTTGTGAAAACTTCTCCCAA